>NC_137433.1:30039473-30511973 GCF_964374335.1 Astatotilapia calliptera | reverse complement strand
TGATAATGATGATAATGCTGTGTTTTTCTATTAGTAATATATTATGATAAATAAATATGTACGGTCTAAGTTAAAATTGTGAAAAATAAGCCCACAAGTCAGTTTCTCTAGACGTCTGCCTTTGGGTATATTGAACATGTGGGAAAGGTGATGTTGTTATTGTTGTTATTCATTTTCATAATGTCATAGCTGGATGCTGACATGGTGGTGTGGGAGAAGCAGGAGCGTAGGAAGACCGTTTCCCTCTGACCAACCTAAATATCTGCTGCTGCACAGACACCCCCCACCATGACATACACCAGTCTGAAGAAATAACATGCTTGGTGCTCCTGTATATGAGGATAGGAAAAAGGATGCTGCAAAAAGAATGGGCATAACTTATAAATTAAAGAAGCCTGAGGGTTACGATACTTTCTAAGTGGATCCACAGAAACATGTGTAATTTCTCTGTTAACTTTGTGTTTCAGTAATACAGGTCGAACTAGTTTGTGCTGAATTTATTTTTGCTGTACTTTATGTAGTGAAAAGGAGTGTTTATTCATTAATGTACAGGGTGGGCCATTTATATGGATACACCGTAATAAAATGGGAATGGTTGGTGATATTAAAGTCCCGTTTGTGGCACATGAAAGAATAAAGTTACGTTGAAACCAAGCACACCATTGTTTTTCTTGTGACATTACCAATAAGTTTGATGTGTCACATGGCCCTCTTCCTATTGAAAAAAAAAAAGTTGTATCCAAGATGGCCGACTTCTAAATGGCCACCATGGTCACCACCCATCTTGAGGAGTTTGCCCCCTCACATATACTAATGTGCCACAAACGGGACTTTAATATCACCAACCATTCCCATGTTATTACGGTGTATCCATATAAATGGCCCACCCTGTACAATCAGGTCAGGCGGTGGTGTTTCTGGGATGTGTAAAACTTGATCATTCTGTTTATTATTCATTCTGACAATTGTTTTTATGGAAAGCCTAAAACTAAATCATGCTGTACTGTTTTTGTTGCTAGTCTCTCCCACATCAGGTTTCCTTGTTATGAACTTGCTAATTTATGTTGGTCAGTATGAAAGACTTATCTCTAAACTTTCAGCAGTGCGTTTTTGTGATGTGCAGATTTGCACTAATTGGTCCCATAAATCTGGTCCTTTAAACAAACACCAACAACCAACCAACAATTTTTCATGCAAATGCTGTCAAAATGCTCCGCCCCTCCTTGTCTGCTGATTACTTTATAATAATGGTGCACAGTTTATCCCTTTGTAACCAAAAGACAGCAATCCACTATGACCAAAAGTCTTGTTTTTAAAACAAACCCTTAATAAAAACGATGGTAGAGGATAACATGTTGCCTTTAACTCTACTTCCCTAAGCTTGTCATCTAAACAATAATCACCAATCAGCTAAAACCAAGGCTACACTAGTTTATCCAAAGCTTTTTTCCATCTTTTCCTTTTCTATCCACTCCTTGCTCACTGAAAGACAATCTTCTGTCTCACATTCAAAAAAAGTAAAGCGACTTTTAATCTTCTTCCTTTCCTCTTCTTCTTTCAGCAGATCCTTTTAGACTCCTCCTGGGAGATGGAGGCTTTCGGTCCCCTCAGTTTGTTTGTGTCATTCTTTCTCTTGTGCATGCTCAAGAGCTCTCAAGTCAAGGACACAAGCCTGGTTTTTGATTTACATGATAAAAAGAATTAATTAAACAGCAGCAATGGAGCCCTAGGGTTTCTATCACCTATGGAGGGGAGAAAGGCAAAAGTAGGAGGGCAGAATGAAAAAGTGAAATTGACTGGAAAAAGGAGGAAAAGGAAGGACAAAAGGGGAAAGAAATGAGAGGTGGGTGAGACTGGAAAGGAAAGCGAACAAGTTATACAGTGCAAAAGAGCGGGAGGGCATGAGGGACACAATGAAAGAAGGAATGTGAATAATAGAACAAACTGAGGAAAAAGGGAGAAAAAGACGAACGAAAAAGGGACTGGGATATCTCCAACATTTGACACCCCTTCCCTCAATACACATAAACACATACACACAAGAGACAAGGAGCTAGTGTAAGCATCGGCACAGCCGCTCGCTCTATGACACTGTACATCTCTAAGGAGAGCGACTCAAACACGCAAGGGTCCGCGTAGGTCGCCTTAATTAGCCACACATCCGGCTACGCAGGCTCCCACGGGGTTTAACAGGGGCATAGAGGGTGAGAAGACGAAGAATGGGGGAGAGAGAAGGGAGGGAGAGAAGAGGGAGTATGAGCAAGGGGAATAAGCCAATGGGATTGGAAGGTTATTTAAAGCATGGCCTACAAAAACGTTCAAAAAAGTCCAGCGTGTGTGTGTGTTTGCATGGAAGTTGGTGTGTTTAGATTTGAGTGCATCCATGAAATGTGAGCTATGATCAGGATGAGTCGTATAATCGAATGAACAAGAATATCTACATACATTTTCAATTGCATATGTGCATTCCTATGAATCTTGCTCAGTGACTGAGTGTGCCCAGGTGGCCAGGGTCATTTTAGTGAGTGACAGAATGATGCTAGGCAAAGCTGTACAAATAAACCCCATCCATATCTAGGAGTCCTAATTAGCCAGCCTAGGTCATTGTTCAGGGCTATGACAGAGTGGCAAAGCATTGCAGAACTCATCATACCATATGCAATGAACATATCCTTCTATATCCTACTATATCCCAACTATCTTTAAACAAAAAGATCCTTGTAACTTTTGTCTTTATATGTGTTTTTAAATAATTTGGAAAAATTGCCTATTGTACTGGTTAACTTTCTCCGTTGGATAACTGTGAGGCCTCAAGTCAGAGACAATCCGATGGAGCCCATTACAAGGACTTAAATACATTCTGATCACCTCTGTTCCCAAATGGTCCAACCTTGAAGGAGGACAGGTTTATTTATAAAAATTGTTTATTCACTTACAGGTTTACCCGGGGACTCATTGGGAACAAAGCTTTTAAAACTGGAGCAAAGGAAACTCTGTAGTGCAGGTGTTAAATGGTTTAAGCCAGATGCTGAAGATCTTTAGATGTGAACTTTCTCTTTTCTCTTTACCTGAGCATGCATCAAGAGACTTTCTCTTTGACTGGTTAAAAACGGTCCTTCTGCCTTTTTAAACCTTGTCTCGTTTCTTGTTTTCCATGACTACTTTCCCCCCTTCATTATTTCCTTTGAGGGCAATTAGTGTTATTGTTGTGTAGTGTCAGTAACTCTATACTACTTTTACCAGGTGTGGAGGGCACATGAACATTCAAATCAGCATTATTAATATTATGTCAATCGGATCTAAGCAGGATGCAAAAGGTTTAACTAGCATTAGTAGTCTTTCTTTGTATTATTTATGAACTCCCTGGCCTTTCACTTCATGACATATTTTCTGCTGCCTCCTCCCTTATCCTCGTCTTTCCCTTTCTCTGTCATTTTGTCTGTCCATGCATACACATAATCTCCCTCTCAGGTTTTCCTTCCGTTGCCTCTCTTGTCAAAGTCCTCTGAATGTTTATCAGCTTTAAAAGTCAGACATCTTTAAATCTCTTAACCACATTTTAAAAAGGCTTAAAGGAAGCATTGAGTGTTTGCTTGCAACCGAACAACATGCAACAAAAGTGCAAAGATAATATAGCACTGTCAAACTTTTATAAGCGAAACGGGCATGAGCAGAATTTAAATAGAAAAACAGAATAGTATGTGGCTGTGAGGTGTTGGCAGACAACTTAAAAACAGCAAAGTAAACACGAAAGTGGAATATGGGTCGGTGATGCTTCAGTACAAGTTAAAGCATATGTTTTTTGTGTGCATGGAAAACTTTTGGTTGATGAAAATAAAAAAGAGTGCAAGGAGCTACTTTTCTCACCGTGGTGGTTATTTCCTGTGTTTTTCGATTATTTTTAGGGAAAAACTCCCAAAAGTCACCATTAATACACTAGAAGCTAAATGTTTGACATTTTAACTGAGCGCTAATGACAACCTGAACAGTCCTTCTCCTTTTTATTTAGAGTGTAAAATGTTGATTTGTGTGACAAAAGAACAGTTTGCCACTTTGCCTCACTGTATTGTAAATGATTTTTGGCCAAGAGATCATGGCAGAATCTTTGGATCATGTTTACATATGACTTTTTTCCTTGCATAGAGCTTTAACCTGCATTTGTGGATGGTAAGGTGAACTGTGTTCACAGACAGTGATTTCTGTGTTCCTATTTTTAATGCAAATCATGAGCATCCAGTTTTGAGTTTCAACTTTGTCTCTTGTACAGATTTCTTCAGATTCTTACAATCTTTATTATGTACTGTAGTTGATGAGATATTGAACATCACACAGTTGCACATCGAGGAACATTATTCTCACATTGTTCCACAATTTAAGGACGCATTTTGTTTAGCTATTTGCAGTCTGCTCCACGGCTGCTGAGTGAGCCCTCATCTGGGACTCTCCTCAGCTCTTTCTGGGATAGTGGCGCGGCTGCCCCTCTGTTAGTCTTCCTTGGTCTCTTGTGTTCTGAGGGCTTCTGGATGTCTGGAGTTTTGATCTCCTCCATACCTGCTTCATGCCCTGGAGGACGGGGCTGTGGCCCCCCACACCCTCTAGCAGATCATTACATGAAGGAACCTTTTAAATACAAGCGCGTTCATGCTCACAGGTGTACACACGGGTGATCACACACACAAACGACACCCTTTTTGGCTCCTACCTCAAAGCACACTGTGCGCTGTCAATCTTACAATAATATTTAATATTTAGTATTTACTGTTATATTCACATAGATCATTGTGATGTTGTTCATTATATTACTCTCTTTTTCTTCTGCTCATTTTCTCTTTTTTCTTTCTCAACAGGTGATCCAGGTGATTGATATATGTATTTTTTGTCTGCTACTTTTGTTGGTTTTTGCCCTTAATAAAAGATGAATCAAATAGATCATCACAGCAAGGCTGGGATGGTCCATTTGGTAAAGTAAATCCGTTGGGCATCTTTCTTCGCCTTTAGACAATAATTCTGATGGCAAAAGAGCCAAACGGGACAGGCAAAAAAAAAAAAAAGCTATTTGCAGACTGGTGAGCCTTTGCCCATTTTTCCTTCTAAGAACTCTGCCATATCCTAACTTTTTTTGAGAAGTTTTTCTGACGTTGAATTCAATGACAGAAAACATAAACAAAACTAAACAGGGAGACCAGTCAAATACAGGGACACTACTAGAAAAAAGACAGGGAACACAAAAGGTATTTAACAAACTAATAAACAAAAGCAAGGCAAAGGCCAAAATAATAAAGCTCAAAATACAAAGGGACAGGTGATCACTATCAGAAGACTAAAGAGCTAAATAGAAAACCTTTCTGAAAAACCTTTACAAAAAATCCCCAAACCATGGGTCCAAAACCCAGGGAACCTGACAAAAGCAGTGTGGGACACAAAAGTGCCACACTATTAGGACTTCTTTTTCCAGTTCATTTCTGTGAACTCTCTCTCCCTTCAACTCACTTACTCTCTTCATTCACTTGTTGGCAGGCATCCCTCTCTCTTTTTATCCTTTCTTCTTCTTGCTGTGTATTCAGTCCCCGAGGGTGCCAACTAAGACAGCCAACATCTTGGCCCCATATTATGTGTTTGTGTGTTTGTATGGGTATCCCAGGCAGACTGTCAGCACTCCAACAAAGGCTCTCTGTTAAGTTAGTTTGTCTAAAACTGTACATTACTTAACCTTATGCCCTACATATTTCCTTCTTCTTGCTTGGATTTAAACCAGTACAAAGAAATGATCAGCTGTGTTTTTCCAGTTAGCTAAACTACAACTCCAAATACGTTTGGTCTGATTTGACTGCCGATTAAATGTAAATAAACAAACAAACAAAAAACCCCACAAATCACATCAAATACATTAAATCTGATATGAGAGGCTATTCTATGAAGCACAGCGCATAAGTACCACACACCCTACCAACATATATCAACTATGTCAGGCTCGATAATACCTGTTTTTGGTTTTTTTTGTGGGCTAACATTACTTTAAAAATGCCTGAAATTGTTATGTATGGGTGGATTATAAGCACACTAATGAATAAAAGAGACACTGGCAAAACATTTTTTTCTGGAACCATATTAAATAAAGAACAAATGAGATGAGGGATTTTATTTAGTGAAGGCAATTGCAATTGAGTTACCTCATCAACATTTGCTAACAGGAACACTGAGTTAGGAACACCAGTGAATAAACAGAAATAAATCCCTAAATAATAAACAAACTGAGAACCACACCGATGAACAAGAGCCTAAAATTCCAAAAGTCAAACCCCCTGGTCCAAGATCCAAGACCACCACAGGGTGTGACGAATCCATATGTCTTAACTCTTGAGAAGGCTGAAAAACTCTCAAAAACTGAAATGTTCACTTGTGACTGTGAGTGATACCGAGGTGAGGAGTTCATGATATCCTGCTACTGTTAGATTGCGTTTCTCAACGTTTCTTTGAAGTGCATCTAATGTTGTCAGACTCAGGCAATTAGCAAATAAACTCTCTCTATGATGTGAGAGTGTAATCAAAGTATTTCAAGATTCAAGAGGGAAAGTGTGATTTTTTTAAATTTTATTTTATTTATTCTTTTTTTGGACACTAGCACCCAATGTTTTCTGGCATAATGTTAGATTATAACCAGCTGCTGTTGTTATGACTTCCTCGTTGTCAGCTCTCCAGAGACGGTGAAGTTGTATGTCTAATCTACTGACATAAGATGAGGGAGGACAGAGAAGCGATGGAGGAGGTAGAATGTACCAGTAAGATTTGTAAATGTACAAATCTTAAACGGTCATGGTTTGAAATTTTGTGATCTTTAAATTAAAGATGAAAATATAGACTTTTCCAATTGTTTTAGTTATATTTAGGCATTTAGAGTGACTATCAGATCAGCGACCCACTCTTTCAGAATTTTCAGGAATTTGGAAAATTCAGCTAGAGTTCTGTTGGGGTATAGAGTTATGTATGAAATAAGATCTGGATTGACACATGGATACTGGTGTTTTTGGCACTGTACACGGATAATAGTGCATTAATCACACAAGAACTCAATGGATGCGGACGAGAGCACTGGAGGCCTACTCAGAGGCAATCACACATGTAGCTAAGTGCAGAATGTACCAAGCTGATGCGCTGTCCCCACTGCTATTCTGCAAGCTCATCAGCCACCTCCTGTACATGCATACAGCTGTATGCCGGGGGTGAGTGAGACATCTATTCAGTGATCCACTTATCAGGATGTCATTTGAACTGGACAAGTGTGGTCAGATGTTCAGAAAGACAGTGAAGGTGATCTGGGCTGATGGGGTGGAGCTACCAGAAAGCAGAAAAACCGATATACACAATGCCAAATGGAGCTCTGATAAAGATGTGCAAAGGTCAGCCACAACCAAATACCTCCAGAGTATAAGACAGGTGGTAAGAAGACAGCTGAATGCAAGGAATAAGATCCACATACCCCCTGCCGGTCGTCAGATACCCAGCTAGAATAATAAGCTGGCCACAGGTAGAAATATATGCCACTGATGGTGATGCACAAAAACTTCTCACGGTGAGGAGGTCTCCAACTGAGATCTAACACCCTGAGGTTTTCCAAGCAGCAGAAAGAGGGCAGGTGATTAGTGAGTGTCAGAGCCACAGTTCAGGAAAAGCATGGAGCATCCAAAAAATACATCAGGAAGATGGCATCCCAAGATTAGCAGCTCCAAGATTGTCTGAAGACAGATGATAAATAGGAACAGGAGGAGAAACTAATGGACGACCAAGCTCCTGTGTGGTAAGTACCATCGGTGCTGAGAGGCACAACCAAGTGACTGGGATAGTGTACAGAAACATCTGTGCCACATATGGACTAGGAGTCCCCAATTCCCAATGGGAGACACCACCAAAGTTGGTTGAGAACAACATGGCTAAGGGCCTGTGGGACTTCCATTTGCACACATACAAGGAAATGCTGGTAATCCAACCAGATATAGTGGTACATGCATGCAGAAGTTGCAGTACCCCATGCAGATATTCTAGTACCAGCAGGGGAAGATAATTAAACATGTAAAGCCAGAATGTCACTAGTGGCCAAGGAAGGTATGAAGTACATCCCAGGGCCCTTCTTTGCACATGTATGTACATGTAAATGTGTTAGTAATGCCTGTTTAAATGTTTTCCCATAATTATTTTCATACTGGGTCGAAATAAAACATCTCCCTCTGGTGGTACTGCAGCTTACTCCAATTTCCTGCAACTTTTTCACAGTCGACCAGCTTGTCTATTACATGGTTTGCTGGGTTGATCAGCAGAAAGAAAAAGAACAAGACAATTGAGAATTACCAGGGCCTGAAGGAATAACTGGACAGATGTGGAAAATAAACGCCAAAGCGATCCCAGTGGTAATAGGAGCATTAGGAGCTGTAACCTTGACTGTAACCGTGGCTCTGGCATATAGACAGGGTGATAATAATTCAGTTATGCAGAGCTTAATGAATTTATCTGTATGCATAATTATAGAAACTGAAAAAAGTATTGCTTTTCTATTTAACAAGAGATAAAAGTCATAATAGCTTAACGCTAATTGAAGCAGTGCCCACTGTTAAATGCTGATGCTTAAGACGAATATATTAATTAAGTTAAATGTTCATATCTGAATTAGACTGGTTAAATTTTTAGCTGTGGTAATGCCCAACAAAGATGGATGCTTTCAGTGCAAAGTATTCATTTAGTTACTGAAAGACAATGAGTGTCTACTTTTAAATTATATAATTTCACATATTTCCTACGAAAATTGCTTCTTTGTTCCATTCCAAAATAAATGAAAAAAGAACGAGAAAAAACAGTTTCACCATCTTTCAATGTCACAGGTTGCAACGAACAGCCCGGTGGTCACTCGTTAAAGTAACTTGCTAATGCTGTAATATATATAACAACTGCAAGAAATACTTCAAAATCATAGAGTGGAATGTTTTTCCCTATGACTGCCTCAGCAAACAACTAGCACAGAATAAAAAAAGCAAAAAGCAAAAAAAACCAACATAAATAGCATGTCCCTGTATGGTGTGTTGAAAGCGCATTACCCCAGTTTGGGTATTGAATGAAGCCCATTAGCAGTGTTAATCTATACACATAACCACGATCACAAGATACAGCACTGTTCCCATTCTGGCAGAATCATCATAAACTATGGAACATTTTCCTCATATAACCTCCAACACAAAGCTAAGGTCATCCTGAGGCTGGTCCACTTCTACGAAGTTCAAATGAGATCATATAAATGAGACAGAAAAGAAAAAAATAGCTACAGCAACACCATATATAAACAGAAAATGACACAAACAAAACATTTACTAGAAATATTACACACAGCAGAAAAATATATTGTAATAAAATTATATTACATAGCATGAATAAATGAAATATAACTTGAAATGATAATCAAAATGAATTTCCAACAAGAAACAAATCTTGCTTGAGGCGCTTCAATGGCAACAGCCTCCAAAAATCTCATTATGTTTCATTCGGAGCACTGGTATGAGGAGGCACATGGGCAGGGAGGCAGAACTAAACAGACTGTCAATAACACAGTATGGCAGTGGTGTATAATTAAAAGTAAATGATAACAGAATTGTCAAATAGTGAGAAATGCACAAATAATGAATAATTACTTTATAATAAAAATCAATAAAGAAAATAATGAGAACTTTGATCCAAACCTCCAAGTTCCAAAAGAATGTATGAAAAAAATTGGGAGTTGTGATGATGGAACAGGATCACATCCTCAACAACTGGTTTCTTTTTTTATAACCTACAAACATGTGGGCTATATTTTAAAAAGCATAAATACTCCTACCTCAAAGATACACACAAGCATAAACACATGCAGTCGCACACAAAAATACACCTACACACACAGCATAGCCTACTCCATGGTTCTAATTACTGCATCCACTCACCAAGCATTTCCTATTATACAATGAATACCGTATCATGTCAGATCATATTATATAATTAGGATAACAATGGCATAACACGAATCACTTCACAAGATTAATTGTCAGAGGTAGTAATCACTCCCACCGTCTCATTCATAAAAAGCATACTCAAAAATTCCATGTCCCAACCAGTAATATCTCATTAGAGCTTTATAGAGATCAGCTCCTTTAATTAGCCATCCCGCCTACACCGTCACTGATAAAAGTATGTGATCTGCCTGTTGTATGCTGGCAACGCTTGGCATGCTGGTATGGGATATGTGTATGTCTTTTCTGTAGTTAAAAAAAACAAACAAAAAATCCCATTGCTGTTGCAGTTAGGGGGTAGCTGCTTATACATTTATCTGTGTTCATCAAAACACTTGTATATGTTTGTCTTTGAGTCATAATCTGTGCTTTGAGGCACAAATTTGATTACAGGATCACTTTGAAAATGGTAGAAATGTGTGTGTGCAAGAATATGAATGAGCTTGTGCGTGCATCTCTGATTTATTTTTTATTTTTTTGTATGTGTCTCTGAAAGTCATATTATAATTTAGATTCTAAAGCACCACTTTTTCACATTAATTTAATGAGTTTTTTCCTTCAGGGCAAAATAAAATAAAATAATTATTTTAAAAAACTGCCTCTACCAGACATGGATGTGTCCCAAAGCTCGAGGAAATTAGTAGTCATTTGAAATCAACCCCATCTAAACACCTCAAACAACATTTTCCTGATGGATGACAATGGGCCTGGAAAATGACTTCTCTGCCTTGAGGCTACAATAGCTGACATATCCCAAAAAAGCACCTTTAGTATTATACCAGCCATTTTGCCAAGTGAACCACAGGAATATGAATCTGTGTCCAGTTCAAGTTTAAGTTGAATTTCACCACAGGATCAAAATATTAGTCGAAAAACATTATATATTTCTATTTAATTCCCCTAAACCCAACTACAAACTGTTAGTTATTATGCTTACACAAACACTGGCTCTCCAATCACAGTCGCAACTGTGAAGTTTCAGCTTTTCCCAAAGCAAAAATCAATCATTGCATTCTCCTCTATCTAGGGCACAATTATTTGTTGATCACCAAACTCTGTAATTCCAGATCCAAGGACCATTAACGTGAACCCAAATAGAAAGTGAGTTTGCCTGAAACATCAGCATCTGTTCTCTGGAAGGGAGGGAAAGCTGTGCTGAGAGGTAAAATCATTTTATTCTCATCACATAAGGAGAAAAGAGAAAACAAATATATTGAGGAATTAGAAGAAACCATTAAATCCTTAGAAGAAGCCTACATGTCTTCCCAGGAACAGGAAGTGATGAACAAAATATGCAAAGCAAAACTAGAATCAAATGAAATAATTGATTAAAGGAACCCTCAATTCTTAGTAAAAAGACCTTGCTTGAAACACAGTAACAAATCAGGTACGTTATTACAACTGTATATGCTGTTAACAGCTTCATTGGGAACACAGTATATGGAAGCGAGGAAGCCGACTTTCATAAAGTGGTTAAAAATATTGTGCAGTTCCCCAACAGGATGTGTCAGAACAAATGACCAAACATCTTCTCCAGAGGGGCACTAGGAAAGGATGCCTACTCTCTCCCTCACTGTTTGCAATCTTTATTGCACTATTAGCAGCAGCAATTAGACAGGCTATAGTGATTAAGGTCCTACAGTGGGGCAAAAACATATTTAGTCAGCCACCGATTGTGCAAGTTCCCGCACTTAAAATGATGACAGAGGTCAGTAATTTGCACCAGAGGTACACTTCAACTGTGAGAGACAGGATGTGAAAAAAAAAATCCATGAATCCACATGGTAGGATTTGTAAAGAATTTATTCGTAAATTAGGGTGGAAAATAAGTATTTGGTCACCTCAAACAAGGAAAATCTCTGGCTCTCACAGACCTGTAACGTCTTCTGTAAGAAGCTTTTCTGTCCCCCACTCGTTACCTGTATGAATGGCACCTGTTTGAACTCATCATCTGTATAAAAGACACCTGTCCAGTGCCTCAAACAGTCAGACTCCAAACTCCGCCATGGCCAAGACCAAAGAGCTTTCGAAGGACACCAGGAAAAGTATTGTAGACCTGCACCAGACTGGGAAGAGTGAATCTACAATAGGCAAGCAGCTTGGTGTGAAAAAATCAACTGTGGGAGCAATCATCAGAAAATGGAAGACATACAAGACCACTGATAATCTCCCTCGATCTGGGGCTCCACGCAAGATCTCATCCCGTGGGGTCAAAATGATCATGAGAACGGTGAGCAAAGATCCCAGAACCACACGGGGGGACCTGGTGAATGACCTGCAGAGAGCTGGGACCAAAGTAACAAAGGTCACCATCAGTAACACACTACAACGGCAGGGAATCAAATCCCGCAGTGCCAGACGTGTTCCGCTGCTGAAGCCAGTGCATGTCCAGGCCCGTCTGAAGTTTGCCAGAGAGCACATGGATGATACAGCAGAGGATTGGGAGAATGTCATGTGGTCAGATGAAACCAAAGTAGAACGTTTTGGTATAAACTCAACTTGTCGTGTTTGGAGGAAGAAGAATACTGAGTTGCATCCCAAGAACACCATACCTACTGTGAAGCATGGGGGTGGAAACATCATGCTATGGGGCTGTTTTTCTGCCAAGGGGACAGGACGACTGATCCGTGTTAAGGACAGAATGAATGGGGCCATGTATCGTGAGATTTTGAGCCAAAACCTCCTTCCATCAGTGAGAACTTTGAAGATGAAACGAGGCTGGGTCTTCCAACATGACAATGATCCAAAACACACCGCCCGGGCAACAAAGGAGTGGCTCTGTAAGAAGCATTTGAAAGTCCTGGAGTGGCCTAGCCAGTCTCCAGACCTCAACCCCATAGAAAATCTGTGGCGGGAGTTGAAAGTCCGTGTTGCTCAGCGACAGCCCCAAAACATCACTGCTCTCGAGAAGATCTGCATGGAGGAATGGGCCAAAATACCAGCTACTGTGTGTGCAAACCTGGTAAAGACCTATAGTAAACGTTTGACCTCTGTGTACCTCTGGTGCAAATTACAGACCTCTGTCATCATTTTAAGTGGGGGAACTTGCACAATCAGTGGCTGACTAAATACTTTTTTGCCCCACTGTATAATGCAAGAACGTAGAACATAAAATCAGCCTTTATGCAGATGATGTATTGCTTTTTTTCCAACATTCACAAACCACTCTTTCAATTACATTGAATTTGTCTTCCTTGAGTTTCAAATTATTGGATAAATTGATTAAAATCATCAATTCCTCTGATTAATTGTTTCTTCCATAATTCTTCGTTGACATCATTGCAGTCTCGATATATTAAATTTTTAGGCATTAATGTTTCTCCTAGGCTTGCAGATTTAACTAACCTGAACCACATCCCAGTTTTAAAGAAAGTGGAAGATCTGGCTAGATGGAAGTCTGTACACATATATCTCACGGAAAGGGTCACTTCAATAAAATTGATGGTTTTCCCAAGAATCAGTTATTTGTTCTCAGTGATCCAGAGTAAACCATTACCTGACTGGTTTAGATCTCTGGATTCTTCAATCTCTGAATTCCCTTGGAAAGAAAACCCTGTATATAAGCTTAGAAATGCTACAGAGCACCGAGGATAGAGGAGGACTAGATGTGCTTAACTCTCACCACTACTTCTTAGCCAACAGGCTACAATACATTTCAGGATGGTTAAAACTCAGTTGAGCCCTGGCTACACATAGAACAGGCACTATGCAATAACAGAGATTTCAGATCTCATAAGCTAAAAAATATCAAATGACACGTGTGCTTTAATATCAGCTCCGCTCTGTCAGAGAGTCTCTATAACATATAACATTACAATAAAAGAACAGCTAACAACTAGCTTAACCACTGTGTGAAAACCAGTCAGTGATGATTTTATTATTCACAGTAAGCAGCTTCATCTGGCTTTTTATTAGATTTCTGGAATACACACCAGAACTCCATCCAACTTTACTCGACATGATATAAATACAAATGAGTTTAAGCCCATTATGAAACACAGTATTCTCATCCCAGATTGCCAGGAGGTTTTTTCAGAAGATGCTAGTGATAATAGCATAGCTAGCTGCCAGCCAGTGGTAACAATCCATGCTGGGCTCAAACAAAAAATAAATAAATAAAAGCTGCTTAGATTAAGCAAAAAACTTCACAACATGATGCATTAGAGCTCTCGTTTGTTTTATGTGTAAATCCTAGGGGTCCTCTACCCCTCAGTTTTGATATGATACCATGCAACAACTCCAAAGAATACTTTCCATATTTAAAATTCTAACACTGGGATTGAAGACACGAGGGATGTTAGTCAGGTGCAACATCTCAGCAGCAACCACTGAGGAAACTGGTGCGGATTAGAAATCATAGACCCATTATTTGAGGAAATGGTATTGGTAAATGTAAACCCCTGGTAAATAACTTCACAGCAGTGAAGTGTGTTTCCTAGTAAATGTCTTAAAGTGCCTGTCAGTTGGAAGTATGATTGCCCATGGTAGATACTTTCTGTACTATACACTTCAAAGGCAAATATCTGATTTTAAAAAAACAAAACACACACTTTTAACTCTGACACTCTTAATTTGAAAGCTCAAAGCTGATGCGTCATCACTTATACATCTTTTAATGCTCACTTTGGCTCATTCCTCGGTGCTGAAGCTGTCTGTCAGTTGAGTTAAGGTGTGGCTAACAGCTAGCTAAGTGGTGCAAATTGAGCTGGGGCCATGTAATAATGATTTGAAGATGGAAAGTCATTCATCAGCACTGCTTTAAAGCAACAAGAGAATAAGAGGAAAGAAGTATTTAAAGTTGATTAATCAAACTAGTATATGGTTGCATCAGTATAGATTATAACTATAAAAGGCTCTTTCGTGCAGTGTATTTTATATTTGACACTCATATAACTATAGTGTTTCCAAAATGCGATCAATCCCTTTGAAAATATGTACAAGAATACATTACTCAACAATTCAACAGCACACTGAATGACTTGCTTCGCTGTTGATAGTGTGAAAGTGACTGAGTATGAACTGTAATGAGCCAGCTACTCTTCTTTGTAAAACGACCACTCTTATAATATCCATTTAGTTTAAACTGGGGATTTGTTGATTTGGAATAAAATTGTATTACTGATTCCTGGAGCTTGCTTTGAGCTGTAACAATATGCGAATTAAACACAAATACATTTTCTGTTCCATCCAATTAACTTCTGCTGTCTTTTTAAGTGAGACGTTTTTTGGGATATTGGGGTTTTAGATCTCACCCACAGTGATTATATTTGCTTTCTCCATCAACGCCATACAACAACAAAGTCAGTGTAAGCATGCACTGAGGTTAAGTATTAATTGACTGCTACATTAGTGACAAAAAACAAACAAAAAAAGAGACTGTACTTACTATGTCGTTGCTGGTTTTACCCTGATGACACCAACTAAACACTCACATGCATGGCAAATTTAGCATGAGTTGTGAGTCACTGATGTCGACACTTGCCAGCCTTTGTGTACTACATGCATGTATGTATTTATTCTGTGATACACACATATCACCAATAAGTCCATAGGCAATAAGACAAAACTTCTTTACTGGCAACACAATTACACTATGTGAGGACTCAGGGCTGTGTGTCGGACAGGGTCGTCTGCAGTACGGGGGCCCCACAGGGAACGGTTCTGGCTCCGTTCCTCTTCACCATCTACACTGCAGACTTCTCCCACAATTCCACCCAGTGCTTCCTGCAGAAGTTCTCTGATGACTCTGCAATAGTCGGCCTCATCACTGATGGGGACGACAAGGAGTACAGAGGTCTGACCCAAGACTTTGTGGACTGGTGCCAGCTGAACTACCTCCAGATGAACGCCAGTAAAACCAAGGAGCTGGTGGTAGACTTCCGCAGGCACAAGCATTCTCCACTGCAACCACTGAACATCCAGGGTATGGACATTGAGGCTGTGGACAGCTACAGGTACCTTGGTGTTCATCTGAACAACAGACTGGACTGGACTCATAACTCAGACGCCCTCTACAGGAAAGGGCAGAGCAGGTTGTACCTGCTGCGGAGACTCAGGTCGTTTGGGGTGGAGGGCCCACTCCTGAAGACCTTCTATGACTCTGTGGTGGCTTCTGCTATCTTTTATGGTGTGGTCTGCTGGGGCGGCAGCATCTCTGCTGGGGACAGGAAGAGACTGAACAGGGTGATCCGAAGGGCCAGCTCTGTTCTAGGATGCCCTCTGGACTCAGTGGAGGTGGTGAGCAGAGATGGGCAGTAACGCGTTACTTGTAACGCGTTACTTGTAACGCGTTACTGTAATCTGATTACTTTTTTCAAGTAACGAGTAAAGTAAGGGATTACTATTGCAAAATCGGTAATTAGATTACCGTTACTTTCCTGTAGGAACGCTGCGTTACTGCGTTACTAAAACCGTGATTTTTTTTGCGAGAATGTCTCATGACAGTGACGTAAGCAAGTGCGACGTTGGTGACAGCAGCTGTGTGCAGATCAACAATGGATCATATATCGAGTGCGGGAGAGAGTATGAGCGTGCAGCGTTTAAAGTGTGGAAGTACTGACCTTACTTTGAGTTTGATTCCATAAAAAGTGACAAAAACATTAGCGTCCATCGTGCGTGGGAAGAAAACTTCTTTTTACAGCGAAAAAAACCCCTAAACTTCCGAGCAAGCACCGAGTAGCTACGACGTGATGGGAAACTCACAGAGACACTCGCGCGGATTCTTCAACTGACCGCAGCACACCTACACCAGGGTAACCCTCCGCCTACCCTGCTCCTGCTTTACAGGTGAAAATAGAGCAAAAGGACCGCTGAGTCTTTGACTTTATTTATTTTCTGCTGTGTTTTACTTGCATCTGTTTGAAAGAGTGAGTGAAAACACAAAAAATATTTTATTTTATGTGCTGGAATGTGTAGAAAATAGGTTTAAATGTTAAACTAATTTATTCAAGTCAGAGAATGTTGCATATAATTAAATGTTTTGCTTGATGCATAAAGTTAAAAGATTAAAACTGATAAAACAAGTTAAAAAAAGGAGACTTTTCCATTTGATTACATTTTGTATGATGGATTATGTAGAAAAAGTAGAATTGGGCTGAAAGATCTATCACTTTATCACCTCTTCAGGTTGTAAATCGTGTTTTTAAAAAGTAACTAAGTAACTAAGTAACTAAGTAACTAAGTAATTAATTACTTTTGAAAATAAGTAATCAGTAAAGTAACGGGATTACTTTTTGGGGGGAGTAATCAGTAATTAGTTACTGATTACTTTTTTCAAGTAACTTGACCAACACTGGTGGTGAGTGACAGGAGAATGGCGGCTAAGCTGTCATCCCTGTTGGACAACGTCTCCCACCCCATGCAGCAGACTGTGACAGCACTGAGCAGCTCCTTCAGTGGGAGACTGCGGCACCCACGGTGTGGGACGGAGAGATTTCGCAGGTCTTTCCTCCCCACTGCTGTCAGACTCCACAACAAAGACTTTAACTGAACAAACACACACATCCACACATGTGCAATAACACTAAGTGCAATAATCCTTTCTGGCATCGTTGTATTTTTACTCAGTTGTATATAGCATTCGTATTCTATTTTTATCTTATTGTATATTTTTATTCTATTTTATTCTACTGTATATAGTATATTATTTTATTCTATTCTGTACAGCTGTGTACTGTATTTATTCTTATTGTATTCTAATTTTTGCGTCATGACTTTTGCACTGTCCACTTCCTGCTGTGACAAAACAAATTTCCCACGTGTGGGACTAATAAAGGTTATCTTATCTTATCTTATCTATGTTTAATTTCTGATTTCTTAAATTTCTGATTCAAAGATGGCTTACAGATTGTTGTGTTCAATAAAAAAAACAGTAAGAATCTAAAAGAGCCACCTATACCTTTTAAACTCAAAGCTAATGTATGAGTACACAATTTATGGTTATTGTTATTGTCAAAAAAATGATCTTGTAATAATTTCTTTTCTTAAATTAACTGACACTTTTACTGTCACTGTAAAGACAACTAAGACTGCTTTAAGAAATGTATGGCACTATCATTCTTATGGCCCTGAAGCACAAAGATCAAAGACCATTTCCAACAGCTACTCACCCACAACTACTCATTATAAAAGAGATACGTTAAATAGCTGCTGCATGGCAGAGGTAGCAGTTAAAAAAGAATAGATATGAGAGTTTGACTCCTACCTCTCTGCTGTGGAGGAGGCCTTTCTCTGGCACATAACTGCCAACGAACTGCTTCCCGGTGCCATTTCCTGTTTGATCTCCCATGCGACAAGGTTGCTGGGTTTCACAGCCAGGAAGTTGATACCTGACTGGAACCACACCCTGCAGAGAAGAATGTAGAACGAGACAAAGTAAGAAAAAAAGAGAAAGCAAGGTTAATCTAAAGTTCACACAAGCACATCATAAACCGAAGAGAAAAGAAAGCTGAGTTGTTACAGTGACAGTTAAGGTACAATTTGCTTAAAAATTCAATTTGCATCGCTTGGAATTTCCCTGCCCCGATTTTCTCACTGATTTTCTTTAATCTCTGATGCGTGCCATACTCTCTTTGTATAGAACGCCTTTTAAAATTGATTCACGCAGCATGGTGCCGACTCCCACGGTATGTTTTGGTGGGAGAAGACAAAGGAGTGACAGCAAAGGCTCTTAAGAAAGTTAAGAGTTTTACTGAATAATTGCTGCAAGCAGGCTGAATCAGATGTGTTTTGCGGTGGAGATTATGGCTAATTCAGAGAATGCAGTTCTGCTTATGAGAAAGGCTACAATGAATTAGTAATTATTCAGGGACATGATTAGGAATTTTGTTTCCATTTTCCTTCTTCACTCCCGTTTCCTCTCATCAGTATGCTTCACCACTTTTCTTTCTCTTTCTGACACTTTTTTTGTCACCTTTCTCCACTCATCCGAACGCTTTTCTTTTCTTCCAGTCTTGTTTTCCTTATGTTGACCTTCTTTCAGTATAGCACTGGCATATTTTTTTAAATCCAGGTTTCTCTTTAATCTAGATCAGCGGTTCCCAACCGCCGGGCCTCGGACCGGTACCGGTCCGTGAGTCGTTTGGTACCGGGCCGCGAGAGTTGAGGCTAAGGTGTGAAATGTATAGTTTTCAGGGTTTTTATCGGTTTTCAGCGTTATTTTGTTATCGTTTTTATCGTTTACTCGGTTTTCCTTGGTCTTTTCAGGTGTGTTATGAATAAATCTTCTTTTTCCCGGTACCGGTATTAGTTTTATTTTGTTGTATTTATCCGCGACACCTTAAAGGCCGGTCCGTGAAAATATTGTCGGGCATAAACCAGTCCGTGGCGCAAAAAAGGTTGGAAACCGCTGATCTAGATAATGTCCTCATCACCTGCCATCCCCATCCTCGTCCTGTTACTCCATTGTTCCCTTGTAGATGTTCTAATCTCTATTCCTTCATCACCATCATTCCCCAGTTCCTTTATTTTTTTCCAGCCAGGTCCACTCTTTCATCTCTCAGTCTCATTTCTTTTTTCACCTCCTCCTATAAAGCTTCTGTTCACCCTTTCATCCATTCCTCAGTGATTTCTTTCCCTTCCTTCCCAGTATACATTGCTTCATCCCTCCCTCTGCCCCTCCTCAATCCTTCATTCTCAAGGCATCCTATAGTTAATCTCTTTATTTTCTTTTTTTGTTCACACTCTCTCTCTAATCTGTCCCGGTGTGCTCTGTTCTATTTATCACCTTGACGAGACCCTCCCTCAGTTTATTAATACACTTTATAAGCATGCATACACATGCACACTCTCGTGTTTACACCTCTTCTTATTAACACACATACACAAACAACACTGACAAAGACACACTCTGAAGTAAAAAAAAGTTTTCCTCAACACAGAAGTAGGAGGCAAAAAAATTCCACTTTTTATTTCTTTCTCATTATTACTTTCTTGTGTTTCTCTTGCTTTATGTCTTGCCAAAACTGTCTGCAAACATGCCATACCCTTCCCTTGATAAGCTCTCTGTACATGATATTCTTGTGAGTGTGTATGTATAAAAACACCTGCGTATGTCAGTAATAATCTAATCAAGCTGTTTTTTTTGTGTTTGGTTGTGTTTGGCACAAAATTGTGAACCTCTTGTAACAACCTGAAAACCTACTTTTTCTTTTTCACTCTAAAGTATTTTTTTTCTTGGTGTATTTTGAAAAGTGAAAACATTCCCCGCTCATCATTTTATATTTTGCTGCAATCAGGAAACATGAAGGAGAAAGGAAGAGCAAAAGTTGCATTTTGCAATAAAGGAAGTGTACTTTGTTCATTGTCTATGCAAATAAAATACAGTGAATATTTATTTATGAGTTTTCTGTAGTGCAGTATAAAATGAAAACTTCTATTTTATAATTCAGCAGCTGAATGTGGGAGGAAAAACTGTGCCATCATTCTGCATTTTCTGGTTCTGTCTCCACTCCTTTCCTTTCTTCAATCTCTTCTATCTCCCTTTCTCACTCACTTCTTTCTCTCGCCATCTCCCATCTTCAACAACCACACAGTTCAAGCCACTTCAAAGTAAAGTTACTACACATACAGTGGCAGCAAACGCATGTAAAGCAAAGCAAGTTTGGCGAAAGAGTTAGGATATTCTGTGAATGACAGAATGACAGGAATGGAATATGAGGGAGTAGAAATGTACATTTGAACATTCACTGAGAAAAACAAAAATCATTGGAGCGATTTTTAAAGGACAAGGTTTTGCAAAGACAAATTATAAATAAAACATTTAGGTGAAAAAATGAATTTAAGAACAAAATTTCCCCACCACTCCACAGGCAATAAAATAAAACAAAATGCTAAAATAGTGAAGCGAATGCAATGCAATAAAATAAAATAACAGTCTCATGTGAGAGCACAAACCTCAGTCGTCTTGTAATTCAACATATTGTAATGTAACAGATCTCATGATATAATATCAAATAAAGCACCTTCTTAAACGCTCTACAGAAACATAATTTGCATATTCATAGTATAAAACCATGCAAAATCTTGCAGTACCTACAATTCATACACATAAACAACCAAACAGTGTAACAGTTATGTCAAAAGGGAGAAAAAAAGCCTTTTGCTCGAGTGTTTAAATTACTTTGGTTTCAAGTACAGATCAGAGTGAGAACCATGTCACCATTGTGGTGTTTCCTTTTTTATGACTCTCATGTCTCTGTGCCATTTTCTTGATATGAGAGGTCATGGATTAGCTATGCTAGAGGGCTTCAATGTACTGCTCAATCTGCATTCCAACTCTCACCAATGGTCCTCAGCCCTGGGTAGTACCAGATAAAATAGGGTCACTGATAAAGGCGGACATCCTGATGTCTGCTCCTCTGCGAGGAGCCAGTTGAGGTGGTTTAGGCATTTGACATGGATGTCTCCTAGGTGAGGAGTTTTGAGCATGTCCTACCGAGAGGACATCCCAGGGCAGATTACATCTCTCGGCTGGCTTAGCAGTGCATCAGTGATCCCCTGGACGAGCTGAAGGAGTTGGCTGGAGATAGGGAAGTCCCTTCCAATCTGGACCCAGACAAAGGGCAGAACATGGGTGGATGGATATTAAAGTGGTTGAAAGAGAGCGATTATTTAATTTGTATTTATCACAAGGCACCTAGTTGCAGTAATAGTGTTACTCTGCGTATGCTCTGTGTAACTGTCTATTATCATATTTCTATATTTTCCAGTATTACAAATGGATCTTATGTCAGAAATCTATATTTCTGACACAAACAATAATACTTTAACAACTGCTGCAATTTTTTAATCCTATAGTTTCTCAATAAATTTTAGTTATCTACTTTAATAACACACCTACTGATGACTGATGCAGTTGGTTATGCGCTACTCTGTTGTTTGTATTATCATTTTAAAATGCAGAAATATGTATTGAATTCTCCTGCGTGACAGCTACCAAGAACATCTTTGTCATACAAAATATACTTTGAAGCTTAATGAAATGACCTTTGGCATGAAACAGTGTGTTTACATGTGCAACAGGGTCATTCAAATTATTGGAGAGGGGAGAGAGGCAAAAATCACCACTCAGAAGTAGGTTTTATGTGGAAATATTAGTCCAGTGGATTGTTTTTCACATACCTTTTTCATAACTTGTTCATTAACTGAACCACACACTATTACACACACCATACAGTCTGCGATCTCTGTATAGTCATCAAAATGCTAATCGTCAAGTTTCTAAAGTCCTCATGCCAAAAATCAGCATTGATTCAATAAAAAGTGAAAATGGTGAATTTAAAGCAGCATGTGGTTTCAATCAAGAAACTAGAGTACTGTGCATTGACGGTTTACCCTTGAAATTAAATGCATGAAAAAATATAAGATTTTGCTCACCTGATTGGAAATTCTGAACATGCATAAAAAACATAGACTGTCATATATGTAAGGAGATAGAAAGACACTATGTTCTGCATCTGTCAGGTCTTTGGTCGTATGTGCCTTTGTCCATGTCTGTCAGCAAGAAGGATGATGGACAAGGCTGCGTCCCTAAGCTGCTTCAGCCAAGACTGACAAGTCTCTATGTGATGCTCTTCCTCTGTAGGTCTACTTTTCAGTGTAATGCAGGAAGACAAGCAAAACTTCAATGCGCTGTCTCTTTCGATTTGTTTCCCTTTGTCTAATTCGCCTACTTCTTTATTAATCAGGATTATTTATATTTTTTGTGTACCTCATGCAGCTCTGTCGTGAAACAAGATTATTATTCAGTATCACATTTTGCATTAGAAATGAACAAAGCCCACCAACCCATAATTACACACATAACTTGACCTTACCTTTAACTGTATTAAAAAAAGGTTTTACTCATTAAGAATTAGAGTGTGCTCCCCTTGGTCACAGGTAGCTCACAGAGCATTACAATAGATTTTTTTCTCCTTTTTATCTGGAGCAGTGCTTTGTTTATTGGCATCTCAACATTAGTTTTCTAAGTTAAGAAATAAAGAGTAAGTAAAGAGAAAAGGCAATGCCAATAATGCCAAGAACCTACACTATAAATAAATTTCCCCTCTGCTTTTTTAACATCACAAATGCAATTTTTCTTTCTGTCAATGTGATTATGTCTCCTTTTCCTTTTTTGGTGTATGTTTACTTTACTTATGCAGACTGCCTTCCCTGTAATATATTAAGCAAACTCAGGTTTTATTACATATTTGCTACTTGACTTAAAAAAAAAAAAATCCGGATTGAATATGAAAGAGAATATAGCTGGCCGAAGCATCAAATCGAGTCAAAATAATTACACTTGATTGACTTTGTTGAGTACAACCTTTTTTTAAACCACCTTATATTTTAATCATAACCTTATGCATATTTCACCCACACTTACTGTTTAGTTTACCAAAGAAACTGTAGGCTTCACCTATGGAAATGCAGAAATGCACTAACGCTAACAAAGACTACGTTGTCTAAAGAGAAAGTGTAGATGCCTTCCTCAAAGGAATGCTGACCCAGGAAAACAAACAATAGGTGCAGGAACAAGATAACAATTTGCTCTGTTAAACAAGAGACTCACTTAAATCCAATTATTTCCCTTTACACCTAATTTAATCCTGTAACATCAGTTCCATTTTCAGACTGACGAAGAAAAAAAAAGTCGTCTATTTAATTGTTAAATGTTAAAGCCTTCGCCAGGAAATAGGGATGCAAAGTTGTCTCTGAAACCACCATACCTTCTTAGTAGTGCCATCAGCGCAGATATAAAGCCAGATTTACCAGGGTTAAGTGGTTTTTGCCATAAAAAATGTACTGTTATTATTTACAAAGAGACCACAGCGACACGACTGTGATTAAGAGGAGAGAATTCATTTGTCAATTTTTGTGACCAACCGTCTTCCATATGCGTTTTTGGGAGTTCCTTTCTCAAGTACAAAATACAGGGGGAAGAATAGTTAAATGTTGTACACAAACACACTGACTAACAACTGGAACATGCAATTTATTGGACTGATATGTCTAATGCTGAAAAAAGCATGTATTATTTTAAGTACTTCATATAGTGGAATTATGGTTGCATTGCAGAGATTTAAGAGCACATCCTAAAAGAATGAAACATTGTTCAACTTGTGTTGAAAAATGTGTTTGAAAAGCCAGATGAAGATCTGATGAAAACATACAAATTTCTAAGCCACCTAAATGTAAATTTGCTCCATAAATGACCTGGAACCACCAGTCAAAAGGAGCAACACAACATACTGACACTTCTGTGGCAGGAATTTCACAATGGGGTTCAAAGTGAAATAGCTGAAGAACAGAGAGAATAGATGGATAATGATGTTGAACCAATTCTAAAAATAATCAGGCCTTGGACCTCAAGCACAGTAAGTCTGTGCTTGAGAGAAAAAGTCGCTTTTTCTGTTTGATTTGGTTTGAAAGTCTGAAGGTAATATTTGTTTTTCTTCTGATCAATGCATTTATGTTAATAAACTTTAAACCTACATTTTTCACAAAAAAAAAAAAAGATTTCAGAACCATGGACAGCGCACACACTGCGATCTCGTGAGCTGTGTCTCATGACTGTTTTTAGTAGTGGAGCTACACAAATTCAGCTATGCACTTTGACAATAGCTGAGATATCGATCACAGATGCACAGAAGACTCTCACATCAAATCTCCAGATCCATTTTTTAAAACTAAACAAATCTAGCATAGAAAAATTGTGGTCACACCACCAGTCGCAGAGTATAGAAATAAACTTTTATCAGTCGGGTATTTCCGGTTCTGGTTTATCTCTTAAAGAGATGTTGTCTTAATACATGAACACAATGTAAAAATATTTTTGTACAGCTTACAGTCCTACATTGGCGTCTGGTAATTACTGAAGCCTGTTTGATCATAACAACTCTCTCTGCCAGACCGCCACTGTAGGCGTACATTTAATGTACACATGGACATGAACATGGACCTATAATTATATGCTTTTCTCACAGCAAGTAATGAGCTGTGCCTGTAGTGTTAGTAAGTTACTCTTAGCTGAATATCAACTTGCATGGTTCTTGGCAGATTGGGCATGTCATATTGAAATGAACTGACTGCACTTATTTATAAAAAAGCACAATTTTTGTAAATCAACCCCCAAATATCAGCGCTATTTGGGGGTTGCACTCACACGCTGTTTTGCCCTGTTTAGGACATCTGCCCCACAGTGTCATGAAGGCATAAGTCCGGTGTTTGATCTGATTATAGGAGAGCATATTTACAGTTACCAAAGAGATAAAAAGATTCGGAGAGAAAGAAAGAGACAGAAGAAAGGAACTAGAGACAGAAGTGTGACACAGAGGCAACAACAAGGCTGGGCGAATGGGGGGTAGAAGACGGAAAGGGAGAGAAACACCAGCCAAGTATGATAGCTGCTACAAATTCACACCACACTCGAGATCTCAGATGCAGGTATACACTTTTCAGGAGTCTGACTCTTCGATCCACACCTTTTTTTGTAAACATTTCGGTGTTCACATGAGATTTCAGAATTACGGGTGCTGAGGTTCTGAAAGGTCACCATGATGTTTTCAGAAGAATAACACTGTGTACAACTGTTCACAATCCATCCAGTTCAATCAACTGATTCATCCAAACCTTTCCAGCTTTCTCTTAATATCTGTTTTATTGGTAATACTTTAGCTCATAACCTGGGCCTTGCTTTTAGCATGACCACTTTCTTACATCTTCGTGCCAGGAAGATACCAGTAACCTACGCATTTCTTTTGTCTTGCTTTTGGGTTTTAGGCTTTTCTCAATCAGAAGTTACAAGCAATGCCTTAATATTAGTCAGTTAGCCAGGTTCATTAAATGAACTATATATAAACAGCTTGTCCTTGGAACAATGTAAGCAGTGTAAATTCCTCTGTGTATTGACTCTAGGTATCTTCCTTTGATAAAATTAGACTATATTACTTGGAAATTCCATGTGTTTAAAGCTCAGAGGCTTTAAAAGGCTATAAAATGACAGCTCTCCTCAGGATGAAAGTTACTCAAAGGGCTTAGTAAGTCTACCCAGGATTAAAAGTGATTTGGACATGTTAGTAAATGTTTTAGGAGAGAAAAGAAGATTTTAAGACCTCAAGGTTTATGTGTTCCGCTGATGTTATTTAAATTTACATTTCTGTTCAGTTTTTTACTTTACTTTTACTTTTTACCAGTTGTTAATCATTGATTTTTCAACAGATTAGAAGTAATATTTTTAAGTTCATTAAACTGACACTTAACCCTCTCAAGGCAGACGTTGCCGATTTGCAACAGTTAAAAACTAACAACCTGATTACCCCACATACATATTTTACGAGGTTTTTTTACTCAGAAGTACCACTGCAGGACTTGGTTGTGCATTAGCAACAAAAAACTTAATTTGAGCCTGAGAGGGTTAATCTGGCAAAAAGATGAACTTTTAGACGATGTTAGTCACTGTGGTTATCACTATGGTGCATAACTGCTCAGAAACTGCACTGAAAAGTAGCTACTATCTAAATCTGGTTAAAGGCATAATTTATTCCTGCTGTCATGACGCAAGTAACAATTTCTTAGCTGAAAAAATAGATTCCTTTAAAAGGCTGTGTATATATATACAAAGACAAAGAACAAAAAGGCCAAGTTGTTTTTCCTCTAGTGTCTCAAAGTGTGCTGAACATACAAGGAACATCCATTGTTCACCAGAAAATTTCAATTTTACCAAGGTCTAAAGCATTAGGAGAAAGTGAAAGCCTGCGAGGCATTGATCGTTGTTGCTACACACCCTCCTGTTAACTAAATTTATCTTATAGATGATCTTCAGGATGATTTAGCCCGAGCTGTTTAAGATGCCAACAGAGTGAAATGTACAGGAAACTGTACAGGAGTGAGTCACTGTATGAGTGGTATTTGCTGTATATGTGAGCCTGGACTCTACACCAAGTGACCTATAATGCCTTCGTGCAGGCTAGCTTGAGAGCCAGAACCACAGTCAGCTCATGTTACTGTCACGTTCTTGTTTGAAGTTCCTTCTTTATTACAGACATAGTGGAATAACAAGAGACGTATGGCTCAAAAGAAGATTTTCTGAGCTTTTATCTCCTTTCACACCATGCTTTCACATTCCCACTGCTCTTAGATGCAGAGAGCTACTCTTTAAATTCTTTAAGTTGACCAAAAGACTGTTCAGTTCCTAGAAAGTCTGCTGATGGCTGAAATGCGTTCTTGGTTGTGTCTTTCTTATGTCAGGGTATCATGATCTTGTTTATATTTGTCAATTAATGTGACTAAATGCAGTTTTCACATGTTGCATTATCATGGAGATCTAACCGTTGTAATATTGTTATTCTAACCTTTGAAAGATTTGACCAGAGTGAAGTGAAGACACATTCAAATGCTGTGGAAAGTTAAGAGCACATGAAAGGGGCTTCATACTACCATTTACAGTGATCTATATCAATGTGCTTAGCACGCAATAATTATTGTAAGCAAATGATGCTTATTCAATAGTTGCCAGATGAAAGTGTCAGTTAAGTGCTACAAATGTAAATGTGAACCCAAAAGGAATTCTTCTCAAAACAAAAGCCATATGCTATGTGTCAAAACAAACTTGCTGCATGTTTAGCAGATGTGTCCAAGAGACACGAGTAAAAGCAAATGGTGTTTGTTGGGTCTGAACTTGTTAGAACAGCAAAAAGACATTAGAAAGAAGCACTGTAAAAGTGCATTTTAATGCCCTCATCTTATATATAAACTGAAGCTTTTGAGTAAGTAAACCAGTACAGCACATTTTATTTCAAGTCTGAAATTACATCATTGCTCTGTAAACCTGGTGAATGAATACATAGCAAAACTTTCTTAAGAATTTTATGTTTGGGTGGAAGGCTAGTAGTAAATTTATATTATTCAAATGTGCTCAAACAACTGCTCAAACCTAAAACCTGTGCTTTTCAAGACGTGGGAATGGAAAATATTATTCATTGCACAAAGGTTTGCCAAGATTGCCTAAAGTGTGAAATGGTACATTCAGTGAAAAATTAAAGAAATATCGCTGCCAATGGTAACTAAAATGGCAGAAAAACAAGAGAAGACAGATGTTAAACAAAATTCAACCCACCAACTGCATATTCTTCAACACATTCTGTAAAAGATGCCTTCAATGGACATGAGTGGCATTTAAATGAGTCAACTGTCAAATCATTAAAATCTTGTTTGCTGCTTTTCCTGCTTTTTGAGAGGCAGAAGGAAAACAATCTGTTGTTGTGATCCCAACACTAAAATGAAGCGGTTACTTTTTTTTTTAAGTGTGACAAGCTGTCAAGGAATTGGAATCCTGAGAGAATTGTTTATTAATTTATTTATTTTTGAGCACAAGTTACGAGCTTATACATAATTCTTAGGTCATGAGATTATTGTAAAATTGACAATTATGTACACATTTTTCAATTATTTTTTAAAAATCTTTTTAAATATTAAATTCATAGTTCAGTTTTGAACATTTTAGGTGTTTAAGACCTTGAATGTAGTTTTTTTATTGTTTAAGTTAGATGGACAGATTGGTATTCAAGTGTTTTATACTTTAGAATAAACAGATGGGGGTAATTTTTTAAGACATGGTGAGACAGATGGAGAGACTGCAAGTCGTTTATACTAAACATGTGTTAAGAAATTCAAAGCTTGATGTAAAAGAGCCCTGTTATGTTGGTCACAGGTCCAATGTGTCATTTGGTGGAACATCTGTTTTATCATGCTATTGAGAATCTTTCACTTTGTCTTGCCTTTTACTTACTTATTCTTTCATGTGCTGTTGCTGCCGTTGTTGTCTTTTTATTCTTTGATTTTTCATCCCTGGTGTTGCTACTGAATGATATTTTTTTATGATTATTTTTAATATTTGCTTTATCTAAAGAAGCCACTATCATTCTTTTCTACAGGAACCCAATATGGCCCTATGTTTCAGGACTGTTGAACAATGTGGCCGTTGCTGCTGATGCCTGATTTAGGCTTCTGCAGCTGCATCATAACTTACGACATAACTGGAAACCCCTTTTAACCCACAACTTTCCATGTATTTCGGTCATGTAGTTACATTTTTCAGGAGGTGCATGTCAGGTTATGTGGAAGCGTACGACATAGGGTTAAGAGGGTCTTCCAGTTACATTGTAAGTTATGATGTAAATTTTCCACTCAAGTCTAATTCAGGCATAAATCATGACAAACCATAACTTCAGAAGTCGCAAATTCATAATATTCACGTTTCATAGTTTATAGGCACTGAATAATGCCAATCAAGGCATCTATCAGCTTTAATGTTTGTTTTTTTTTATTTGTAAAATTTGCAAAAATATCATGCTTTTAAAATTACAGTTCAATTCCATATTGACTGCTTGATTTAAAATACACTGTTGTGGCATAAAGAAGCAGAAGTCCAAAAATAGGTTCTTTGTCTAATAAATTTTTAGAATTCACTGCTGTATAGTAAAATAGTGGCACCTAATTTAAATAACACGTATGCAGCACCACTCCATCTATATAAATAAAAAAATAAAAATAAAAAACAGACACAAGGAAAACACTAAAAAATTCTGTGCAGAACTGGCAAAGTATCTCAAAGGATCTGACACTGAGTAAGTTAAACAGAGCATGAAAAAGGGGAGATGTTATGTACCTAGGTAATTCGGCAAAGGTGCAAATGTCTGCAAGCTTAATCAGCTTAAACAGCACATCATGAATGTTTGGATTTTTAGAACAAAATGGGGGATGTCACTGAGATCAGCTGATTTGCCAGAATTGCAGATAAGGAAGTCACACATTACAACTTTCTGCAGTTCCCTTCCCTTTATTCTCCTTCTCAATTGAGGGTAATGCTTGCTGAACAGCCACAACCAGCCCCACCAGGTGGTGTGATGAAGAAAGGGATAAGAAATACAACCAGCTGCTGTATCCGAGACCTTAGCCAATGCTGTGAATCTTTCCTTGTCAGTTTCTGACTGCTTGAAGAGCTATACCAGACAGACAGAAGCCAGCAGAATCACCCAGATGTTCTCCACTGAACCATCCAAGATGCATTCTCGGTGGCAGGGAAACCATAAGAGAACAGTCCCACCTAGTGTGGAGATGAAGCAATACTGGAAGAGTATCTGGCAGAAGGTAGTATACTGGAATGCCAAATGTGGCCTGGAAGTCCCAAGGTCAAAATGAAATACACCCCCTAGGGTGGTTGACAATGACCAAGCTAAGACCCTGTAGGACTTACAGATCCAGAAAGACCAAGTGGTGAGGGCTAACCAACAGGATAGTAGTGGTGGACAAGCAGAGGAAAAAGGATGTAGTAATGGATGTAGCTAGTTATAGCAACATGAATAAGAAGGAACACATAAAAGGTTGATAAGTACCAAGGGCTGAGAAAAAAGGTAGAGAAGGGTGGAGGCAAGAGTGGTTGTCACGGTAATGGGAGCACTAGCACTTAGACCCCAAACTACGCAATTGGCTCCAGCAGATCCCAGGCATGACTTCTAAAATCTTTTTCCAGAAGAGCACAGTCCTAGGATGAGCAAAGATACTGTGCAAGACCCTCAGGCTCCCAGGCTTCTGGTGGAGGACTCACTCCATCCATCCATCCATCCATCCAAACAAGGTTTCAACTGAGAAATTGTAATTTAATCATTTTCTGTTTGCTTTGTGGGGGGGCTTCATTGGATTCACTAAATTAAAAAAAAAAAGTATCAAATCTAAGCTCAGTGCAAAGGACCACTGCAGAGATAAAAAATAAATAAACAAATGCTCGTCTATGCACAGCTGCAGCAAAAAATTATGAAGCCTAATAAAGATTTGGTACCCACTAAATTATTCACAAAGATGTTCGTGAATGATAAACTGTAAATAGTGTATGTATTGCAAAGGGCCTGGTGATTTTTTTTACACCTCTGTTTAGTATAAGACTCAACTCCCGTATCCATGCATACATTACCATTATTGGAATCACAGCTGCACCGTACAACTATCCTGCAATGTATCAGCAAGTTTAAGCAATGATCGATAAACAGGAAAATGTCAAGTATATTGATTGCTATAAAACAACCATTTTGGAGTTTTATTGTAAAGCTCTAACTGATTAACAGAGCATTGATTGTAACACTAAACAAACACCAATTTCTTAGTGACCATTTCTTCATTGTTACAGTCTTTTCTTGGTGGATGAAGCCAAGTGCAGCAGCAGTCCAGTATATATGCAGCAATGCGTGGGACTTTAACAACTGCTTCTTTCGTACACATTTTTGTAGAGGACATCGGTAATGTAATCTGCAGAGCTTGATGTTTGGATACTGGATTTCTTTCAAATAAAAACCCTCACACATGGAATCAAACCGCCCACTCCACTTCCCACCACACATGGGATTAGAACGACATATTTTTCTGTAAACAAAGGCACAGACAATAGTGGTGGGTAGCTGGCTTCTGTAGTAGGTTCAAGATAGTCCTCTGGGCTGCCATCCCAGATTAGCAATGTAGCTACCAGCTACTCAACCACAGATCACTAGCAGGCACAGACTGAAAGGCTGAGGAAGGACTTTCAGCAATATATTAAATCTGATCAGCAGGAAGGGTTTTTGTTCCATAATTAATATGATTTGCTGTTTTTACTTTCTTGTTTATTTTCCAGTACTTGGGGACAGTTTAGATTTATATTTTGTAAAAGGAAAAGCAGACAGGCAGCTGCTGAGGTATAAAAACAAAACAAACAAAAACAAAAAACACCCTACCCATGTGTAGTTGGTTCTTTCTTACATGGCTGGGGAAGTTTTGAAGACATCATAGAGAAAAGCACTAGTTTGCAGCTGGCTGGACATAACCAGTAAATTGGATGGTCACCCACTACTCCAGAACAAGATATAATGACCTCCAAGTAAAGGTTCTTACAAGGTCACACATGGCAGGTCATTCACCAAGGTATGAAGGCAAGGGGTCATTCAATGGGAGAGCAAAGCAAATATAAGGAACACAAGTAACGGCTGAAAACCTTGACAAGAAGGATTGCAGAGATCTCCAGCTCTAGACGCCACCTGCTGTTTCAACCTCTCCGAGCATTCCAGCATCCATCTGTAGGCTATAGAGAGATATTTACTCATCAGTCTTCAACTTTTGTATGAAGCAGTATTTGCAGGGAGCAATGAGCTGGATGCCTACATGCTTTTATTCTACTGCTGATGAATTTAAATTGAAATGTAAAACATTTCAAACAAAGGAAATATTATACAATAATAAGCACAGACACATTTGAACATCCGCAAACACAGGCATTTTCTCAGCCAAAAAAGAAAATCCCATGTGTCAATAGGCTATACCAGTGGTAGCAAAGGTATAATTTGGCAGGGGGAAAAACAAACAAACAAACATGCCAACAAAATCAGCAAACAACAGGTTAGCTCAACAAACAAAGCTGGAAGGAGAGACTCAATGATACAAGGGCAACTGGAGTCTGAAGTGTGTTTCTGGGAGTGAATGAAACAATGCTACATGTCATAACAGTTTGTTGTCCGAGGAGGAGAATGCTGTCAGGCAGATTGCTCACACACCCACTCATTCACACACAGCTCGACATAAACAGGTGAAGTGGATATTGGTCTCACTTGATCTGTGCGCTGTCAGGACACTTTTACACACACTTCTCCGCACACACACATAGTCATCCCAACCACACCAACACGTCTACAGTATAGCAGACTGGCTTTTAGTTAAGCCCCGGTAAGGACTAGAGATGGCACGATACCACTTTTTTTATGTTCGAAATATGAATCTGATTATAGTGTATTTTATAATCAATAAAACTGTTGTTGTTTTTTTAAATTGCTGCATTTTGTATAAGTTAATACTCACGTCTTAAAAAACAAAACACTTAAGCTATTCTGTTATACCTTTATGCAAAAAATACACTGCATCCAAAATATTTCATAGTTCAGCAAAACTGATCAATCTAATAAACATAAACCTACAGCATCCTCCCTATTCTGGTATTTTGAAGAGTACTTAGCGGAAATATTAAGCAACCTAACTAATGGGGCTGCCAGCTCCCAGCAGAAAAAAAAATGGAACCACCCCCCCCACCCCTCGCCTCATGATGCTTAAGCGACATAATCAACTTTAATTTAATGCATGTGTAAAACAAATGGACAGAAATCAATTATTTTTCTACAATAATTAAAAAGATTCAACATTTTTCTTCAATAGAATTTTCCCTGTTAATGCCCTAACCTGGCCCCCTGGCAAAACGTTGCTAGATCCACCCCTGCACAGTTACCAGCTGTCAGCTACGTAGAAAAGGATCCTGGTGTACAAAGTAATATTAATTAAATAAATTCTAACAACAGCTTATCAAGCTTAAACATGTTGCTGTTCTTTAGCCGCTGGTTTCTTCTTTCTGGTGCAAAGTGCATTTAAACGCCACAGCCGCTCTATCATGTGACACATACTGCTCTGGCTAAGGTCATGAGCTGGGTTGCGCCATGTCGCAAATTTTGTGAGGTGCTTTTGTGATAGTTAGTGCATCAGATTACATTTTTTATTTCTCTCCGATATCTGATCCAGTAATTTAGGTCAGTATCGGACAGATACCGATAAGTAATATCGGATCGGTCCATCTCTAGTAAAGACTATATCATTTTTTTTATGTCCTGATATGTCAAACCTTAAAACTGACAGAAAATAATCCAGATTAATAACAATCAAAATTTAAAGATTTTTGCTTTAGACAATCAACTTGAAACTTTCTTCATCCAATAATAATTACAAACAAAGTACTCTGGAAATGAGATCTTTGCCTTCTCCACAACCAGCACAGCAAATAATAAGGTATCTGAATGCTTGGAAAAGGAGAATGTGTTTGAATTCTTTTTACTTTTTAAAATAATCAGTAGAATATTCTTCCCCAAGGAGGAAATGTGTCACTTTTACTTCCGTTCAATCAATATGATGGAAAATAAACATAAACATAAATCTCTTTGATGTAGCTAAACTGCTGCAATTGCTTGGCAAGTATGCAGTAAAACTATAGGCTGAAATTTTGCCCTTTACTGCTGCTACACTATGATTTTCCTAATTAAGGTGGAAGAACAGTTGAAAGGACAGTTTCTGCACTGAATAATGTTAAAGTGACTGATCAAAACTCTATGTGCCTCTCAGCAGACTATAGAATAAGTAAAACTATTTTAATAGTGCCTACAATCAATCATCATGTAATACTTTGGGAATTTCTATTTTCACAAAAACACAAGACACAAGAGAAAGTGAAAAATGAGCCCTGTTATGCAAATTTCAATGTGCTTAATGTTGTTCCAATGCTAAACAAAGCCAAAAGGTTAAAAGAGTCACCTGCTGTGATAGAGAAGCAACACCTAAGGGTTCCAATTGCCATCAGCGAAATTAAAAAATACTCAGCACAGGGGTGCACTTTAAATCCTTCAAATCCTTTATTTTCTTACATGCTCCACTAATTCTGCTATGTGGAGTCACATGCCCATTTATACACAATACTGCTTGGTATGCAGCAGCAAACAGGCCTTTTTAAAAATTTATTTTATTTATTTACTACAAATACAACAGGTGTGTGCGTGTCTGTGTAAAATCTAAGTGTGTGGAAGGAAGAGAGAAGAATGAACTTCTAGAAAAGGGAGACTGAAAGAGAAATTCCATGAAACTATATATACACATATATATACACACATATATATACATATATATATACATATATATATACATACATATATATATACACATATATATACATACATATATATATATACATATATATATACATACATATATATATACATACATATATATATACATACATATATATATACATACATATATATATATATATATATATATATATATATATATACATATATATATATATATATAAAAAACACCCAGCACGCCCCTGCGGGCGGTTTATCCTTCAAGCTCGGGTCCTCTACCAGAGGCCTGGGAGCTTGAGGGTCCTGCGCAGTATCTTAGCTGTTCCCAGGACTGCGCTCTTCTGGACAGAGATCTCCGATGTTGTTCCCGGGATCTGCTGGAGCCACTCGCCTAGCTTGGGAGTCACCGCACCTAGTGCTCCGATTACCACGGGGACCACCGTTACCTTCACCCTCCACATCCTCTCGAGCTCTTCTCTGAGCCCTTGGTATTTCTCCAGCTTCTCGTGTTCCTTCTTCCTGATGTTGCTGTCATTCGGAACCGCTACATCGATCACTACGGCCGTCTTCTTCTGTTTGTCTACCACCACTATGTCCGGTTGGTTAGCCACCACCATTTTGTCCGTCTGTATCTGGAAGTCCCACAGGATCTTAGCTCGGTCATTCTCCACCACCCTTGGGGGCATCTCCCATTTTGACCTCGGGACTTCTAGGTTATACTCGGCACAGATGTTCCTGTACACTATGCCGGCCACTTGGTTATGGCGTTCCATGTATGCCTTGCCTGCTAGCATCTTGCACCCTGCTGTTATGTGCTGGATTGTTTCTGGGGCATCTTTACACAGCCTGCACCTGGGGTCTTGCCTGGTGTGATAGACCCCAGCCTCTATGGATCTTGTACTCAGAGCTTGTTCTTGTGCTGCCATGATTAGTGCCTCTGTGCTGTCTTTCAGTCCAGCTTTGTCCAGCCACTGGTAGGATTTCTGGATATCAGCCACCTCCTCTATCTGCCGGTGGTACATACCGTGCAGGGGCCTGTCCTTCCATGATGGTTCCTCGTCTCCCTCCTCTTTCTTGGGTTTCTGCTGCCTGAGGTATTCACTGAGCACTCGGTCAGTTGGGGCCATCTTCCCAATGTATTCTTGGATGTTCCTTGTCTCATCCTGGACTGTGGTGCTGACACTCACCAGTCCCCGGCCCCCTTCCTTCCGCTTAGCGTACAGCCTCAGGGTGCTGGACTTGGGGTGAAACCCTCCATGCATGGTCAGGAGCTTTCTTGTCTTTATGTCAGTGGCTTCTATCTCCTCCTTTGGCCAGCTTATTACCCCAGCAGGGTACCTGATCACGGGCAGGGCGTATGTGTTGATGGCCCGGATCTTGTTCTTACCATTCAGCTGACTCCTCAGGACTTGCCTGACCCTCTGCAGGTACTTGGTGGTTGCAGCCTTTCTGGCGGCCTCTTCATGGTTCCCATTTGCCTGCGGGATCCCCAGGTACTTGTAACTGTCCTCTATGTCTGCAATGTTGCCTTCTGGTAGTTCAATCCCCTCAGTTCTGACTACCTTCCCTCTCTTTGTTACCATCCGACTACACTTCTCCAGTCCGAACGACATTCCAATGTCATTGCTGTATAGCCTGGTAGTGTGGATCAGTGAATCGATGTCTCGTTCACTCTTGGCATACAGCTTGATGTCATCCATGTACAGGAGGTGGCTGACAACTGCTCCGTTCTGTAGTCGGTATCCGTAGCCAGTCTTGTTAATGATCTCACTGAGGGGGTTCAGGCCTATGCAGAACAGCAGTGGGGACAGAGCATCTCCTTGGTAGATCCCGCACTTGATGGTAACTTGTGCTATGGGCTTGGAGTTGGCCTCTAGTGTTGTACGCCACATCCCCATTGAGTTCCTGATGAAGGCTCTTAGGGTCCCATTGATCTTGTACAATTCTAGGCATTCCAGTATCCAGCTGTGGGGCATTGAGTCATAGGCCTTCTTGTAATCAATCCAGGCAGTGCACAGGTTGGTCAGTCTGGTCTTGCAGTCTCGGCTGATTGTTCTGTCTACCAGTAGCTGGTGTTTTGCACCTCTGGTATTCTTGCCAATTCCTTTCTGTGTCCCGCTCATGTATTGACCCATGTGCCTGTTCATCTTAGCCGATATGATGCCTGACAGGAGCTTCCATGTAGTACTGAGGCAGGTTATTGGTCGGTAGTTGGAGGGGACCGGTCCCTTCTTGGGGTCCTTGGGGATCAGGACCGTCCGGCCTTCAGTTAGCCATTCCGGGTGTCTTTTGTTAACTAGCAGCTGGTTCATTTGTGCTGCCAGACGCTCGTGGAGTGCAGTCAGCTTCTTCAGCCAGTAGGCGTGAACCATGTCGGGCCCTGGTGCTGTCCAACTCTTCATACTAGAGACCCTTTCTTGGATATCTGCCACTGTGATGGTTACTGGACCCTGTTCAGGGAGGTCGCTGTGGTCTGCCCTCAGATCCTCTAGCCACTGAGCATTGCCGTTATGGGTTGTGTCCTTCTCCCATATGCTCTTCCAGTATTGCTCCGTCTCCAGCCTTGGTGGTGCTGTTCTCTTATTGTTCCCTTGCCACTGAGAGTACACCTTTGCTGGTTCTGTGGAGAACAGCTGGTTTATTCTCCTGCCTTCTTTCTCTCTGGTGTACCTCCTCAAGCGGCTGGCCAAGGCTGTGAGTCTTTGCTTGGCAGTTTCCAAGGCCTCAGGTATGGACAGCTTGCTGTATTTCTTAGGCACCTTATTTGTCGCACCTTTCTGCAACTCCGTTAGTTGGCTAACCTCCCTCCGTGCTACTTTGATCTTGCCCTCTAGCCTCCTTCTCCATGGAGGGTACTGCCCCTTGTGGCTGTTCAACTTGTAGCCAAGCATCTCACTGATCACTGCTGCCGTATTGTAGATCAGCTTGTTAGTGTCGGTAATCGTGGTTGTAGGTATCGTCCGTAGTGCTGCATTAACATCATCTAGCAGACCTTCTGAGGGTACTTCACGTAATCTTGGTAACCGGCTACGGGGGATCCAGGTTTCAAGCTGGGCCATGATCCTATTTTTCAGGTCAGTTCCTCTCGCACTCAACGATCCTTCTCCTATCGCACTTGGGGCTATGTACCCAATCTCGGGTGGGGGTGATGATATCTCCCCCCTGACCTGGCGTCCTGACTCCTCCTTGCCGTAGCATTTGTGTTGTACCTCGTCAATCTCTAGCTGTGAGAGCAGTCCCTTCTTTCGAATGTTGGAACACTGAGCTACTAGTTGTTTCGCCGTCATTGTGGATGTTGGGTATCGAAGAATCCATAGGTCCCTCATCCTATTCATGTAGCCCCTTCCGCCGGGGTTACTTGCGTAGTAGCATTCCAACAACGCCCTGTTTTTGTCCCTTGCCCACCGATGCCTTCTTGTTCCAGTAGCCCACTTTTCGTCAGGGTGCCCTGGTTCCTCAACACCTGACGCGGACCTTGTTGATCCGGGCGACGTCCGAGCCGGCATGCCTTCATATTTATCTGTCTCGCTCATGTCTGCGGTAGGCTTGCTTAGCATAGGGGGTCTAGCCTTAGGACCCTTACTGGATACAGACGCCCCAGGCAGGAATCGAACTTGCGATCCTCTGTTCCAAAGGCGTGTAGTTTAACCACTACGCTATCCAGCTGCTTATATATATATATATATATATATATACATACACATATATATACACATATATATACACACACATATATACACACACATATATATATATATACACACATATATATATATATACACACATATATATATATATACACACATATATATATATATATATATATACATACACATATATATACACATATATATATATATATATATATATATATATATATACATACACATATATATACACACATATATACATATATATATATATATATATATATATATATATACATATATATATATATATATATATATATATACATATACCAACTACCGACCAATAACCTGCCTCAGTACTACATGGAAGCTCCTGTCAGGCATCATATCGGCTAAGATGAACAGGCACATGGGTCAATACATGAGCGGGACACAGAAAGGGATTGGCAAGAATACCAGAGGCGCAAAACACCAGCTACTGGTAGACAGAACAGTCAGCCGAGACTGCAAGACCTGGAGAAATACCAAGGGCTCAGAGAAGAGCTCGAGAGGATGTGGAGGGTGAAGGTAACAGTGGTCCCCGTGGTAATCGGAGCACTAGGTGCGGTGACTCCCAAGCTAGGCGAGTGGCTCCAGCAGATCCCGGGAATAACATCGGAGATCTCTGTCCAGAAGAGCGCAGTCCTGGGAACAGCTAAGATACTGCGCAGGACCCTCAAGCTCCCAGGCCTCTGGTAGAGGACCCGAGCTTGAAGGATAAACCGCCCGCAGGGGCGTGCTGGGTGTTCATATATATATACATACATATACACATATACACATATATATATATGTGTATATATATATATCGATAAATATTTATATATAGATATCGATCGATGGATGATATCTATATATATATGAAACAAAAAATATTTTTCTCTCCCCCTCTTTCTCTCATTCATTCCCCCTGTCCTATTTATTAAAAAAAAAAAAAAAAATGACAAAGGATGAACTGAAGCTCTGCCATCACGTAATGTCGCATACTGCTGTTTCTGATGTCATTTAGAAAAAAGAAAAAAAAAAAAAAAAAAAATATATATATATATATATATATATATTTTTTTTTTTTTTTTTAAATATCTTGTTTAGGATAATGCTATCTGCTAAATAATGCTAAAAAGTAAGATCAAATCTCAAGCCAGTTAATCCACAAGGAAAGTGAAAGTGAAACAAAAACTGCAGTAATTTTTCCCACACGGTGTTAGCATCTCATCAGCTTTTTTAATTATGAAAAGTAGCGTGTTGTATGATTAAAAAGTCAGAAATTGCAGGGACGATGACAGAGAGATGAAAAAACAGACAGCCACAATGACCTTTAAGGACTACAGAAAAAGTGGATAAACAAATACACTGACATGTATATTATATGGGCTGAGTGTGGCTTCATGCATGCGTATGTCTCTGCTTCACTGTGTGTATTTGACAGACGTCTCTGTCCCATCCTGTCTGTCTTTGGGCCAGGTGCTGCCTTGTGATAACAGCTCTACCCCCCACCTCTCCTTGCTTCCTTCACCTCTGCTCTCCTCTATCCTGGCCTGACTAAGTCTACTAATTCAACATGCCACCAATGAAAAGCTTGTTTCTGCTTCATCAGTCAGGTCTTTGGAGCTCATTCAACAAAAATATCCAGGGTAGAGTTTTAGGAGCTCATTCAGTGTGGCTATCTGAATTTATTTGCCACAGCTGACTCATCTACACTGCAGTACGGAGTTACAATCAGAATGAAAAATAGAGATGGCGAAAGCCTAATGGGGAGAGAACGGAGCTGCTGGTTGGAAGGAGGGTCACATAGACTTAATGAGAAGGAAAAGTATGTCAGAGGTGCTGAGGCACCAAGTCTGACATCTGCACAGGACTAATGTTGTACTGAGCAGATCCCAGGTGTGAATGCTTGGATACTGGATTTAAAAAAATGTTTTGCAATTGCTATTATTACTTTCATTTAGGCACCTGGTTGATTCTTGCAAAGGATTTCTTTTTGGAGTTTATTAGTTCCAGACTGAATCCCAAAAATTGCATTAAAAAGAGTTTAGATACTCTGCTTTTGTGTGTTCACGAGTGCTTGTCACTAATTACTTTACTCAATAATAAAGCCAAAGCTAGAATGCCCTAATCAGCCAAAAGAAATTGAAAATAACATTTGATATTTTCTTGAACCCCAAGTTATACTATGGAGAAAATTACTGGTTCATGACTAAAAAAAAAAGATATTGTGAGCTGACCTTATTTATTCTGATTCATGCAATGCAGTTGGACTGCTTTAAGCTTTACTTTAGATCCATTTTGTCTGCCTTGAAAAAAAGATTTTAATATTAAGGGACTTTCTGTTTAAATAAAGGTTAAATAAAGGTTATTCTGCCATTTCACCACACCAATGGTGTGCAGAACTGCCATGTAATTTTGCTGGACCAATGATTACAACCACTAATTTAAATTAGAGGTTGTGATACTTTTGGCGATGAACATTAAAATATGTAGTATGTGTAGCTTATATGAATACAAACACATTGTTATTATTTGCATTCTTTAAAGCCAGTCCTATACATTTTAATTTCACAAGAGACCCTAAACTGATTGTTCACAAACTGGATACTTAAATGTTATATCCTGTCACATTTTTGCTTATGTGAGCAGTCAGCACAAGCTCAGTGCATCTCCTTCTCCACCCCTTGGTTTTGCCATGATGGATAGAGCCTGCTGTTATCCTCCTTTTCTCCTCCTCTTCTCCTCCCTTTCCCCTCCCCTGCCCCTGTCAATAGCAAAGATTTCTGGTGAAGAGAAGAGGATTGAAAAGTGAGAAAAGCAAAGAGTGCAGCGGATACAGAGCCAATCCAAAGGAAAGGGAAAAGAAAATGGTAATAAGAGCATGGTAATGGGATGACAATGGTTGAAGACACAAAATAAGAACAAAACAAAAACCAAACAAAAAGTAAACGCATAACTCATCTTTTCTCTTTGCTGCTCAGAGAAACACCTTTAGTCTATGTGCCTGAGTGGTTTCTGACTAAGACTGGATATGACTGCCCATATGTGAAAGAGGCTGCACACAGCGCTGAACAGGACAAATAACGCCACAGTTCCTTGCAGTGTTTAAACAGACATTTATTTGTTAGGAAGACTGCAAAATTGTCTATATGTATGTATTTTTTTCTAAAGAACAAAACAAAACAAAAATCCCCTACTATAAATAAATCTATAACTTATAGGTCATTCATATCACATTATTCCAGTGAGAATATACACACATCATAGCATTTCCCACTGCATTTTCAATCCCCTATCTACTCCCATACTTCCCTCCGTCATCCAGATTCTTGGTTCCCTTCTTGCTGCCTTAACTTTTTACATTTAATTCCTATCAGTGCCTACTCTTTCCTCTCATCCTCTTCACTTTTTCTTCCCCCACATTTCTAACAAACTCCCTCTGCTGGCTTTGTTGCATCTACCTCCACCTTTTCCTCTCTCCCATTAGACTATCTGACTGAAGCTCTTATGTAACTCCACATTGAACTCTATAGGTATCTTCCATTTTCATCTCCTCCATGTCTCCATCGCAGAATACTTGTGATTATGGGTATACTAATATCTACTAAAACTGAGTCTCTATCTATATCTCTAAGTGATCAAATGTGTTAGACAACTGTCTTGTGGATAGCAGACACGACTGGGTAATATGTATACTTTTATTTTTTTGATGGATGACTGGATAGCTGAAAAATTGATTGGCAGGTTCACCGGCAAACTCTTGACTGGCTAGCTATCAGTCTTTCTGGCTCAGTGCATGTATACATTCTCAGATTGCTTATACAAAGATGTGTATCCATGCATATGTGTGTGTATATGAGGTTATTTGTGCATATCTAGTGCAACTGCTGCTTGTCTGTCTGTCTGCATGCTGGTTGCTTGATCTGTTTAATTTTCATATAAATTATTTCCTAAACTTCCTAAACACTGCTTCGCTCTGAGTGGAGGAGAGAAGAGGAGGTTGAGTAATTTCCATGTCTATAGACTCAAAATGTGTGTATGTATGTATATAGTACATTATTCCAATTTTTTTTTCTATTTTCCTATGCTGCTCATTATAACCCATCAGTAACTGTAGATATTTTGGTGACAGGTCTCCTGTGATGCCACCCACTACTTTTCATATTATGACAGCTTCTGGGAACAAATACACAAAAACAGCACATGGCATCACATCCTGTAGCTTAATTCTTAAAGCACCACTGGGGTCCTGGCAGCTTAGCCTCATCTATCTGTTAAAACTAACATTGCATTTGAAAGAGAGACTGTGGGAAAGTGAGTTAGCGGATTTTTATGTTTTCTGCACACATCAGTGACACATACGGCACGCTCACAGGAGTCATGAAAGTCACTTCTGTTTACACGCAGAAATCAGAATGCTTAAAATGTTTTAGCTGCAATACAAGTACAAAGTACTAAAGAAATCACAAAATTCTAGCACTACATTAGGCCATTTAAACAAATACATACAATAATAATCAGAATTATAAAATAATTACACTTTTGATATTGTTTCTCTGATGAATACAATAATCAGCATGTCATCTGATACTTGATACTTTCTACCAATGGGTCTTTATGGACTGGTAAATGGACTGTTTCTTATATAGTGCTTTTCTAGTCTGAGCACTGAAACCACATGAAGCAAACACTAAACTGAAGCACTCCATACTGAATAGTCTGTTTTGATGTAAAAAGAAGAAGGGCTGGGTAGCAATTTCCATCAGTGACACTCAGCATAATTACCAATAATATCTCCACAAAAGAAGCTCAAAATACAGCAACACACAAAAAAATATTACAATATTGGACTATGTCATTGCAAATGTTGTTTCTGGCTACAATAAGATTATGAATGGGATTTAAAATGAGCTTCCATACAGTGACTTTAAAACATGCTGTATGGACCATTAACTAGAAGGACATTGTTCTTTTTTTATCTCTGGATTTTAAATCCAGTTTTCAACTCTCTGTTCAGTTTGTATTGTGTTATACCCCATCCATGCCTTCTACTTTTCTAGCGGTCCCCTGAAATACTCATTATACAGACAGTTCTCTGTGATCTAATACGCCTCTGTTGCTTTCTCTATTCTCCATTGGAATATTTCAGTCTATCCCTCCCTCTCTCTTTCTCTCCATCCCTCCCACATGCCACCTCCATGCTGGAGGACTCATTATGCAGACCAACTCTCTCTCTATCTCTCTTATCACTCTCTACTGGAGTACTCATTACTGTTCCTATGTCCCTCACTTCTCTGTGTCTCCTTCTATCTCTTCCATTATATCTTAATGTCTGTATAACATACTCACACAGAGGCACACTGTAATGAGCACCGTAACTTCTGTTCTTTGCAAAACCAAGGACAAAAACGTACCTTGCCTGTCTTGAGTTAAAGTTATTATTTACAGACTTTTAAAAATGGCAAAATTACATGTTGTATTAGGAACTTTTTTTGAGAATTTGAGTTTACTAAGATCTACAGACACATCTCATCTTCTCAAAACAACGCACAGATACTCCACTCAGCAAGTCTAAAACATCTTGGCAAGTGATTCTGCAGAAATATATAATAATAGAGGAGGCTTCAGAGAAGACGTAGAGCCAAGAACACAAGCCTGGTAGGCAATAGCAAAGGATGATGAGTGCATTCTGTACCTATAAAACTTGGTCTTTGCCTGCCAGTTTGCAGGGCTTTCAGTTTCTCGGTGGCACAAGACTGCACACGAAGAAAGCCATCAGGGAGCTGTGATCAAGAGGTGTGACCCACAAGCCAGACATACAGCTTGGACTCAAGAATACCCCCTGCTGGGTTGTCAAAAATGGATGGGTGATGTTAAAATACCCCAAACATTCACTAACCTTCTGTCACATCCCCAGAGATGAGTTAACTATGAGAAATACAATAAATAAAACTCTAACAAACAAAAATTGTGTAAAATTTATCTTTAACATTGCATGTTGATTTGTATAAATTGTTGTATAAATGTTTGATATCACACAATAGATATGGCTAGTAGATCATAGATCACATATATGAGAGTGTTTGTTTAACCCAGAAGATTGGGGTTCTTATCTCATGTGGGTCGTTTATGATTATTATTTTCTTGTTTGTTTGTTTTTTCATTATTTTCCAATTGTGTTATTAATCAGTGCTGATTAAAGGCTTAAACACCAAAATGACTTCTCCAGTGTGAAGAAAACATCATGAGTTGGATAAAATTGATTAAGAAACCCTCTTTTTGAACAGATTAGGCACAATGTGACAATATTATTGTGTCCTGCGGTGGCCTGACAGCTCTGCTTCATGCTTTTGTTGGATACTAGGTTTGAAGACACCAGAAGAGATTTAACAGGCACACCATTACATTTCCCTCCTTCAGGAATTCAACAAAAGTTAGCCTCTTCCCGCCTTCTGTTATTTCTGCAAAGTGATTTTGCTCACACTCCTTAGCACCCAGTTTAGAGAGTTCCCTCTGACCTGAAGCAATTAACTTGCATTATTTCAGGCATTTACTTCATGCTGGCAGAGATCTAGCATAGTGTTTTTGTATCAAGTACAAATTAAATTCATCAGATTGCCTCAGATTGTTTTATTACCTATTGCATTGTTCTACATTTGGACATTTTGTGGCCCTCGGTGACATCTGGGAATGTTATACAACTGAGAAATACAGAGGGTGTTTTTTAAGACTTAAAATCCATTGAAAGCCACAAGTCTAAATTAAGGAACTGATATTGAGATCAAATCATGGTGAAAAATCTTTAACACTTTATAGGCCACTCATCGAAATACTTGTAAATCTGTGTGTGTACATATGTGCATGTATGTGTGAGTGCAAGAGCATCTGTGCCTAACTGTGTGTGTAAGGTGTTTTTGCATATTGTGCTTTATGGGCAGATAAAGAGGAGGCAACTAATTACAATATGGCTGCTTATATTAATTATCTGACTCTATAACACAAATGATAAACTCATATTATTAAGTGAAACAGAGTAGGCAGGAGCATGGTTGAAACAGTCAATAACATGAGAAAGACAAAAAGTGAGCTACAGATTAAGTATAGACAACAAAATAAACAGGATAGATGGCAAACTATTTATCGTTTCCTATTCTTTAATTTTTGTCTTTTCTCACTCATTCCTTCTTGTCCCCATATTTCCATTTCCCCTCTTAATTTTCTCTTTCATTCTCTTCTTCCCTGAGAGATACAAGCAAACAAAGCTTTGCAAGCCCTGGAGCTCTGTGGTTTTCCTCTATAGGGGTTGGAATACAACACAGAATTGAGGCTACATTCAGAGCCAAAGATCATAAAGGAGATCAAACCATGTAACACACGCTACTTTAAAAAAATTCACTGTGTTTTTGTGTGTATGTGTTTGGAAGAATGTGTATTTGTTTGAATGTGTGTAAGCTGGAACATTTTTCGTTAAGTACTCCTAAGATTAGAACTGAGGGGGGTTTTACAGGGGAGAAGAAAAGACAGCAGAAAATGGAGTAAAGACTGGAGGCATCTCTGATGCCTTTGTTTTTCCAACAAGCTGCTCCAACAAATGTGTTTAACATCCATTTACAGTGTTATATCCCTTTCATACACATGGCCTAAAATGAAATTGTAGAACATCCTATTTATTCATTCTGCGTCTTTGCCAGTTTTGGAACTCTTTTTTAAAAATCTATACAGTATACTGAGTTGTAAAGCAAAGCAAAGCCTGAAAAAACTTAAGGGAAACGATGAACCATAAAAAATAAAATAAAAAATTACAGGAAAGAGAGAGGGATTGAAGAGGAAGAAATAAAAATTAAAAAAAATGAGACAAGTGGGTAGAAGTGGGGATTTTGCTTTGAATAATAGCCTATTCATCAGTGCTAATTTGCTAGGCTAATGTTCTCACTGAGCTTAATGGGGAGATTAGCCTGGCAAATTAGCACTGATGAACGAGCAAACATGAATCATGGTGGTCAATCATAGAGCCAGCCATGTATTCATACCATACTACAGCAAGGAGAAGCATCTGTTTAAAATGTGTTTTTAGTTCGAGTTCAGCAATTAACTGCCCTTAACGATCACACTGCCTTGCAATAAACGTGCAGTATAATAGCAATGGATAGAGACGCAGAAAGGGACCAAAATAACCAGCTGTACAACAATAACATGAACTGACATCTTTGCTTTCCCTACTTTGAACTTTAAATGAAATGGATTGGAAATGCATTAAAAAAATGCATAGAGAAAATAATGACATAAATGAAGCAGTTCTAATGGTTCTTTGAAATGCTAAATCTGCTACATATTAACTAAATGAGCATTTGCAAATTCTAAAATTAGTTTCATGTTGCATTTAGGTATGACATGCTGTACTACCAGGTTTGACAGAAGAATCTAAAGTGTGCGAAGAGTTAAGACAGCCTGCTGTTCCCTGAGGAACCGGCTCATTCTGAAATCTAAAGGGACTTCAGAGGCTCTTCAATTCCTTCATTAATAAGTAACATGATCATTAAAGTTTTACACATTTACAGTGTGTGAAGCTCTTATCCAGAGTGATTTGACAATGAATGGAATAGTAGAGCAAGCTTGAATTTCCCCGATCACAATATTACAAGCCATCCCTGGATTATAAGGGTCACAGCAACAGTAACCTGTGGCAGATTATTCTTGAGCACTTACAAAGATAGCATACAGAAGTTTAAAGTCAAGAAAGAATAGAAAAACAGTAAAAAGTGCTTTTTACTGTGTGATCAAGGATCAAGGAATTGTTTATTGTGAAGGTCCATCAAACTGTATCTAATCTATAGGGGTGGAACATGCCTGGAATAAAGAGTAACAGCCTTATTTTCCGGGCGGGCATCTTCGGTGATTGCACAGCTCAGAATCAAACTCATACACATCACTGGAGAAGTTTGATGGGAAATTTTGAGTCCAGATTAGCTGAACTTTAAGCACTCAACCATCACTTTATTTATTGAATTTTTTGCCTGAAATAATAGCTTCTTCTTTGGAGAGACATCTAAAAAAAACGTGTCACTACAACCAAGACGGAAAACATTTCGGCAGGTTTATTTTTGTCTACTGTGTTGGAAATATATTTTCTGCAACAACACATAGCCTATTACTGCCATGGTAGGTAAGCAATCATATGTGTGAAAAAAAAATGCTGTAGTTTTGATGGTGTTCACTGGCTCAGTGGGTAAGTACGACAGCCATTCAATAGCTGAATTGCTACTGAAAAGGAAAGAGGGGCACAGTCACACTTGATCAAGCACAAATAGGGCTCTTCTGTGAGGAAAAAAAGGGGTCAAAACTTGTCTTTTTATTTCCCAAGTACATGTTTTTAAATTCTGAAATACAAGATTTTAAAAATAAAAGTAAAGAAATAAAAAGTGAGTGTGTTCACAATTGTAGCATTTTGTAGGACAAGTTCTTGGCCTTTTTGTTTTTTTGTAATATAAAAGCTATATTATATATATATATATATATATATATATATATATATATATATATATATATATATATATATATATATATATATATATATATAAAAGCTCAATATAGGTAATTTAAACAGTTACCTGATGTTCTTTTATACTGTAAGGTAAAGACCCTACAGCAATTGAGAGAAAACCCTAAAAAGCAGACAACCCCTATGAGCAAGCAATTGGTGGCAACAGAAAGGAAAAACTTCCTTTATCCAGGAAGAAACCTCCAGTACAGCCAGACTCAGGGAGGGGCAGCCATCTGCTGTGACTGTCTCCGGTGCGGAGAGAAAGATGGGACAAAAGACACTCTGGAAGGGAGCCAAAGATGAATAATAAATAATTATTACATGCAAAGTGATGTATAAAGACATAGTGAGTGAAAAAAGGTGAGTGAAGAAGAAACACTGAGTGCATCATGGGAAGGCCGCAGGAGCCTAGGCCTATTGTGCTGCGACTAAGGGAGTCATCTGATCCAACCCTAGCTATATATTTTCATCAAAAAGGAAAGTTTTAAGTTTAGTCTAAAAAAGTAGAGAAGGTGTTTGTCTTCCAAATCCAAACTGGGAGTTGGTTCCACAGAGTGTTCCACAGGGGCCTGAAAGCTGAAGCTGAAAGCCTAAGTGCTCTATTGGAGTGAAATGTTACTTTAAAGTCTTTAAGATAAGTTGGGACTTCATTATTCAAGATTTTGCATGAGAGTAGAAGGATTTTAAATTTGATTAACAGGAAGCCAATGAGGAAAAGCCAGCATGGGAGAAATATCCTCAGTCTACCTGAGCAATGGATCAGCCTCATGACCCACACTCGTTCTACCTTAGACTGTCGGTTTAAAGCGTCGTGTGGATACTGATGCACAGAAATAAACGGACTGGTTCTTATATAGCATTTTTCTACCTTAGCACTCAAAGTGATTTATACAATATGTCTTATTCACCTATCCATACAAGTACTGTTTTATGCTTAAGTGTGTTCTATCTAACATTCACAAAAGCTTTGGTTTATTATCTTGCCCGGGGATATTTCCGATTAGTAGATGACCTGCTGTACGTCCTGAGCTACAGCCACACCAAACATGAATAAGATAACAATAGAAAACGCAACAAAGACGGTCACTGATTGATGGTTCTTCCAGTTTCTTTGTTCTCTGGTGGTGCAGCAGCCCCGCTGAACTACACATGTGAGTCTGTGCACTACTTACATCAGACTAATCAATAAACAATGCAAGCTTTTATGGTGATCTTTCCCTAATCATCATGAAAATTTCCAGTATAATTTTTGCATGAAAGTTGTCACTGATTTTATTTCAAGTCTGCAATTCACATAGTCCTGTGGCAGTCACCATGGTGTCTGGAAGCTCATATGCATGACAGCAGTCATGTTCACAGCATAGATTTTACTCAATAAATTAACTAAGAACTAAAATGAAACAAAAATATATATATATATATGAAAACTATTGTGCTTGGTTTTATGGATAAATAGAAGAAAAGGGTTAGAATACGAACGGGGTATGTTGGACAAAGGATGTTGAAGATGGAGCTACCAACGAGAAGCAAAAGAGGACAAACTAAAGGAGGTTCATGGATGAAGTAAAGGAACACATGCAGAGGGTTGGTATGACAGAAGAGGATGCTAGAGATAGTGTCAGATGGTGTCATATGATCCACTGTGATGAGCCCTAACAGGCACAGCTGAAAAAAGTAGAATATATGATGTTGAAAACAATTACAACATGCTCTGCTCTGCAGCTCTTGGTTGGTTTTTCACTTCGGATTTCAACTGATATTTATGCTGTCCAAGGATCATTCAACATCGGAAAATGCCAAGCCAGATTTCCTGAATACTGCCACATCCTGCATTTCAGCTGCAGGGAGATACGGACCAAGAGTGTCGGCAGCATACAGTCCAGATTTCTCCTCTGCCCTCCAGGACTGGGAATGTGATAAGGAGAGAGCGAAATGGTGCACAGAATTTAATAGGTCTGTGCTGCTGATTTGAATGTTTATGATAACATGGATCTGCAAGTAAAAGCGTGACATGTGTGTTAGTTAAGGCATTATGTAAAACAATTCCTCAAAATTAATTTTACAGTTTGACTTCAATTCACCACGTCAGCATCCACATTGCCAGTTTTTACATCTCCAAATAGGGTTATGCTTATGGGTAAGACTGTCTGTGCAATTGCGCACATTTTTCCATCTTTTGTTTTTAGAAATGCCAAGGTGGTTTGCAGAGATGTGCACATCTTTCTAACCTTGTTTTGTGCATACACTATATTTATAAATGATACCCCTGAGGTATATGTTTAAGAGTTGCTCATTTCACCAAAATCTGGTCTGGAGAACAGTGTTTCCACATATGGAATATACAGTATGTTTCCACGTGTTGTTTTAGAAGATGCAGTGAAAAAGAGAAAATAACAAGTAAAATATCAGCAAATGAAGAACCATGAAACACAACACTGAGTCCAGGATTACAGACTCTATGTAACACAGGTTCATTTATGAGAGAGGGGTAACACACAGAGACAGATAACCATTCATACTGAGATTCACACATATGGGCAATTTAGAATCACCAGTTAGCCTAACCTTGCTAATTGCATGTCTTTGGGCTGCGTGGCAAAGTCTGAGTACAGGGAATTATTTTTTGCTACTGAAAAGGAGGTGTGTCCCCTTACCATTGGCCGTGTAAACATGTTTATATATTTTACACACACACACACACACACACACACACACACACACACACACACACACACACACACACACACACACACACACACAAAGAGTGCAGAAAGAAAAGGAAGGTATACTAAAAGGGAAATAAGTACTGTGAGGAGCAAGTTTGTATAAATTAAAAATGAACAGAATGAAAATACATATGAAATGTTGACCATATGAGCACACTATTTCCACCAGAAAGTCTCTGAAGCATGGAATGATTCCACAACAATGGAGGACCTTGTAGATAACAGCGCACAGAAAGAAGTACACTTTTCTGATAAAAATGCATTCACAGATCCAGTTTAAAGCTTTCTTCATTGCATGAGTAAAGTGAGTAAAGAAAACAGCAAAAACGATTTATAACAATAGGCCTTCTGGCAGAAGTCCTTAAAGGATTACTGGAAATGTAGTGACTTTTGGCTTTTGCATTGTATCTCTGTGGCAGAGTACCAGGGTGGGTCGTATTATTTGAAGAAGTTTTGCAAATGTCTTAGACAGGTGAGAGGATGAGAGACAAATTATTGAAGCTCAGTCCCAATTAAAGCTTGCAAAAACTAGTGATGCAAAAGCTGTACCAATATCAAATGAGTGTGGATATCAAGAGTGCCTTTGGCCCACCAAATTAGTATCCACTGGCTTTCATATTTTTCCTCCCGTTGTTTTTCCCGTTTACTAAAACGCAATGACGACCTGCTTTTTTTGGTTTTTGAAAAGGGGCTTTGACACTGTGCTGTTTTTAATCAACGCCAAATCAAATTTTTAACGCAATTAACGCATCTGGAGTGCAGAATGACTCAAAATCCCTGAAATGTTTCTGTCAACGCATTTCAGGCAGTTTGTCCGAGTTACCTTCGCACATGCGCAAATGGGCAGTTGAGCTGGTAGTGACGGGCAGCTGAACCAATCAACACATTATGGACGATGATAAACATTCCTTGTTTCAAGGACTTGAAGTGCCTCCCGAAGAGTGACAGAGAGAGTGCACTAATATATATACATATATATACATTTATACATACATCACACTTATCCTGCTACACAACACATAATGTGTTCCACAATAATTCCCTTTTGGAGTAGAAGCCAAAGTGCAGCCGCAGTTCAGCCAGCATGCAGTAAAACCTGCGACTTCTACAATGGGAACATCTGTAGCTTATTTCAAGTGGGTCCCAGAATAATAAAACAGACAATATGTTTTCATGAGCCTGGGTCCCAGGCCAAGATACTAAAAAAAGTGGAAGGAAAAAAATAGCTTCAGATTTTTCATGAATAAAAATATCAACTTCTTCTCCCCCATCTTGTTAAAATAAAAACAAACTTATCCCAATATCCTTTTTATCTCCTGGGGTAACTTAGAGGTAAATGCTCAAGCACACTGAAAAACACACACGGCCACACACACACACAGCACTTGGTTTAAAAGGAGCTACTCATGCAACTGGTACATCCTCAGCACAGAGGAATACAAGAGCAGCATAGAGGAGCTCTATTTCTAAATGGGGCTCTTCTATCCTGCAACAAGGAGTAGCATGAACAATAAACACAACACAATAACCGGCCACGCATTTCCATTATAAGCATCCCTAAGTCGGCACTGGCAGAACCAAACTCAAAGAGTGGTAGAGCCACGGAAACAACACGAAGAAAAGAGACAGGAGGGATATTTTGTTTGAAGAGAGAGCTAAACTAAGACATGGCCACATGTACGTGTGCAGAAAGGATCATCATCATATCAGTAACTGAGCTTAAAGGTCAACAATGTTTAAGTTTCAGTTCAAACACACACTGGTACACAAACACGTTAATTACAATATCAGTGACAGTGTCAATCACTTTGGAAGTGAGACTGCCAAAATAGGGTGCTATCTCCTTCTCCCTGAGTCTATTCCTTGCTTCTCTCCCTCTGAATTTTTTCTTACCTCTGTCTGTTTTCCCTGCCCTGACACACATGCACAGTCCCATAATGCACAAACACTGGCGCTATCTCGAGGCTGATGGCTGTCACCTTTGTGTATTCAGCCTCTTTCAGGAGCCAGCAATGCAAATAACAGCCTCATGAATATTCAGGACAGAAAAAGATAGAAGGACGTAGAGAGAGGGGGAGAGAAAGAGAGAGAGCGAGAGAGAGAGAGAGAGTAAGGAGAAGCAGGAAAGCTAAGTGATGACAGGTAAACTATGGAGAGAAAGTAAGGACGAATGCTGTAGACAGAATGATAGCAGGGGCTGGATTAGGGGAATAAACACATAGTGATTGACAGTGTGGGTTAAATAGAACCGAGTAGGTGTTTGATGTGTGTATGTGTTGGTCATGGACTGTTAACCAGTTTACCATCTTTCCTACGTCTCAGGGGGATTTGAGAAAGTGAAAAGGTGGCAATGGCTGTTGCAATGAAGGAAAACATATTTAACAGGTACAACTGTTTAACAGTTAAAGTGGCTCCATAGCAAAAGATGTCTGTTTCAATTCTGGAAGGAAACACAAGTCCCTTTGGGGTTGTGTCAGAAATTGCATCTGGTGTTTATGACTACATAAACTTCACTTAATTCCCTGTACTTTCCTGGCAACGTTTTATAAATCACCACTGTGTACTGACAATCACAGTCTTTCACATATGCATCTCTATTGAATGCACCTTGTCACCTTGGTACTGTAGCACAACTCCTGAGGTCGCTCAGGCAAGTCATTGTGGTGACCTCTCGTAACACACACCCACTGATGTGCCACTGAAACAACACCGAAAGATCTCTTTCTGCGTCTGCACCCTAACAAATCTATTGCCACTCCTGGTTATGAAGATGAAAATGACATGTTGCTTTACAGAGAATAAAAAGAAGTGGGATTTATTTTTCATCTGAGGAGCATTGTGTTCCTTATTCTTTCAACTCGCAGCAGATCAAAGCTGCAATGTGTTTTTCTGACTACTAGTCAAAGCAGTCAACCTTGACTTTATGTTGTTAAGATTAAAGACTTAGCAAAGAATAGCTTCCTTACACATCCATCAGTGTGGGAAAATTTTGATCCTTTGGATAAACATGATGAAAGCTGTCTTCAGCACTCACTTGTAGGTTTTGGACAGGAATTTTTTTTTAACTGTGTTTATTTTTTGACATTGCTAGCCTGGCAAATTGTTAATATGCATGTGTGTAAATTTGTAAGAATGATTGATTGACTGACACAGACTAACACATATACACATATTAGGACCATAGTCCATGCAATAAGTACCAGTATTAGGAGCACTAAAACATAATCAAAGTATATCCATAATGAGTATATTGTAGGGTTGAGACTAAATATAGAATCGATCTTGTTAAAAGGCATTTAGCGCAATGAAGTTCATATTTTATCCAACCATAACCTTGATCTAAGCCTAGCAAAGTAGTGTTGTTACCTAAAAGAAAAAATTAAAGCTAAGTAATGACTGAAACTTCATGTAAGATTAAAATATGATCAAAAATAATTCAAAGTCTAAAAATAACCCAAAAACTTGGCACAGAGGATCAGGAAGTCAGATCTCTTGAAAGGAAGCTGTTTTCGTCCTAACTCACAGACCTTTTAACACTTGTTCATGTCTAATTATCCAGTCAGTAATGCAACAAGACAGTTAATGATTATATATGAAAAAGATGTATATAGGGACAAGAAATATATCCAAGTGACTATGGAGAATTAGACTTGTGACCTCTAATGTGATACATTTTCCTTCAGGCAGTTTGAATACATGAAGGATTTTTTTCTTCTCACAGTATGCATGAGCGCATGGCAATTCAAGCAGAGAATAGGCTAAAGAGAGATATACAGTATCCAAGTGGAGGTACATGCTGTCTGGAGCTCAATTTAATGGCTAAGGTGATTATTTAGAGTGCTGTGCTGCCTCTGCAGAAGCACAGACTGAAATAGAGAATGGACAACAAAAGTGATCTCTGATCTAAGGGATGTAAAAGATTTCCTTTAGCGGATATGATAAATAGACTAAAAAAAGATCTAAGCACAAAGGAAGACAGCAATACAGAGAGATGGCTGGAAAAAACGGGAGATACTCGGGTGTAGTAAAATGTTTAACATATTAAAGTTAGAGGTGCAGATGTCTTATTGAGTATATGATTTTCATTTTACTTCACTCTCACTAAATAAAAAAAGTGATTTTTTGTAATAAAATTTAACGTAGTTGGAGAACTAAAGTGACTTTTTTAACTAATTAAGTATGTATCTATTTGTTAACTGTTTATCCTGGCTGGAACTTATTTTACTTATTTTATAGTGGAAGACGGGGTACAGCCTGGACAGGTTGCTATTCTATCACAGGACCAACACAAACAGAGGTGAAAAAGCTACCCACTGTAAGCAAGCAACCTTAAATCTTAAACTATTTATATCATATTCAGATTTTTATATTTCATTCTTTTTGTCCCCAGAAGAGAGGTGGGTCTTCATAATGTGACTGAGTAATTTTATTAGTATTTGCCACACTAATCATATGCTTTATATTTACTCAAAAGCATCCACACACTCGCACAGATATACACAGTTCAGAAAATACAACTGATTCTGCCTTCATCCTGGTGAGAGAGCCTTTGAGGTGAAATCAATGGTGGAGCTTTGTGGAATAAAGGCATGCTCGGCATTCTGTGTGTGTCTGTGTGTGAGAGAGAGAGATACAGAGGGTATGGTGTGTATGTGCAGTGTAACCACCAGAGAGGACAAGCTGGTCCTTAGAACTACATCTCCCCTCTGATCCTAGGAAAAATCCACTAATCCCTACACATACACAAGCAAACACACACAGAAACAACAAATGGGAAAATAATTAAACCAGCAAGTAAACTAGGAAACAGGAAAAAATATAAAAACATACACAATAAAAATAGATAAGATTTATGCAAAGATGAAATATAGTGCATGTTGGTTTTCTCAAGCCACTAAAGTGACAGCTTTATGTCCGTCAGACATAACAGATTTCCTTATTATGTCCAAACCTTATTCAATGTCAGTATAGCAGGGCTGAAAGAAAAGTGATGACAGTGAAGAAGCAATGCTTGTTTTCTTTGGCACTAGATATTACATATAATAGATGACCCTTAAGGTCCAGTTAAGCTGCATACTTGTCTCAAACTTAGCACAAAGGAAGAGAACATTTATCTTCTTAAAATCAGATTTGCAGCCATTATAAGATATTTTGAGTCATTGAAAAAAGGATTTTGTTTTTCTTGAAAGCTGCTTAAACCTGACATTTGTTTAGGATGTGTGGGTTGATGTTGCAGCTTTAAGTGTCAGTTTCAGCACTGCTGTAATTGGTGAGCATACTACAGGTTTAAAAAATGTGTACATTTTACACATTGTATTCTGGATTATAATTACGACTTGAAAAAACCCCATCGTCCATACTGAGTTCCAGATCGCTTACTTGAACATTTCTTCACCTGAACAATTAAACCAAGTGAATGCTTGCTTGATTCGCAGCTGTTGCACAAGACAGTGGAGCTGGAGTACGTCCAACCACAGGACTAGGATTGTTTTGTGAGAAGCAACTAAATTAATTTCAAGCTGGTTGAACTTTCAAAATAAGACCAAAGTGTGGCTAACAGTGTGAAAAAAACTGAAATGTTTCTAGATCAGACTTTCATTGTTACCTTTTTCACTTTTAAGTAAAAGTAGTCAGGATACTTCCTTTCCAATTTCCAGAAAAGCACACCTTTGAATTGGTCTATGGATTAAGATAAAATAAACAATATACAGACAACAGAAGCAGAAAGAAAACTTCTTTCCCTTTCAGTAATCTATCGCTGTCTATCTACATTTCACACACGCGCGCGCACACAAGGCATTTATCCCCTCATCAGTAATCATCTCACTAATTAGCTAACCAAACAACGATAGCACAGTTCAAGATGACAGCTTTTTAATGAGGGAGATACTAATCACTTTGACCCTCAGCCTGTCAACATTCCCACTGATGAAAAATGCTGAAATGCTCAACTAATCATTGATTCAAAGCATCAAAATGCTATGACAAGGGTTTCTACAGATTTAGACGATATTAAATACTTTTCGTTGAATGCTGACTGAATTGGAGCTGCGCCGAACATGAATTCATCATCAAGTTTTGCCCTGATTTTCCGCCTTTTGAAGTTACAGGCAATGCTGTCACTGATTAGTGAGCTAAGAGATTCTAACTAATTTGCCTGGTTTGATTTTATTTTTTATTTGAGCAATTTTCTGTTCTGCTGATCTCAGATTTAATCAATTAAAAAGTAAGTTCTTGATTTGTATCATTTGTTACTTAAGGGTGCAAACCATATCGTAGAGACTGCAACAATAGCTTAGATTAACAAAATATACTCTGGGTTGGTTCAAGAGTTTGTCCAATAACTCTAATTGCCTTTATGCACAAGGCAAAAGAAACAGCAGAAACAAGGCTGTGAAAGAGCATCCATCCCGAGGAAATGGCCAGATAGAATGTGCAAGCTTTTATCACAACCTATAATTATATTTTAAAGTTGAGCAACCTCTAACAAAGAACATAGAACAATGTGTTCTGGTGCTGGCACAGAGGAGGATGGAACTTGGCGTCACAGAAACTGGGGAAAATAGGTTTGTAACATGGGACTACCCTTGAAAAAACATAGCATACAAGGCCAACCATTATCCAAACTTTTTACAGTGCTGTTTACAGAAATAATTTTTTACAGACATTTGGATAAGTCCTTCTCACTCATGGGAAGAAAATAGACTGGAAGTCTAAGTAAGTAACAGCCACTTTAACTGAAGACACTGATGTAGTAAAGGAAATGAAAACAAAAGACCAACTTGAAACACACTTGAAGACCAGTAGACACTGGAAAAACACCTAGAAACACCATAGCACAGATTGCGTGATCAAAAACAGACAATGTTCACCTCTGCTGTCTACATAACACTCTCTTTTTTCTGATCTGATACATATGACCTTAGTCTCCTCATTGTGTCATTTTAAGGATGTGCCATTTAACAAAAAGCATGCTGGAAGAAAGAGGTAAAAAGCCCAGAGTAAAGAAATGAAACCCGTCAGCGAGCACAGCATTGAAGATGAGTTACCTAAATGAATGTGTAGCTAATAAGATGGAAGTGAAAAATAGTGACATAACAAGATAGAGAAAAAAAACTTATGACAAACAACCCATCTCAAATTTGTAAAAAGAATAACACAATGAGCACAAAAAAAGACTGGCTTCTTTTCTCAGGTGTTTTCTCCTCCCCATGTTCTCCTCTTTGCCTTTCAGAAATACAGGCTAAGGCACAAAGAGTCCAAGAGTCAATTTATGCTTGACCCATTATCACAGAGTTCTTTGATTGTTTATAAAAGCCCAAGCTTGCGCGTGTCAAAAACTAATTAGAAATTCATCTAGCATGTCTGTTCTGTTAATTGATGATGTTTCGTTTCACTCAGTCACATGGTTAATGAGCAGACAGTTGCTCTGTGAAGGGGAGTTTGAGAAAAACATTTGTCAAATGTCTGTTTCTACACAACAGTATTTTTTATATTTTGAAAAAAAAACTACTATTAAAAAAAACTGACTACTTGAAAATTGAATGATGAGAAAGTGGCTGCTAGTTATGTTTAAAATATGAGCAAGAGCCAACTGGGTTCCAGCCCCCTGGTGAACCTGAATTGGATAAGTGGAAGAAAATGGATGGATGGATAGATTTTTACTTCTAATTTTCTTCTTAGTCCATAAAAGGATATTAACGAACTCAAAGCAGCATGGTAGTAACAACATTACACACCGAGAGCTATCTATTTTAAAACCACATTGGATGTTCAAAGAGAAGTTGAGTGATAACAGAGATGTATCTGGTGAAACCTTTAACTTTGTTTAAATGTAGTCAAAGTAGTAGAAAAATGAAACATTTAAAATGACCAGAGTAAAAGCTATGACTGGAAAAAAGAACTGGAGGAGGAAAACTTGGCAGTGTAACTTAATCAGTACCACACTTTTAGACAGTTTGAGCTCATTGTCTGTAGACATGTAGTTTCTTCCCAAACTGACAGAATCATGTATGGTTATGTGAGACTACAAGCTCAAGGCCAGTTGATACAGGAAGGATGCCCAGTCCAATTTAGTTAACACATGCTGCCTCTTGTCACTGGTCCTTCCATCGTATTCTTAGTTAATTTTTCAGAAGTACGAAGAAGAAAGGCAAGTGAAATGCTTTACCTTCTTACCCATTTCTCTTAAGACTTTTCTAATAATTTTCTTTTTCATTTCTTCCATTTTCTAATATTTCTCACTCTTGTATGTCTCTCTCACTCCTTTTCTCTCCGTGTCCCTCCATCTCTTCAGCAGTTTATCATAATCACATCACCTCAGCGTAATGCAGCACACTTAAGGCTTATTATGTGTCGTACACATACATACTCACACACCCGCTCACGCTCACGCACAGGAATGAAATCCACTTAAGCCTTATTACATGTCTGACTCTGCGTCTAACATGGGAGATTATCCATTGAACTGTTTGCTTGGGCAAAGGGCAAGACTTGCAAGTAGGACACACACACACACATATAAACAGGCACATTTCTCAACTGAGACATAAAGATAGGAGATAAGTGCAATATGTAAAATAGAAGTTGGACGTTTTTCAAACGTGGAAAAATGAGTGGACAAACCTAGGAGAGAAAAAACACTGAACGGAAGCAGAAACAAAGCATAATTCGAGATAGCCACAATAAATAACAGGAAAGGAAAAAAGGAAAGGATGATTTTTATTCCATACACTTTCTTTCCATAGCAGTACCAGGCACAACTGCATACCCACAAGACAATGCATAAACATACACACAACAATGGTGTTCCACGATGAAGGCAGAGATAAAGTGTCTGTAGGGGGAACCAAAACATCACATCTCATCACTTCAACAGGTAAGTTTGTGTTTTTTGTGTTTGGGTGTGTGCTTCAATACACACTTAATGCACACACATAAAACAAACATCATCAGTATGCATGAATGTTCATATGATGTATGCGTGTATTCATGGCAGAGAGAAATAACACTGGATGTTGGTGGAATATTTATTTCCCTCTGTGTCTGTGTCTGTTTGTCAGCAGGTAGCAAGACAAGTGGCATTGCACTCTGGCCGCCTCTTGTTTCCTTCTGTGTCCTGAGATCAACTTCACATTTGCTGTGCAAAGAAATGCACAACTTTAGATATAGTTGTATCTGTAAGGAACATGTGTCAAACTGACTTAGATTATAGTGTTAAAGGTAGAGTGTGTAAAATCTCACCACTAGATTGCAGACTGTAGTCAACTGAATTCTGTTTTCTCACATCAAATTCAAGTGCATAATCTAAATGTAAGTGAAACAACTCTGACTGCTGTTCATCTGTGGTGAGTGTAGGCTGTCACTTCTCTGTTTACCTGTCAATGTAAATCGAGCAAGTAAACCTACGAGTTCTTGTCTACTTTGCATTTGATGCACTACATAAGTGGTCAGTCTTTAGTCACATACATAAAACACAATTGGGCAGAAAGCTTTATTCAAAAAGCAACAGGATAGCTTCCACAAACTGGTGCAGGTGGTTATGTATTTTTAATCTATTAATTCTAAATGTATTGATTTGTTTGAAGATATAAGAACACTGATCTATAACATCTTTTCATCATAAAATAACCTCAGAAACTGTATTTTTGTATTTTTAAAATGCTTAGTTAAACTAACAATGCATATGATTAGCATGCGACTATATTTCACTTGTCATCTTAATGTGGGGATAGGTTAATTGGATAATCCAATCCGAATGTGCGAGTGAATGTGAGTGTGAATGGTTGTCTGTCCCTGTGTGTTGGCCCTGCGACAGACTGGCGACCTGTCCAGGGTGTACCCCACCTCTCGCCCTATGACAGCTGGGATAGGCTCCAGCGCCCCCCACAACCCTGAAAAGGATAAGCGGAAGCGAATGGATGGATGGATGGATCTTAATGCATTTTTCACTGATTTTCTATCTCTCTCTTCAACTATCGGTCCTAACCCTGGTCTTTACCTTAGCCATAACCTTTATCTGGTGTCATTTGATGCTGTCAAATGACATGTGAAAAGGTTAGGGTTAGCATGCATCTCAGGGTTAGGATATTGATGGCATGGATAATGCATAACAATAAGGTGCACAATGATTTGGGATGCCATTTCATGACACCAAACTGCCAATACCAACTGCCAGTTAATTTAGTTAAAATAAATAATATTTGGGGGCTGACCATTCATTTTGACTAGAATCAGACGGTAACAGTAAAGTGTTTCATAAACAGTTCTGTCATTACCAGCTTTGCAAGCTGTTATTGTTGAGCCAACTAGGCAGGGCTTTTATGTCCCTTAGTTAATGCATAAAACCCCAGTAACACAACTCTGTGTCCTGCCTCCTTATGGTGACTCTGAATGTGTATAACCAGTGTTTTACCGACTCCCCTGCTAGCCTTGTTGCAACTGTTCATGTGGTGCAAATTACTCAATTGTGTATGCCAACCATTCCAAAATATCTCTTAATAGCGTAAGTAAACAACAATAAACTTTGGTGGCGGTTAAAGATGAACTATCACATTAAGTGTAAATTGATGGTAAAAGGATTTTGACTTGCTTAATATCAATCTCAATTTTGAATGTCTGTGGTAGTAAATATGTCCCTTGATTACATAAATCAGTTTACTTAACATAAATGGTCCAAATGTGCAGTACAAAAAAAAAAGGAATTAGGCATCAAGTTAGATCACCTGCTGGAAGTATATATATATATAATCAGTTAGTCTGGCTGTCTTAAACATGGCAGTTCCCAAGCCCGAGTTATGTCCAACTGCACACATGTAAGAATAAAGGTTCTTCTGGCTGTTCACTCGTCTCCCAAGACTCTCCGCTGCAGCTGGAACCACATTTTTGATTTAACACAGATTCTTTTTTGGAAGCTTGGGACTAACACTAAGAGTACGATACCTTATGACCCACTGAGGGCACGTTTATGTCTTGTTCTGATTTTGAACTGAGGATTTTTGCATACAAATGCAAATGTGCAAACCACGCCGTGCAGACATTATTGCACCATGTGAAAGTACAGCAGATAATTGTCCAGTGAATTTGCAACGAGTAAATGGATGTCACACATGTTGCCTCCTGAAAGCTCTACTCAGGCAGCAGCCCTGTCTAAAGCAAACCGATTGTTTCCAGTTGTAGGATTCTGAGGCTGACTATCTCTTGCTATGTGTTACATGTGAGAAAACACAACTACAAATGTTTGACTATCCTGATATTCTCCTGATACATGAGTGGAAACAGCTCAAGACACCTTACTTACCAGAAAATATCTTGAGGCAACACATCGTTTGGAAATGTGCATCAGCTAAAGCTGTTCCAAGTACTTTTTGCTGTCCAGCCTTCACTAGCTAAATCAAATGAAATCCTTTGAAAATGTTAAAACACAGTAAGCCAGGCCTAATGTGACAAAGGGAGTAATAACATGGTTCACAAAGCTCCCCAAAATATCCTGAATTGTTTTAACCCTCGTAGGAGTACAATTTTATGGTAATACTACAGCAAGCCACATCAATGTGTGTTGGGATGTACATTAAATAGAATGATAAATTTGCACATCTATCATTTGTCAGCCTGAAATCCCTAAAGACAGTGAAATGATGAGGCAGAGACTGAATGCAGATCTCCATAATAGCTCAAGATCAGGGGTTATAAACGTTATGTCACCAGAAAAGATTTTATTCCCCCTACAAACAGCCACCTGAAAACATCCTGCTGCTTATGTCAGAACAAACGTAATGTAGCTGACCTTGCATGACTTTTTTTTTTTACCTTTTATTATACTTGTCTCTCTTCCCAACCTTAAGTCCCTCAGTGTTACCCTTTCCCTTTCCTGCTTTTCATTTTCAGTGTTTTCTTTCCTCCTTGGCTCACACATGAATATTCATGAAGTTGTTATTTGCATTGCTGGCTCCTGAAAGAGGCTGAGTACACAAAGGTGACAGCCATCAACCTCGGGAGGCGGCGGTGTTGAAAGAAGAGAGAGAGCGGATGGGAAGGAAAGAAATAAGTGAAGATGACAGAAAAAGAACCAGAGTGAAACTGAAATGCATATCAGAATGACAAATAAAAACGAAGCCAGACGATAAAGTGAAAGTGTATGCATTCCCACCTCAATGTAAACTGTTCCGTATTTGAAGTTGTCTTCATGTAGATGGCAAAAGCCACTGTTCTGCCAAGCCGAACAGGACTGGGAGGCTCCAAAACTTCCACATTGTCATCTAATTGTAGTCTTTCTCCTTTGGCAGAAACAGGGCCCATGCTCATTGCAACAGAACCAACTTTCAGCATGTCTTGAAGACCTTCATCCACTAGGGTGCTCCACTGCCCCCCAAGGCCCATAGCCAGACCACCATGTGGCCCAGGGTTTGCACTTGGAGCTTTCCATGGCTCATTAACAGTGGAGGGACACTCTTGACCAGCACCTTCCACTGGTATAATTGAGTAATACACATCCACTGATGGTAGCGCCACTTCAGGAGGTCTCTTTCTCACTTGTGGTGGTGTAAACCAAGCTGGGGGAATCTCCAGACGGACAACACAGATACCAGATGGTCCCATGAGTCGGCAGCCTGCCGAGGGTGCTGCTTCACTAGTGTCACGGATGGCCAAGGCCCTGATGCATGGGAGGAGGGATGATGGAGGTGGTTCAGGCTCATCCCAACGCCGCCCTACCAGGTAAAATAATACCTGAAGAAGAAACAAAAGCCTATAATGTCATAATGGAAAAATCTGGACAGCTAGTAAGACGCAATCAAAGACTATAAGTTATCTGTCTCTCTGTTTTATAAAACCATTTTCTTCCCTGTCATTCACAGATCTCAGATATTCGTCTATTCATTAAAGCTGGGCAACTTAATGTTTTTATGTTGTATAAGCACTGGACCAAATTACTGTGTGTAAAGGGTATTTCTCCTGGTGATAAAGTGATAAAGAATTATCACCTGACTCTGCAGCCTCTTAGCTTTACAGCTCATTGGTTTAATTTTCTGAACCACAGCTTTATTGTTTTGGCTTACTCTCACTGCTCTTACATTTCCCTGCTGTATGGCACAAAAAATGGGCAACTAGCCTATGAATATAATGGAGTATTTAGCTGCTACAGAACTGTACTGTTTCCTTTCAGAATTTGAGGAAACCATAACAGAGAGGACAGAAATTGAATATGGGAGCTTCTCCAATCAGATGGATATAAATATGATAAATACTAATATCCTTCCTTTCTCCCAGATATGCAAACATGTGTTTGCTGAGATGCTTTCTAGTTCAACTTTACTCCCTACCACCCCTAGTGGCCAAAAAAATTGAAGCAGGTTTAACAGGATAAAAAAAAAAACATGTCTCTAAGAGCAGGTGCATTTACATTGTTTTCATTGAATAATAAATTGAATCAATTTTTAAGTATTAAATAAAGCTGAATGCAAGCACATACAGGTAAATAAATTACCAAATGATGTAACTAGTGCTTCTTGATTCTTGAATGGGTAAGTGTATTGTATGTGAAGCCTCAAAGTTAAGTCAGTATATGTTTGAAAAAACATATAAACAATATAAAACAATACAATACCTGTATCCAGGGCCTTGTTGATCCCACTTTAGGCACAACTACCTGACCTTTGACCTTCCAGTTCAACGTCACACGGTTTGTTGAAAGGAGCAGGTGTGGTGGTGGACCTTGAAGCAATTCCACAGGGATTGGCTGCTCAGTGCTCAGATTTCCATAACTGCAGTTTACACTTGGCAGAGAGTGTGGGGCAGAAATGCCTGGTTCTAGCTGGTGGAGAAAGAATGGCTCAGTCCGTGATGATAGGCTGCCATTTCGCATAACCTCCTGATTGGCTTCTCGCAGGAAGAAGGCGGAATCAGCACCACTTAGTTGGCATTGGACAGGGAGGTAGGTGGGAAGAGAGGAGGAGAAGTGGGACTGGGAGATGTCCGGCCCTCCGCCTGGTCCACCGCCTGCTGCTACTGAGGGGCTGTCAGACACTGATGAGAGATGGGTGATAAATGAGGAAAATGAGAAATAAGGAGAAAAAAGCATAAGAGAAAAAGGATGGAGACAAGAAAAATGAAAAGAAAATAATTAACAACATTAGAATTATAAAAACACTCCTTTCATTAAACAAATATCTAATGTTTACTGTTTACAGCCTCAGTTTTTACAGAAATCCAAAGCAGCTAATCATCTGCCAACATAAATTCAAGTATTTAAATGCAAGGCTGACTGGGCTGTGTTATCTATTCATTTTTACATATACTGATATAAACATATGCACACATCAATTAGCTTTTCTAAATAAATCATACGTGTTAAAAACCACCAACACAGATCAAAATACACTGTATTTCTCTATAGTTTCTTTACAAGGCAGAATATGTGCGAACACATTAGCTCACAGTTTTATATATTAGTGTTAGACTGAGCATCACAGGTTACATTAATGCATCGCTGTTTTTCATCCCTATTCTAAAGGCCTTACACAGGCATATATCAAAAATGACATATTGCTCCTTTGCAGTTTATTTCCATATATTTACATTCAATTTTTATCCATCTTCCAGCATATTTGCCAGACATTTCATAAACATTGGGAGTTTGTAGCCTCAGATTACTGTGGTTTTGATGCAGTATCTCAGTTCCAAAGAGGGCAAGGAATTCTGATGAAAGCACTGTTGGGAATGCACTGAAGCACAGAATTGATCACTTACTGTAACCTGTTTAATTGTGAAGCTAAATGCCCCCACCATAAATATTTCATTATGTTACAGCTTAGTAAAGTCAAGGAAGAGAATGGTTCTTTTTTTAAGCTAGCTTTGGTCTTCGGTTACAGTACCATAAATGTTGCCAGAGATTCAGATGTATGCACGTAATGCCCTGGAAACTTATTTTGGTAAACACCTGCTTACCAGCTGCTTACTACAAAAGAACTTTTTCACCAAATGTTAAAATAGTTTTGCTTATACTGTACAGGGTATTTCAAAATATTTTAATTTCACTATATTCTGTGATTCTTATTATTTATTTCTGGTGTAAAGTGGATATTGCACACTTTAAGAAAGGTGCCTCCTTCTTTCCATCAATTCAGATTTAGCAGGATTGAGTAGGGTGACAGCAGTGTGTTTTATTGTCTGTTTAAGCTAAGCTTTGGCAGGTTAGCAATATATGTAAAATAAAAGTTACGTTTGATTTGCTATCAATATATACTAATGTTTATCCATTTTTAAAAGATAATTTAAAAAAAAAATTTGAACCTACTTACGAAAGTTTTATGCCTATAGTGCAGTGTTTTTGTAGTGATGGCAGGTCCTGATGATAACAATAAGAATACTGTGGAAACTATCATGAATGAATAACCTACAAGGCAACCTACTATGGTAAAAACACCAAAAAAAGAATAAATTATTACATTTCCCTATATACACGTACAAAAAAAACAAAAAAAACCCACACACAGATGGATTTCCATTGAACCCAAGCTGGCATAAACAAAAGACACACATAATGCATTTGGTGTGTGTGGAAATGTGTGTGCATTTTGTGTCCTAGGGAAGCGAAGTGTGAAAATATAATGAGGGTGGGACAGCGTAGCGCTGTCTGGGGCAAGTCATACCGAGGCGACTACACAGAAAAAATAATAGCACAGAAATAAAGTGATACCTCAGTGAAACATGAATAAGCAGGCTGGTTTGGTTATGGTGCGTGGGCACATAGGGAACAGTTTAAAGGGAGAGAGACAAGCAGAGGGAAAAGAGAACAGTAAGAGAGCAATAGAATAAAGGGAAGAAGACTGAAGTAGAGGAAGATGACTAAACACAAGAAAAGAGAAAAATAAAAAAATGATAAAGACAAAAACTGAAACATTTCTGGAAAAATGAGCAGACAAAGCATTTGACTGATTGAAGATGCTAATATGCTTTACATTACACTTCACCACAAAATCTTGTATCAGGTCAGTTTAGAACAGATGGATACTTTTCTGTATCACTAAAGCTTTGGAGTGAAGCTTAATATGGCTGCTACCAAATTAAAATCTGTAGAGAAAAATAATTCTAAAACTATAACTTTTTCTCAAATTCATAATGGTTATGACTTTGTATTACTGTACAATCTCAAACTGAAGTTCTGTCCTAAAAATCTACCCTCTATTGGTTACTCTCTTTATTCTTCATCTGATGATGGTGCCATGTTTTCTCACTGTGCCTCCAGCGTTTCCTCCCTTCAGGCATGTGGAATTAATTGTGGATTGAATAGTGGGTAAGACTGGAAATTGTTATTAATATGCAAGTCAGGTAGATGACTGGATAAAATTAAAAACAAATAGATATAATTATATATAAAATTAACTTAGCAAAGTAACATAAGGAATGTAAAGCAACAAAGCAGTAAAATCTGCAAACTGATTATTTTGTTGATGTAACAGTGCTTCTTGGCAATGAATATTATACTACTGAAAAGTCTGTTTACAGTATATCCCCTTAAATTTGGAGATGATTCTAAGGCTCACTCCAAATAATGCTGCAACTTCATTTTGCACAATACCAAGTCAGGCAAATGTGGCGTGCTTGTCACCAAGCACCTAATGTCTGATGGTATACTGCCAAGAGGTACTGTTACAACATAAAAATAATCAGCCAAACACAAATTTCTCCACTTTCCTTTGCTTATTTTACAAAATAAAACATAAAATTAAAATATCTATCCATTTTATTCTGCTTATCTGCTGCCGGGTCTTGGGGGCAGCAACATGAGCAGAGAAGCCCAGACTTCCCTTTCCCCGGCCACCTACTCCAGCTTGTCTGGGGGATGCCAGTGCATTCACAGGCCAACTGAGAGATATAATCTCTTCAGTATGCCCTGTGTCTGCCCCAGGGCCTCCTCCCACTGGGACATCTATCCCAGTTGGCCTTTCTCTAAAGGAAAGACCAACCACCCTTCCAAAAAAACTCATTTTTGGGGGAAAATGAGTTTATAACCTCTTTCTTTCGGTCACTAACCATAGGTGAGAAGATTGACATCTATGATGGACTGGTACAGTGTCTGCGTCACCACAGCCACAGCACCAATCCATCTGTTGATGTCCCACTCCCATGATCCCCTCACTCATGAATAAGGCCCCATGATACTTAATCTCTTCTACTTGAGGCAATAACTCATCCCTGACCCTGAAGTTTTAGGCTGAGGACCATGGCCACAGACTTGGAGGTGCTGATTCTCCTTCCTGCTGCTTCACACTCAGCTGTAAAACACTCTAGTCCAAGGTGGAGGCCACCACCTGATGAAGCCAACAGAACCACATCATCTGTGAAAAGCAGATTCCCAAGTGGAAGCCTTCTGCCACTTGACTTCACCTAGAAATTCTGTCCTTAAATATACAAAAATAGAAAAATTAAATATATCATACAAATTAGTGGGTACCCAGTTTCTTTTTTTACCTTTTAAAAAACAAAAACAAAAAAAAAAAAGTCAGATCTTGCACAAATACATTAGGTATCACCAGAGGTTAAAGGTGGGTCTCTTTAGGCTTAAGACTCTTGTTGAGAGTACATTTGCAGTACCATAGATGGTACGTACCCACAGATACGCCTTAGTACCACTAAAGGTACAGTAAAATGCTTTATTTCTTGAGAGTACAGAAGAGTAGCAGAGGTTTCTGGCAGAACTGTTTCAAACGTACATGGAAAGGAGAAAGTCGGAAAACTGCCCTAACCCTGCAAACTTTGTCGAATATAGAACTTTATTGCTTACCCAACACCTTTTTCTTCAATATATTACAAACAATGCAGGAGATTTGACCTATTCAGTCTTGAGTCGTTGGCTGTGTAATGTAAGAGGCTTTTAGAATATGTAAAAATACTTATTTCATTGATCTTCAGTGCTTTGGTTTATTCCATAAAAAATAACCTATGAAGGTGATGTCATATTTATTACTTGATATGAAACTTCATGTAGTATTAGAGATCAACATTATGCCACATTATGCAGATTTATGGCTGCAGCATGGAGATAAGCACTTCATATTTTGATACCTATTATTCTTGGAGGTTGAGAGTCATTGGCGGAAAGAAGCTCCTTTGAAATGTACCTGCAGTTGGTTTTCTGATATAGCTCGAAATAATCATGTCTGGCAGATAGGTCATGTGGTCATATAATCAGTACATTTTCTTAGTAAGCTCCAGGTTTCCTTTTTCTTTATTCTTATTCTATCATTATGAGTACCTTTGAGGTGCATATTGCTGCATGTATGTCGTGTGTGTGTGTGTGTGTGTGTCCACAGGACTCTATGAAGCATATGTCCCAATCTAGGAAAGGGACCTTGGACAGCTGATAAACATACGTGCATGCAGAGCGTTTTCATGCAGACAAAAGTTGACCCTTGGATGGAGTCATTAACATCATCAAAATATGAGAAACAAATTGGGGGAAAAAAAGTTCCTTTGCATATTAATGTAATATTGTCCTATTTGCACTGTTGCACTGATCAATGTTTGATTGCAATGTGATTGGTAGCAGCCTTGCACCCCAAAAAACACAGCTTTGGGGGCAATTTAATAAACCCGAGTTACAAATTAAATAAATGCCAAAATACAGGAAATCTATATATTTTTTAAAGATGCATTGCTATAAAAAGGGCTTTCAGTGGAAAGAGACACACCATCAATTGGTGGCGCTATACAACAAGTCAGAGTTGGCCCTCTGTCATCCTTATACTGACATGCTATTGGCTACCTTTAAACCTGGCATGATCCTGATTCCCTGCCATCATTATTTGGCAACCATAAACCACAACAGGAGTCCATACCCACTGTGTCCTGCTGCACAGTTTGTCTTTGTGTGTGTGTGTATTTATGAGCACTCGAGTGTGCGTGTTTCATTCATGGGCATGCATGGTTAACTATGCGTATGTGTTTATATGACATTCAGAACTATCCCTGTCCCTTATTCATCTTTGTACATGCATGATCATGATTAACAAAATGGTCATGAAATATTAGTATAGATCATTCTGTGTCTCTCTGTGTAGAAAACTGGCCAGGGAGAAGGCCAGATGTACAGAGATTTGACAAGGCCCATCTGTGATCCTTCTTCCCCCTCTCAAAATGCCCATCCTGCTCTATTTCCAAGTACAAAGACACAAATTCAGCCAGTAATCAAAACACAGTGAAGCGTGTAGGGCAGGAAAAGCGAGAAAGAAAGAAAGAAAGAAAGAAAGAGAGCAAGAGAAAAGCCAGATGGGTATGAGTGAAAAGGACAGATACCAAGATTTGACAATGTTATCAGCAGTGCCCGATATTGTGTTGGTTAAATATTGAGTCTGATTCTTAAATTTAATTAGAGAGAGGTGCACACATAAACACACACAGGCATACATGCACACAAAGACTATCTTTCATTGTCAGCCTTGTTTAAAAAAGTGCCGGTTACTGTGTGGATGAATGATGAATGTTTAGACAGCTTAGTAAAAGGCTAGAGTGTATATTAAAGTAAATTGTTATACATAAAAATGGAGGGAGAACTTTAATATGAAAACATTTTGAGATGCATAATCCATCTTTATGTATCTGATGTGATTCAGGGTTGCCATTCACTGCCAAAGCAGAATGTGTCAAATTGTTTTAAAATGTTGTTCCTGATTTACTATGGAATGGACTGGACTGGCTTCTACTTACTGACCACTCAAAACACACATTTACAAATTCATTGACTTATTCTACAAGAATGATTCTAAATAACGCTATGTACCCCATAACTGACTGGTAGAAAATTGCCAACATTGCTGTACACATTGAAGGATGTCCGCTTCAGTACCTCTTACATCTCAGTCTGAGGTGTAAAAAGGTGAACACAAATAGACAGCACATCTTCCTGTGGAGCACATCACCAAGTCAGAAAGAGGACTGCCTCGCATACTATGGCCTGTCTGTCAGGTACTCTGTAATCCACGAGATGGCGGATGTGTTTACTGCCATTTCCTGTAGGTTCTCGCTCAGTAGCTGGCTGAATGGTGTTAAATGCACCTGATCTTCACAAAGCAGCTGGTACTACCAAAATAGGAGCATGCTCTCTGCAGCATGTAGATTAATGTGTCATCCATTTACAGATTTGGTCTATTTGTTAACTGGAGATGTTTTCACCTGCAATTTCAAAATAACTCAAACTAGTCTCTCCAGCACCTTAATCAGATGTCATGTGATGGCACCTGGTCAATAGTTGTTAATGGTTCAGTAACACTACAGCAAAACTAGGATGGCAACCTCTTTGTGACTAAGAAAGATCGGTGTTTACCTGGTGATTACACTGATTTTTTTGCCTGCCAATTTGACCCAATTTGACTGCAAGCTGATAGCATTCTGAGTCTATTGCTGTTTTATTGCCATCTTGAACTATCAGAGTCACTTTGGTGGTTGGTTGGTCGCCCCTTTACATGTTCTCCAATCACAGTTTTTCCTGCTTGTGAGCTTATGACTCTCATGAGTGTGACTGTACCGCTGAGGTCTCAGTTTCTAACATGACGTTTTCCAAAACACTGGTATCTTCTCCTGCTTCAGGTTGCAGACAGGATGCAAATGTGAATCACAGACAGACAGCTAGCACAGGCCCTTAGAGCCCCTTGTCCTGATGTAGTTTCTCCAGATGTCTTGCAACCTCACTAGAAGTCAAAGTCAAGTAGGAGGTGGTTTATCACATGTGGGTAAGATCTCTTGGGGGTAAGCAAAAGAGAAAGGTAAATAATGGAAGGTATTGGGGGGTTGTGTGGAACTTAGTGTGTGTGTGATGGAGGAGGCAGCACAGGCCTTTGAACTAAACTTGCTGAAGATATTGTTTAGCTCATTTGCTCTCTCCAGGCTGCCCGTGCTCGTCTCTCTGTCCACTTGAACCCAATGATTTTATTAATTCCACTCCACATACCCTTCATGTTGTTCTGCTAAAGTTTGTCCTCCAGCCTCCACCTGTAGGAGTTTTTGCATTTCCTCCGTTTCACCCTTAGGTCATTCTACACCCTTTTCAGTTCTTTTCTGTCCCCAGACCTTGAGGCTTTTTTTCCCCTTTTTCTTTCTTTTTTATATTAAGTAGTTCTTTCAGGTCACTAGCAATCTGCGGTTTGTTGTTCACAAAACAGCATACAGTGTTAGCTGGTAAGATGGTATTTTCACAGAATGTGATATACACTCTGTGATGCAGCCAGCATCACTTGTGAAATCCGTCAATGCTGCAATTCCCTGATTTAATTGCTTCAATTTTCTATCCTGTAACAACTCTTAGGGTTACAATGTATGATGTAGTAGTAGATGTAGTACTTTGTATTCTCTGGTGGCAAAATTAAAATACTATTGAAAAGCTGATAGGATTCTTGTCTTGTGACCACAGGAGAAAACCATGCTACCCAATTACCGTTACTTGCAATTTCCATTCATGTGTGACAGTCATCAGCCAACTAATTCTGTCAAGTTCCCTCTATGGTCTCAATCTTCTGTTCCTCTTTGCCAGTCTTACCATTGTTGTTATCGTGTGTGTGCTTTTGTCTCTTTTTGTTCTAGACTTAAACAAAAAAGTATACGTTATAAATTTTTAGGCATGGCTAGCAAAGTAGTTGTGATTTTATTAAAACGTTAATATTTCTAATAAAGCAGTTACATATTTTGGAATTGTTAAAATCCACCAAATGTCCAAATTTAAGTGTTTGATAAAAGCATCAAAACATCAGGTTGCTTTTGCTTCATTCAGTGCAGACACAACACGGGAAAGAAAATCTATCATGGTAGAATTTTTTGAAAAGAATGAACTCCATTGATCACACAGATGGCACACTATCTGAGAGAGTGAGACGGAAAGAAATACGGAGACTGAAAGAGCTGCAGACACATACAGCGAGATAAATAGAGATGGTGTGAGTTATGGAAGAAAGGAAGGAAAGAGTGGTTAAGGAGAAGAGATAACAGGGAGAACGAGGATGGAGGGGATGAGAGAGGGATGAGTTTTCTATTTCTGAGCAGCCCATTCATCATGAGCATAGAGTTTATTTTGGTGGTCTCTCTATCTCTTTTTCTCTTGCTGTCTGTCCCTCCTTATACTGTCCTGCGTGATCTCTTATCGCTAGTATTAATGATACTTTTAATCTTCTAGGGGAACTCCATTGGTTGTAATGGTTAATGTAGCTGTAATTGTCATAGGCACAACTGATCGACATGTGAAAAGTTGTAAAAGGTCTTCTGTGGCTGTGGAGAAACAATGGCCAAGAAATAATCTCTGATGATGTCATCAGAATCAGAATACTTTAATAATCCCTAAGGAAATTCTGACTATCTGAACTGGATCTGGAAGACAAACCATATATTATAAAACAGGGCTGTAGTATTAGTTGTAAAAAGCTGTAGAAAGACCCCTCCAAAGCCAAAGGATCTAATAAAACTTTTACTAGTTGGGAATTTGGATCGTCAGTTAACTTCAATAAATTGCCCTTGGGTTTTTGCATCTCTGATGTGCTTTACTAGCATGCACTTTAATTTACTTTTCTTTAAGTATAGAACTAGATTTAAAGGGCTTTTGTTTTTAGTTACTGTTTTGTTTAGGCATCGAAACTCTTGTCGCTTGTCCTGCAGAAAAACAAGATATTATTTCAGGTCAGTTGCCTCACACTTATACAACAGATGATTTTTCTGTTTTTGAAGTTCTCATTTTGAGTGGTTTAAACTACATGTCTAAATGTGCTCAATGCCAGACCCAAGTTATGTTAAAAGCTGGAATTTATCCTAATGTGACAAGTTTAGTTATTGGAGTGGACTTCCTTTTCTTATGGCCTGAGAGTCTTTTTGACCTGCAAAGTGTTTAGTGATAATATGTCAAACAGGATTAAGTCTATAGAACTTATGCATTAGGTGTGACTTTCACTTTCTGGCAACTATTGGAGTATCTTAGCAATGCATTTCTGCATTTCTACGGATAAGATTTGTGCAGAGCAAAAGAAACAGTCAGAAGACAGGGATTGATGAGAGGGATAGATGATGAGGTGTAGATGCAATTTATGCTGTCAGGTACCAGATTTGAATCAGCACCTCCAAGTCTGTGGCGATGGTCCTCAGCTGGTAAAGGGTGGAGTGCCCACTCTGGGTCAGGGATGAGTTATTGCCCCAAGAGGAGGAGATTTAGTATCTCGGAGTCTTGTTCACAAGTGAGGGGAGAATGGAGCAGGAGATCAACAGACGGATTGGTGCTGCGGCTGCAGTGATGTGGGTGCTGTACAGGTCTGTTGTGGTGAAGCGAGAGCTGAGGGTTAAAGCGAAGCTCACAGTTTACCGGTTGATCTACACCCCTTTGGGTAGCTTTAGGTAGTGACCAAAAGATTGAGATCACAGATACAAGAAGCAAAAGCGAGTTTTTTTCCAAAGAGTGGCTGGCTTCTCCCTTAGAGATAGGGAAAGGAGTTCAGCCGTCCAGGAGGGGCTCAGAGTAGAGCCCCCTAACCCTGCTCCTCTACATCGAAAGGAGCCAGTTGAGGTGGTTCGGACATCTGACAAGGATGCCTCTTGGGTGTCTCCTGGGTGAGGTGTTCCAGGTATGTCCCACCGGTAGGAGGCCCATCCAGGACATGCTGGAGAGATTCTATCTCTTGGCTGGCCTGGGAACGCCTTGGTGTTCCCCCAGACAAGCTGGAGGAAATGCCCAGGGAGAGCAAGGTCTGGACTTCTCAGCTTAGACTACTGCCACCACAACCCAGCCCCAATAATATTGCTATATGCAAATGTTTAAATGGAAAGATAATCAATTAAACTATTGTGATAACTTTGAAAGTCATTCATTTTTTTTTAAAGTGCAGGCTGCTGTCCTAACTTGTCCATTTGTAGTTGTACTGATTGTTTTTGCAGGTGTACCCATAGAAACAAACACCTTTAAAACACAATATTGTGGGGTTGTTGGTCAATCAAATGTTTTTGTATTTTGCAGTTTGGATATCTTTCCTTCAAGATGGTCATAGGTGCCCACACCCTCAACATCTGCACATAGTATTAGCCTACCACAGGTAGCAGGCTACCCCAAACACTGTTTTTTACATGAACAAGGTGGTCATGGATAGAGTCATATTCCTGCCTTGAATTATTGCTTCAGTCCACCCTCTTTTTTATTGTGATTAAGTTACCTTTCAGTTTGTCCTTGCCCGTTGGTGTGTTTGCTGAATTTGTCTACCCCACAATTTTCAAACACACCCATGCACACCACCTGTTGATTGATGTCCCTGTCATAGGATCAGTGGAGTCACATTTCCCCAGGTATGGTCTGACTACTATCTCTTTCCACCACCACTAATCCCTTTCCCTACCCTTCCATCCAACTTGCTTGGATCCAGTAACCCCCTTTCACTTTCTGCCTGCTTCTTTTTTATTTGCTTACTTTTTTTTAATCCTGTATACCTCCCAGCATCACTTTTCTCCTCTCCTCAGTTTGTTTTCATGTTCCTCTGTCTTTGTCATTAGCCCTTTTTATAGACATTCTCACAAGATCCATAGTATAAGATTATAATAGAATTCATCTTGCCAGGCTTTAAGATATGCAGCCAATTCACAGTAACAAAAAAAGTTAGTTTACATAAATAAACAGAAGGTTCAACCAATCGCCTTTACTTTTTTGAAGGGATCTGTCCTTTTCCAAGCTTTTTCCAGGGACTACTTCTCAGATACTTCTGTAAACAATCCAGTATCATGACAAAACGTCGGTCCAACTTGTCCATTTCACACTTTGCCTCTCTGGAGCGCGAAATGGACACGCATGCAGACATTGTAGTAAACTGCAGGACCAACAGACGGAGATATTTTATATCAAGCCAACATTTAAAAAAAAATCACGGGTAAGCATTTAAACAGACATTGCTAACACATTTACATATAAATATATATACTGTATTTATTAGTTTCTAGCGATTAAGAATCCTGGAATGTACTTAATACGTTCCTTGGTCCCTAACGACTTCTTGGATTTAAATATATTATCTCCCCCTGCTGGTACTGAAACTTCAGCATGCGTGTCCATTTTAAGCTTTGGCGTGATATCAGATGGCTGTGAAATAGCCAATACAATGTTTTATGGCCTACTTATGGTCACTGCATTGGTCAAGTCTTATGCACTGATGTCATCATAGCATTTATGTCAGTGGTGAGAGCTTGCCAAACAATATTCTGCAATATTTCCATGAAGTATGTGTCACCACTCAGACAAAACCTCCACATCAGCTCTGGTGTAGGAGGAGAAGTAGCCAAAATCAGAAGCAAAGAAATTGTGGAGATTTTTTTCCAGGTTTTCTACAAACAAAATTGCATCTTTTCAAGCTGTCATAACATCTCCCTTTGTACAAACTGAAATTCTCTGAGCCTTTGTTTAGTTACATTGAAATAGCAGCAAAAACGGACAACAGTGCTTTCAATGAGACTGCATCACCTTAGCCAGAAATTGAGAGGTGCATAACAAGCTGAAATAACACCAAAACAGGTCCAGCAGTTGTATTGTCACCTTTAGTTTGCACTACCAGGGAGGAAGACAACAGCGGCTATAAAATGGCCTTCAGGTTAGAAAAGAGATAGATAGCAGGAGAAAGACTGATTCTGTCATATGTGGGTTAATCATCATAACATAACCAAGCCTTATTACATTTTTTCTGTTAGTTTTACAACAGGGAATATTATTTTCCAAATACTAATAAGGTACTACTATACATACTACTGTGTGAAGTCTACATGGTGTATTTGGGTGTATTTGACTGTTGTGAAAGCTGTGGTTATCATGGTATCTGCAGTTCTCAGTAGATGACTGGTCAAAGTTGAACTGAAATACAACTTAGCCACCATTCTCTTCCATGTTCATAAAGCATGTTCCACTCTCACTATACTTACACAGTCACCCTTCTCCAATTTCCTTATCAATTTCCTTCACTCTGTACAGCCAGCCTCTCCTTGAGGAGTAAGAGAAACAGGGCGAGATTGAGTGAATGAAAGATTCAGTGAAGGATGGATAAGATGATGGGAAGAGGACTTTGGGAATTGTGAATGTAAATTTTGTGACAGTCATGCCAGAGAATTTATTTTTCTGTGCATGTTTGTGGGTTTTTGCCTGCTTGTGTGAAAGGTGTGGGGGCTGCTGGTTGCAGGTGGGCAGTGGATTGATTTGGGGGTGGTCTATGAGTGGTGTGTGTGTGTGTGTGTGTGTGGCGTGGAGGGGGGGGGGGGATATTCTGTCTTTCACACTGTAAATGTGAGTGTGTGGAATAAGAAGCGGGAAGGTGTGACGAGCAATTTCAAATGGTCACCCTACAACTGAAAAAGAGAAATTGAGGAAAATAAAGAAAGGACCTCTTAGAAAGGAAGTCAGCAGCACCAACGGCAATTGAGGAAAGGCATGTAGGAAATCCAAGACTCATTCTGACTTACATTCCCACACACAAGGTATCGAAACTACCAGATGCTATGTCTGTTAATAAATTATAAATATTATCTAGGAAATACACTGTACATTGGGTCGATGTTTATTGGGCCTATGGACTCCTTATGTGAACAGCATTTTTTTCTAATAAAGTTAATGTGTGCATGTTCTCCAAGTGGGAAGATGGACTGCCATCTTTCCTTCAGGAAAAACTGAAAAACACTTATCAATAACAGGCAGTAAAACAGTAATTCCCAAATACACAGTGGATCAGTGTGCTTTGAACAACCAATTTCATTTCAGATGGGCATTTCTTATTGAACAGTGGCAAGTATTTGTCTGTAGTAGCAGATATAAAAAATTAAAGCAAATGGTTTATTCAACCACAGTGGGAAACCCAGGCTTATTCAAGGATATGGTGTGGTTTAAAGTTGTCTGAGCTACTGTAATGAGCTTCTAAGACAGGTGGCAGAGATAGTATACGAGCAGATAAATGAACTGTTCATTTTGGTGGTTCTTTTGTTTACTTGAAACAAGCTGTACAATAATACAAAACTGATTTGGTTTTTTCACCTGTAGAGTTTCCAAATTACGGAAGCCAGTTAGCGTGATAAACAAATAAAGTAAAAGTTGTTTCAAGCAAAACAGAGCTATGAAGAAAAGCGTCTGTGTGTGTCAGGCCAGGATCTTCTGGCTGTGAATATAAGAAAGGGATAAATCCATTGGGCCTTGGTGCCATTCAATTCTATCCTTCAGTGGTCCACAGTCAGTGAGCCAACTTGTAAAAGCTGCTTATAAAAGAGCTAAAGGACTTGCAGCATCAACTGACTTAATGGACCAATAGGAACAAAGTAGCAAGGGAGAGTAGAGGATAAGAGTGGATTGGAGAAGAAAAGAGAGGAAAGGAGAGCAGAGCAGACCTTTGACAAACCCATCATTGGTTACATTTTTCAATTTACAAACATAACTAAGAGGAAAGTTTAACTTAATTACAATCTACTACCAAACCCAACGACTATCTGACATGCACACAAGAAAAAATATGCACAAAACAAATTATGTCTATCTCCAATTACATTGCACACAACATAACAGAAACAAATTCATAAACAAATTCTTCAATGTCAAGGTTTGCACCCATCAGTCTCTTGAATCTAAGTTCAGCTTTTATAGCTATCCCCATCATTTCATTTCTCCTAGTGACCCAGATGCTCCTGTGAGCCCAGCCTATTAGAAAGTTAATCAGACAAACCATCCTATGTTCTGTTGCAGAGTACTTTGGACCAAAAGTACAAATACTGTCTTCTGATATAGCTGCTAAACCAGTAAGCACTGCTGTAGCAAAGAAAAAATGGTTAGCTAGTTAGGGACAGCCAATCCACAGTTGCTGCAATGTTTTCTTAGCCTGACTAGGCAAAAAAAGGACTGTTATTTTAAATCTATATGTGTCACACGTTTGCTTGTAGCTTCAACAGACATGAATCACTACTCTCCCATGGAGATGTGCATTGCCTTTTTCTGTGGGAGGTTTGTACAGAGACCTCCAGCTGCCCCTAGGAGACAAACACAGCGCCAACACACCTAACCACCTTGACTCCTGGACACCAGCCAATGATGCTTTTGTTGAAGACTTGCACAGCCACAGTGTACAGAGCCTTCTTCATCACCTCTGACAATGCACACAATTCAGGTGTTTGAAAAGATAAAAAAAATTTTCTTCCTCATCCTGCTCCTACATGTGGCACAAATGGACAATGATAATAAAACAGATTGGTCCCCTTCAGAATGAGTCCCCAAGGCTTCATTAAGGAGATCAGGAAGACCTTCTTCCAGCAGCTTCTCCAGACATCGCAGAAAGTAGAGGTTCATCACCAATATTATCATTGAACTGAGAACAGTCTCTTAAAAATAGTTCTCAAAGTAGGTGAAATGTCTATGACAGTAAGGTCTAGAATAAAAAGGAGCCTGTGATTTGCTTGGCCTTTTACTCCATGAAGTAGCATGGATGCCATTTTAAACCAAGACAGTTGCTGCTTATGACAGAGATTGTACTGTGTGGTTGGGAGGCAAAATAATGTTATGTGCCTATGAATCTTGATCAGGTCCTAGATCCCCTCTATTATAAGTAGAAAGAGCACAGTAGACATAGTCCAGGGGCATCCTCAGAAGAAGAATATTTTTGTTTTAGACAGACACATTTTTTTCTGCTTAAGAAAGAACTGCCCTGTCCAGCTTATTCCCGATTTGGCTTCATTGTCTATTGAGCTGTGTGTTTCCTGCGAAAGGAACACATCAGTACGTTTATTATCTATTAGCCCTGCTTGCCTTTCTCCATCTCTTTCTGTTCTGATATTTACATTTTCTACTCTCAAAATTTTCATACAGACCAGAGAAAGAAGAAAAAGAGGGCAGTGAAAACCTTCCAAGAGAATATTACCTTTGTGCTTCACCCTTGTGACTGTATGTGTGCTTTTAGAGGAGCTTTCAGTGATTTTTCTTTTCTGAATTTAGTCAATATCTTCTTTACACTTAAGCCTTTTTGTTTACTTACTTTATTTACTCTCCTTCAGATTTAAAATAGAGTTCAAAATTGAAAAAGTCTTGACTTCCAAAAGGACCCATTTAAAATGTAATGGTTTTCCTATAGGGAACATGACTCCTGATGCTCATACTGTGATATGATATCTGAGAACTGTGACAAAGAGTCATCTTTGAGCATTTATCCCATTTGATCTAAATAAATGTTCATTTTCAACATTTATGGAGCTCAAACAGCCAACATTTATTTGAGGTGCCAGGTGCTGGTTGTGTCCTCCACTGTTTGTTGCCATGCTATTTGGTGGTTGCTGTTTCCAGAACTACTCATGCCCTACTGTTCGCCTGCATCACTGACGGTGAGCTGGTGGTCAACAGCACCACTGTGAGCAGCCTGCTGCTGCTCATCTGCATCACTCGCTTGAGCCTGCTGCTCACCTGCATCGTTGTCCACACCTTGGATTTTAATGGAGATAAAAGTCTCTGGCTGACTTCAAAACTGTCCAAACATTTCATGTTGCCCAAGCTTGTATAAATAGTGTATAAACCATGGTTGTACTTAACTTTAAAACACACTTTCAGTGTCTCATTCAAGTTCAAATTCAAATTCAAATTTTATTTGTCACGTACACAGTCATACACAGTACGATATGTAGTGAAATGCTTGGACAACTGCTCGTGACCTAAAGAAAACAAAAAAGGAAAAGGCTATGAATAAGATAGGAAATAAATATGAAAAATTAAAAAGGGTAAATCTAACTAGGAAGGAATAAAATATAAATTAAGGTTAAAAATGAAATAACTGTACAACACAAATTAGAATGAAGGGTAAATTTAACTGGGAAAGAATAAGATAAAATATATAAATTAAAGTTGAGAATAAAATAACTGTACAACAAAATACACAATATAGAACTATATAAGAATGTATGAAGAAATATAAATAAATATTTACACAATAACAGCAGCTGTACAAGTATTAACCGGAAATGAAGAATATAGTGACCAGTGTTGTGCAATCCACAAGTTCATAACTTCCATAAGTTTCTGAAAACATGCTATATCTGGTGTCTTTCAGAACTTTCCAAACTAGGTCAATAGTTTTTCCAACAGTTATTTTGGGTGGGGGTGTGTGAATGGGAGACACTAGACATTGTATTCTGCAACGAAGGCACAACAAAGCATCCAAGAGGTTTACCAACAAGCGAACTACATGTTCCTCTCAAAAAAATACAACAATAGGCTTATTCATTTGAAAGCCATATATGACCTTTTCATGGGAAGCACCCAACAGAACCACCTTGACAGATAACTTTAGGGGAGCCACCAGTTTAGCCTCATGTCTAACTGGCAGCTTAGGCAAACCCTAACTCGGGAGAGACAACATAATTTGAAGAAAACAAACAGCAAGCACAGGTTTGTTTGTTAAACTTGCAAATCAATGAAATATAAATCTCTTGAACTTGTCTTAACTTTCTGTATAGAAAAAAAAAAAATCTTAATGTCCGAAATTTGCTTAGCAGTCCCACACACACTCATTCTCTGTGTAAGTGTGTGTGTGTGTGCAGTGAGGTAAGGTGAGTCGAGGTCTTTGGAAAAGAGAACACCAACAATGAGGGTAAGCTGAATGTCAGTTAATGAGGGGAAGAAAAGAAAAGGAAGGACAAGCATGATGGCAAGACAACGATATGACCTGACGAACTGAAGAAAAGTGAAGGTGGGAAAGGGGAAAAATGATTAAAAAAAACATGTCTTAGCATCATAAAAAAACAATAACACAAATATGGACTGCTTTTCATGATAGAAAAAAAAACCCCAAAATAAAAATTCAACATTGGTATAACAAAATATTTTACATTCTTATCAAAAAACACAAAGAAAGGGTCAAAGACAGATGAATGAGGAAGTAAACTAATCACTGCAGTCTTGTGCAGACCAAGACTGCAGAGTCTGATTTCTATGAAAAGAAATCAGACTCTGCAGCTTCTAATCAGGAGAAGTATCCTCAGCTATCCAAAGCCTCCTTTGTTCATTTATCTGAGCTTTTGTGCTGCCATCGATAAGAAACTTTGTTCTTTCACAAACCTTATGTGTCTACCAGCAATATTATCTGACATTACAGGTTTTTCGAAAAAGCTAAAACTGGTTTATGAACAAAATTCTGCAAACATACAAATGAAAACGAGTAATGTTGCTACGACAAATGAGGAACAATAAACAGCAATGAACATGTTTAAAATATAACTTAACTTTACCACCTGTGAATTTAATGTGGATAACATCACCCATAATCAGTCAGAAATATGCGTTGTTGTTTTCAACGGGAATGATACAGTTCCAGGATTAATGACGGTTCTTCATCTAAATTGTTCTCTGGATGTTCAGTAAATATCGTTCCAGACTGTCTGATCTATACTGGTTTCTAAACATTAACTTTCTCATCTAAAAATAAAACCAGACAGTAACAGGATTTCCAAACTGGCAGAGTTTGAAAATAACACAGATAATTTGATTTAGTCACAGGAGTCTCGTATCATTTCCAAGCTAGCGCAGAATTACAGCAGTTTGAGAATTAGTGCCAACATTTCATTTATTTATTTGTGTTTAAATAAACACAATAATCCTTGTGTTTTTTCATGTCTGGAGACAGAAAACTGTTGCAATATGATCTGAGGCATGATCACAAAATTCTGTTTTGTAAATGCATAAAGGCATCCCTGAAGTAATGATGGCTGTGGCATAAATTTAAGCTTTTCATCTAAGAGCATTTACTTCCACACACAACCTATTTTACATAAAAAAATTTTTTTTTTTTTTTTTAGACAAAAACTGAAGACTACACAGTTAGGTTTAGGAAACAGTTATGTTTTGTATGAAGTATGTTTTCAACTAAATTATTAAAAAAAAAAAAAGAATAGTTTATATTGTATTTGACCAAAAAGTGACTGAGTTTCCATTTGATTATCTGACATTTTTTTTCCTTGGTACAAAACAGTTTACAACCGTTTCTTCACAAACCTCGGTGTGACAAGGTTTGTAAAGATGGGGTGGAAGGGCAAAAAATCATGAACTACATAACAATACTGAAGATGAGTTAAGCAACACCACCATGCAACTTCATTTGCAATAAAAAAAAAAATCACATGTACCTTTGAAGTAAATCAATACATAGTGTTATATCCTGTTGCAGTGCAGGGCATTCAGTGGCCATGTAATTGAAGCCCATTGATTTCTGCTTTCCGCAAAGTGCCACTACTCCTTACACCCGTTATAATAAAGCTTTATTTAAAAGGTTGAGGATTAATTGCTGTGTTACAGCTACAGTAGGCAGAAATCTAGGAGAAAAAAACATTAGAACTGGAAAACAGATAGCTACTCCTCTGTCCTAACCCACCAGATGGACAAGGACATATATTACACAGAACACTTTTCTTAAAAGTGATGCACTTAATTACTCCCAGGAGAACATCACACTACTCTTTACATTAGTATCATAATGTGGTTGTTTATGTCCTAGATGCAGTTTCCACTTTACCAGTGCAGTCTTTTCTTTTTTGTAGTAAAATATGAATAAAATTTCCATATCCACGCTGTAGACTCTTCACTGCGCTGCTTATTTCCCCCTATGACAGACAAAATGAAATCAGCTGATTGTTAATACACTGAGAACCAATAAGCGGGATCGATAGGCAAGCAGACTATCAATTCCAAGGAATTGAACTAAGGGGAACTGGTTCTCTATCAGAACAGACAAGATTTTCAAAAAGCGGGAAAAAAGGGTCCCTGAGTCACTGCATGAGTTTATTTTCCTCTCAGATCCCTTGACAAAAAGTAACTGACACATCCAATTTTTAGACAATGGCTTTAGTAGTAGTAGATATTTTTTTGTTGAACTCTTTTTTCTTAAAATTACATTTCTATACAAATGAATGTCAACAGCATTTTTTTTGCTGGAAATGTGTCTGTAACTGGATTACATTTTCTATAGACACAGAAAAATGCATATAGTTAATGTAGCCTATTCAAAAAGTCATATCAATATTTAACAAATTAGTATCATGTTCACATACAATACATTTTCTAGCCAAACTATATATACATATACAATTTGGCAGTGTAATATTAACATCGGGTGACTTTTTCATCTTTGTTTGGTTGTGTTTGGGCAGTGGCAGCATTTGAACAAACATGTTCTGGTTTAATAGAGGAAAAAAGTGGACTCATGTAACCATAACTGCAAACTGACATCCAGATGCAAACCTCTGTCTCTGGCGCAAGAATATCTCATGTTTAAGTATGTATTTTTATATCTTTATCCATTTTTCCATTTGAAGTAATGAAATGTAAACTGACATACCATTACAGTCCTTTAGTTTCATATAGAGTACTGTAGTTTTCATGTAGAAAAGTACAATGCAACTGTATGCACATTTATTATTCATGAACTCTAACTTTATAGATCAAGCAGCTCATGTATTTTGATTAACACCTTTCTAGAACCATAGATTAGAATCGTCTAATGACAAAACTGGCTGTGACTCAAAAAAATAAAATGTGAAAAATGTCCTGTCTTCCAACTATTGTGCAGCATGCTCTTGTAATCCCCCACTAATCTGTTTACAACTCTAATCTGGTTTTGCCAATCTGATTAATGTTCAACAGTTAATTACTGGAATGGAGTGTGAGTAATCTGACTGATGTACTAATCAGAGGATTATTACACAGTTGACAGTTACCTCCTTCTCCGTCTCTCCCTGAGATCCCACTCTGTGTATGCACACAGTTTTTACCTCATTTATTCTCAATTTTGCTGGCGTGTTTTCACTGTTGTTTCACGGTGACTCTTTATCTGCCTTCCTCTCTCTATCTGCACTCGTCCCTCTCTGTCCCACATCACTCCGCTGTCATCAGCCTCACATTCTTGTTTATCAGTCATTCTCTGTCTTATAGCATCGATCGCTACAGAAGCCACACGAGGACAAACTTAATTAACTCTGACAACGGCAGTTATTTTTATCGCTGTATCCAAACACATCTACTCATGCACACTTGCATCAAAATCACCCACACCTATCCACACACCTACTTAAAAGTATTTCAAAACCCCACTATTTCTTTTTTGTTTTGTTCTCTTGGTGGGGAGGATTTAAAAAAGTCTTTAGTGGGCATTTCAAGATTGTTCATCACCTAAATTTTGGAAGTAAAATTGGACAAGTCAGATCAACTCTACATGGAGCGCACACACACAGCACTCAGCAATCAACTTTTAAGAGATATTAACTTCCACTCAAAATACACATTAACAAAGTGGCTGACTAACAAATGCATTTTTTTTTCATCTTTCCATCCCTGTGAAATTATGGATGCACACTCACTTGTCGACACTTGCAAACTTGCATGTTGACACTTCAGTCTTCATCATCATCTCACCTAAGGTCATCTATCAAGCACACAGCTGTGTCAAAGTGCGAGCTGTTTATGCAGAGGTGTGAACTAACAGCTCACATTAGCCTGTCACATGTTGAGATTCTGTCTTGCTGACCCTTTTGTCTTTTTTTGTATGGCTAACATGTTCACGTTAACATTAATCTTTTAAAATCTACCATTTAATGTCCCCAATTTACTCATTTTTTATTCTTCTGTTCATTTTAGAAGAATAAAAATGGCAAAAATTAGCTGAGCCATAGGCGGATGTGTCCGTATACATGCACAGCAAGCAAGTGTGAAAGTAGGAGAAAGGGCTTGTACATTATTAAAATCTAATAGAGATTAGCCAGGCTATCTTTGAAATTATTGATATATCAATAGAGCACAGTTAGTTGGGCTTCTAAGCTCCTTGTATCCCTGTATGGATTACATACAAATTATCTTCATGACTATTATCATATTTGAGCATCCTATGTACTCGATAGTACCATTCAACTTTTAAACCAATCTTTGAATCTTCTCTCTCATCAACCATCCATTGTCTTTGGATGTATCTATTCAGTTTTTCCTCCTTCTTTTTCACACATTTCTTTTCTCTATCTCCATTGTTTTAATTTGAGTATTTTTCATAACAATACCATTAAGGAGAAATATAATGGCATGACAATCTTAATTGGCATATTTACCATAAAACATGATGTTTGCTCCATTTGCGTAATGTTGAATATATCAGTGGTAATATGGTATTTAAGTATCTAATAGAAGGGATAATGCATATTTATTTATATAACAAGTAATTGTTTATAATAATTCTAATTTGAACAAAACCATGAAAATAAACACTGTCTACAGTAAAGGAAGGTTGACATAAACGAGCCCCATATTTAAACAAGGTTCTTTAAACAGAAGTCAAGAAAACAGTCTTAAAGAACTGCTGTTGAAGTTCTATGATACTGATGCCACGTTCATCTTAATGTACAATATTATTGTGATCTATGGGAGACAGAACAGACAGACTTGCCGATTCTTCAACCTTTCCCCAGCACATAACAGTAAGTCTGCTGCTTACTATTATCCCATACATAATTTGTTTTCATTCTTGGTCTCTCGCCGTTACCCTTTTGTTATTGTTGCAGTAGGTGAGGCTGTTAGCTTATACATGTCACCCTGATTATGTGGCCTGATTGTAATTTTTGTAATGTTTGTTGTCACATGTTGTTGTGATTGTCTTTATGTAGCAGGTATGTTGGATTAGGTGCGTTAAAAAGATTTTCATATGTGTGCTTCTATACTGTACTTTAAAGTTTTTATGATTGTTAGAAAAAGAGAAAGCAAGTGCAATGTATGTGCTTTAATACAGGCTTGAATGATATACTAATAAATAGTGCTACAATATAAATATTCCAGCAACCAACCTGCATGACTCTCACCTGGATAACTTACACAGTCCTGGCTTACTGTGAAGACCAGAGGAAAACAGCCCTCACCCTTGAGTGAAGAATAAGGAGAGAATGCTAAGACTCAAAACAAACACCCATTGGCAAGTTGTCTCCTTTTAATCCTGATTTTCAATGGCTGCACAGAGTTTGAGCTATTCTTACATTACGGCTTCATTTATTGACAAGGCATGTGAATTAACATGATGGACATGACAGACTGTATAAAAGAAAAGCAAATATCTACGAAGTTCTACTTCTTCTTATGTTGACTGAATGCTGAATGCTTTTTTTCATTACGCATAGCTCCATGGTCAGGTCCCCCGGCATCCTACTGAGATAGGGAAGGCATGACCAAGTGATGAAGAACAGCAGTGTGGGTCAGCCTACACACACACAAACACACACACACACACACACACACACACACACACACACAAACATATATATATATATATATACATTTGATATATAGTCATCTTAGCTGTTACTTATCCACATTCTTTCTATCTCTTGATTTACTGATTTATTTAAGGATTCCTTTATCCATATAACATCTATGCTCATATAATGTAGCATCTCTTCACTCTACCTATAAATACTGAAACATTGGTGTGGCGGAGGCGTGGCCCCGGGCGCAGCTGCAGGGGAGGAGTGCAGCAGAAGGCTCAACAGGGCGGCGCTGCGAGGCCGGTAAGAACAGCTGATGGTGTTTATGTACTGATGATGGCCTCCCTCCGCTGTTTTTATAGTGAGACGGGGAGGGGCGGCCAGAAGAGAGATCAGCTGGGCTCGTGAGCTGTCAGACTGTACGACTGAGTCAGCTGTCAAAACTCAAAACTCAAAGCTTCAATAAATGTGGAAGTTGGCAGTACATACCTGTGTGTGCGTGTGTCTGTGCCTGGTGTATTCCACAAGTGGTGCCGAAACCCAGGAAAGTGCCGGTGGGGGAATGTCCGACCCACAGGCCGCGCCACCCGCCCAGCCTCTGCAATTCTTGGCGCAGATGCTAGCGGAGATGGCGACGATGAGCCGGGATCAGGCGGCCGACCAGCGTGCCCACCTGGCCGCGCTGCAGGAGCAGACGGACCGACAGACGCAAATTCTGGAACGGCTGGTCGGGGCCGCTGCCACGCCGAAGCCCTCGCCACTGTCGGTGGCGGTGCCCCGGATGGGGGACGGGGACGACCCACAAATTTTTTTGGAGACCTTCCGTGCCACGGCGGAGGCTTGCCAATGGCCGCGGGAGGAGTGGGCTCCGCGGCTGCTCCCCCTGCTGTCTGGGGAGGCACAAACAGCGGCCCTGAGTCTGCCTCCGGCGTCGAGGAGCAGCTTCCCGGACGTGAGCCGGGCGGTGGTGGACAGGCTGGGGCTCACCGCCGAAGACCATCGCCGGCGGTTCCGGGCCTGTCGGCTGGCTACAACGGACCGACCATTCGCCTGGGCCCGGCAGCTGCGCGACGCGGCGGTGCGCTGGCTGCAACCGGGGGCATCGGAGGGCGAGACGAAGCTGGTGGACAAGGTGGTGCTGGAGCAGTTCACGGAGGGGTTGCCAGCGGAGACGGCGAGATGGGTCCGGTGCCACCGGCCCGCCAGCTTGGAGGTAGCAGTGACGCTGGCGGAGGACCACCTTGCCGCTGGAGCAGGGGAACCCGGGGACGCCGGACGGAGGCCGAACAAACAGGCCCCAGTGCCGGCCCCGAGGCGCCGTGTGCCGGCACCAGGGCAGGCCGAGCGGCTGCCGGCGCTGAGCCCCACTAACCCTTTCGCGCCGTTGATGCCGTCCAGGGGAGCCGAGCCAAGTGGAGCCGCCCCCGAGCCACGGAGAGCAGCACAGACGCCGGGGCCGGAGTGTTGGAAGTGCGGGCAGCCGGGGCACCTGAGGAGGGATTGTCCGCTTATGGAAGTGGGGCAGGTGTTCCGCGTTGCTGGCGCCCCAGCACCCTCCCCCGGTCCAGGAGGGACATACAGTATTCCGGTAAGGACTCGAGGGGGTATACGCCAGGCGTTGGTGGACACGGGCTGCACGCAGACCCTCGTACACCAAAGCTTGGTTCGCCCCGGGGCATTGCTGGAGGCAGAATGGGTGGAGGTGAGGTGTGTGCATGGTGACGTTCACAGGTATCCCATAGTGCCGCTGTTATTAAAGTATAAGGGCAAAATGCATAGAGTAACGGCGGCGGTTAGCCCGCGCCTGTCGCACCCCCTGATTCTGGGTACCAATTGGCCGGGGTTTCATCAGCTATTGGGGCAGTACGCGGGGGTGCGATCACGACCGGAAGCGGGGTGTAGCGTGTGCGCGGCATTCAGCGGTGACGCGGGGTCGTCCGACACCGACTCCGGGGGGGAGGAGCCGGCGGGTCCCTCACGGGACGTCCCGCCGGCCCCGGAAGTGTCCCCCATGGGTGATTTCCCACTGGAGCAGTCTCGTGACGGCACCCTACGCTCAGCCTTTGACCAAGTGATGGCTATTGATGGTCACGTGGTGCGCCCTGAGGCCGCGCAGACCTACCCGCGTTTCGTCTTATTAAACGACCGGTTATATCGAGTGAGTCGTGACACTCAGACCGAGGAAACACACACCCAGTTGTTGGTGCCGCAGGGCCGCCGGGAAACGCTTTTCCAGGCGGCCCACTATAACCCCATGGCAGGGCATATGGGCTACGAGAAAACTCTGGAGCGAATAACGGCCCGATTTTATTGGCCGGGCATCCGAGCGGATGTGCGCCGCTGGTGCGCGTCCTGCCCGGACTGCCAACTTGTTAACCAGCCGGCCATACCGAAGGCGCCGCTGCGCCCTCTCCCCCTCATTGAGGTCCCGTTTGAGCGCATCGGCATGGACCTCATCGGGCCGTTTCACCGGAGTGCACGCGGCTACCGCTTTGTGTTAGTCCTGGTGGATTACGCAACGCGGTACCCGGAAGCAGTTCCGCTGCGCACCATCTCTGCAAAGAGTGTGGCGCAGGCACTGTTTCAGGTCATCTCCCGAGTCGGAATCCCGAAAGAGATACTGACTGACCAGGGCACGTCGTTTATGTCTCGTACACTGCGGGAACTGTACGAATTACTGGGCATTAAATCTATTCGGACCAGCGTCTACCACCCTCAGACTGACGGGCTGGTGGAGCGGCTGAATAAGACTTTAAAGTCCATGATTCGGAAGTTCATTAACGAGGATGAACGCAATTGGGATCACTGGCTAGACCCTCTGTTATTCGCAGTGCGGGAGGTGCCCCAGGCCTCCACGGGATTTTCTCCCTTTGAACTGCTGTTCGGCAGGAGGCCACGTGGGGTGCTCGACCTGATTAAAGAAAGCTGGGAGGACGGTCCGAGCCCCGCCAAAAATGAGATTCAGTACGTGTTGGACCTGAGAGCAAAACTCCACACTTTGGGGAGGTTGTCACGGGAGAATTTGCTCCAGGCTCAGCAGCGTCAGCAACGCCTGTATGACAGAGGGGCTAGACTCAGGCAATTCTCACCGGGAGATAAAGTGCTTGTGTTACTCCCTACTTCCAGCTCGAAGTTGCTCGCCAAGTGGCAAGGACCCTTTGTGGTCACACGGCGAGTCGGGGACGTGGACTATGAGGTCGCTCGGTCGGACAGGGGAGGAGCCACGCAGATTTATCACCTCAATCTCCTCAAACAGTGGAGAGAGGCTGAAACCGCTTCTCTGGTGAGCCTGGTGAAGGAGAGAGATGAGTTGGGGCCTGAGGTGCCAAATTCTATCATTCCCGCCTCCCTCCCTTGTGATGACCATCTCACACAGGCCCAGAGAGCGGATGTTGTCGCGTTGCAACAGCGTTTTGCGGACGTGTTCTCCCCCCTGCCCGGCCGGACGTCCCTCATCGAGCACCATTTCGTGACGCAGCCTGGCGTGACGGTGCGTTCACGGCCCTACAGGCTCCCGGAGCACAAGCGAAAAATCGTGCAGAGGGAATTGGCGGAAATGCTGAGGATGGGAGTAATAGAAGAGTCGCACAGCGCCTGGTGTAGCCCCATCGTTCTGGTGGCGAAGAAGGATGGGTCTATACGGTTCTGTGTCGACTATCGCAGGGTGAACGAAGTGTCACGCTTTGATGCCTACCCCATGCCTCGGGTCGACGAGCTCCTGGACCGGTTAGGCACGGCCCGCTTTTTCACGACACTGGACTTAACCAAGGGCTATTGGCAGATTCCCTTGTCTGCCGAGGCCAGGGAGAAAACGGCCTTCTCCACTCCGTACGGTTTGTACCAGTTCGTGACACTTCCGTTCGGCCTGTTCGGGGCCCCGGCCACTTTCCAGCGTCTCATGGACCGGGTACTGCGTCCGCACGCAGCGTATGCTGCCGCCTACCTGGATGACGTGATCATCCACAGCGACACCTGGGCGGAGCATGTGCTGCGGGTGGCCGCGGTCCTGGAGTCCCTGAGGGGGGCGGGGCTCACGGCCAATCCGAAGAAGTGCGCGGTTGGACGGAGGGAGGTGCAGTATCTGGGGTACCACCTGGGGGGCGGGCAGGTGCGTCCACAGGTGGAGAAGACGGCGGCTATCGCATCCTGCCCGCGCCCCAGGACGAAAAAGGAGGTGAGACGGTTCTTGGGGTTGGCGGGTTACTATCGTCGCTTTGTGCCGGGGTTTGCGCAGCTAACCAGCCCCCTGACCGATCTCACTCGAAAGGGTGCCCCGGATCTGGTCCAGTGGACGGGGCCGTGCCAGGCGGCGTTTGTGCAGGTGAAAAAGGCTCTCTGTGGGGAGCCGCTGCTTCACACTCCTAACTTTTCCCTCCCTTTTGTTCTGCAGACTGACGCCTCGGACAGAGGGCTGGGAGCCGTTTTGTCCCAGCAGGTGAGGGGGGCTGACCGCCCTGTCCTGTACATCAGCCGGAAGCTAGCGGAGCGCGAGCGCCGGTACAGCACCGTGGAGAAGGAGTGCCTGGCCATCCGGTGGGCGGTCGGCTCCCTGCGCTATTACCTCCTGGGACGCTCATTCACCCTCTGTTCGGACCACGCCCCGCTGCAGTGGCTCCACCGCATGAAGGATGCCAACGCCCGGATCACCTGGTGGTATCTGGCGTTGCAGCCCTTTAAGTTCAAGGTGATCCATAGGCCGGGGGCGCAGATGGCGGTGGCCGATTTTCTCTCTCGCTCGCGGGGGGGAGTTGGCTCGGCCGGACGGCTCCCCGGCCTCGAACGGGCGGTGGGGGTGTGTGGCGGAGGCGTGGCCCCGGGCGCAGCTGCAGGGGAGGAGTGCAGCAGAAGGCTCAACAGGGCGGCGCTGCGAGGCCGGTAAGAACAGCTGATGGTGTTTATGTACTGATGATGGCCTCCCTCCGCTGTTTTTATAGTGAGACGGGGAGGGGCGGCCAGAAGAGAGATCAGCTGGGCTCGTGAGCTGTCAGACTGTACGACTGAGTCAGCTGTCAAAACTCAAAACTCAAAGCTTCAATAAATGTGGAAGTTGGCAGTACATACCTGTGTGTGCGTGTGTCTGTGCCTGGTGTATTCCACAATTGGTGACTGCTTTAAATTAAAAACTCCTGATTCTGTACTTTATCTTACTGAACTGAAGCATGTTGGCACTGTGCTCTGTTCAGTGATTATAGTGGGGTTTTGTGTTTCATTAATTCTTTTTTTATGGTGTGTTCTTAATAAAAACTGAATTAAAAATAATTTATTTCTCAGCATGATAGGTTTTGATTTAATAAAACCAAAACCACAAAATCTCGTGAGCATGTAATTGGATGACACATTAGATGTGATCCTTAACAAATGACACGCTTTTACTTATTATACAATTTTTAGATTGTGTTTTTGTTTGTGATTTTAATTAACCATTGAAATTAGAAGTGAACACCCACCAGATGGTGATATGTGGGTGTAAAAAAAAAAAAAACCTTGTCTACTCAAGTAGTGACTTTGGCAGGCAGCCAAGCTCTATTTTAAAGGCGGTACATGTTGAGATGAAATAATATAACTGATTAAAGAGTGAGTTTGGGCTACCACTTTAGCCCATGAGCAAACTAAAAGTGTAAAATAGAGACTGATAGTGAGAAGGTTATAATAGAAGAATGGAATAAAATGGCAAGTATATACTATGATGATTCTCAAGTTCTTTAAGGTTTTTTTTCTTGTTGTTTAAATTGGTTTCCTGCCAAATCTTTACAAAACAGGACCAATTCCTGCAGACAAAGAAAAGAATAGCACAGAAAACAAAAGGTCTCCCTAAACTCATGAAAGAAGTGGACTGCATGTGGAATAAACTGCTTTTAGTGGTGCACACCCACACTGCTTCCTGTGGGACTCACTTTTAACTGGCTTCTTTCTAAAGGTTAAACACAAGCAGCCTCCAACCAGGACATGAGAAGGGAGGGGCAGAAGGGCACACAATGCAGACTCCCTTTATTTTCCTCTTTTAAACCATTTTTTTCCCCTTTTGCTTATGAACATTTAGCTTTATTTGTTTGCACACTCTCCCATCTCTAAATATAATGACACATAGAAAAAGATATTAATGTAACTAGAAAGTGCATTTTCTGAAGAAACTGCAGTGTGAATGCTTGAATCTGAATGTATGCATTGAAATGAAATAATTACTGAATTTAAGTTAAAAATTTTGAATGAGATAAAAAAACCCCCCCGAATTTAACCTGAAAACAAAAGTGCTGAACTGCTAAAAGCTGAAGGTTACACAGAAGAAGAAGTTGGAAAAAAGCTGAAAATGTTTTAATTGTAAATTAGAAAAACCTAAGAAATGAGAAAAGAACATTTAGAGTCAGAAAACATCTGAAAGAATATTAAAAGGTCATATTCTTTGAATCACTGAATGACTAAAATGTGATCCCTCCACTTGGACCCACACAGTTTAAAAAGTTTACATCTCTGAGCTTTGAAAGACAAGATGTTGGAAAAAGAACAACGATGGCGACGTTTTGAGGGTAAAATGATGGCTTTAACACTGTGGACACAGCAGCAGTTGAAAGAGAAGTGCTTAAGATGAATCTTGGCAGAGTGGCAGAGAGAGCTCGTTAAGCAGGCAGGTGTGAGCCTGGTTGCTATAGTGACCGCACCCAAGGGCTCCATACACACGCACACAGACATGCACCTCACTTTTGCTGCTTAAAATGAACAGAAAAGTCAGGCCGAAACAAATCGTTCCCAAATGAAAAGTAAAAGTCGTATTGACAAAATTCTTTCACTGTGAGCGACAGCAATGTCTAGTCTACCAAATTCTCAGTTTTCATGTCTGTGGAGTTTATTATATGGACGTGGTGACAGTGGAAAGACACCATGCTCTTCTGATTTTCAAACGAACCTTTTGAGCCATTTTAACATTAGAGTCTATGGAAGAGTTGGAGGGAGGAGGCTGTGCATTGGTGACATTTATGAAAGAACCATAACACCTAGTACAATAGTAAACACATTGGATGAAAGAGGACAGCCATGGCTACGTTTTGAGGGTAAAATCATACCTGTAGAGCAAACGCTGCGGACACAGCAGCAGTTTTAAAAAAGATTTTAAGATTATTTTTTTTGCTCCTCTCACTCTAGCAGTTGAGCTGCCTCACTCTAGCCCCAACATTCCGTCCCATACACACCCATTATAAACTCTGAAACGGGTGAAAAAACATCATGAAACTTAAACTGGAACTGAAGAAAAAGTATAATAGATATTGAAAAGATAAATGCAAGTTGAATAGTTGAATGTCTTGTCTTCGTTTTAAAGTTTGAATGGTGGCTCTATGTCAATGTATGTGGAAGTAGTAAGAGTTTAAAAATGAGTAAGTTGAATGAGGATTTGAAGGGTCTCCCCATTGAAATACATTATAAATTTTTGTTGAATAAAGTTGAATAAAATTAAAAATATAAATGTTAAAAATATGAAAAATGGAAGCAGTGTTGTCCAAAAGAATAGGAATCTAACGGTGTTGGAATGGTTTTTCTAAGTTGAACGGTTTTGAAGGAGTAGGATTACAAAAAACGTACGGAATACAGAATAAAATATAATAATAATAATAATAATAAAGATTACAACAACAATACTGTGAATGCTTTTCAAGCATTCACACTAATTACCCCTCGAGATTCTATAAATAAAGCTGATAAGAGAGTACACTATGACACAGATCATAACAAAACCACATAAATGATCAATTGTCGCAAAAAAAAAAATACTGTTTAAAAAATTATCATAATCAGTAATGATTTAGGCAAGAGTGTTTGATAGCAATGCGGGACATTCTGTCATTGTCACTGTCCCTCGGGCTATAGCACACTGGCACATACTGATCAAAGTGGAAACCTCTGAAAGCATGATTTTTTTTTTCTTCAGCCTCAACAAGGAGAACTTATTTTACCTTTTCCCAAACTATATTTTACATATATCACTGAACTTTTTAAAGTCTACCTAAAAGAGATATTATTTTTTATTTTTTGAGGTCATCCAGTTTGAGAACAATTTGTAAACAGTCTCAGCGGACTAATGCATCCATCAAAATCATTGCTACCTGTTGTCGCACCTCAATCATTTTGAGGGATTCACTTATTCATACATACAGATTCATAAAGAGGTCATACCTATGAATAAATTCAAGACATCATGGTTTGGCATACTAATAATGACCTCGGTTGCCTGTCACCAGGTGATACACGTCAAATAGTTGCAGTGTTTGCCGTCTATCCCTAAAGCACTTTCCCTACTTTCATGCATTTTTTGCTTCTCCACTCACAATATTTTGGTCAGTAGCACTTACTGTATCATTTGAAGTAGTGTATTAGCATAGGCAGTACATCTAAAGCATGCTAGAATCAATTTACTTGATTAAAGGCTTTATTTAGCTGAAAAAAGTGATAATAAAAAAAAATGACTCTCTCTCCCACAAGTTACACTGAGATGTTTTCAATTATAACCCACATAATTACCCTTCAAACTGACGTTCATTTAATTAGCATCACTGTTAGTTGTGGCTCTTTGCTACTGCAAGGGAGTTTTTAACCTACTTCTTGTTCTCTCCTGTGTCCACTGTGCAGATACACATTAACATCAGACTCCCCGCTGTGTAGCTCACCTTTGGGTAATTTAGCTTGATAAAATATTGTTGTTGTTGCTCTTTGGACTTGCTGACTGTGCAGCGTTAAGCCAGGAAGGATTCTTTGGCTCATTTAAGAAATTGATAGTACAGTTACATATTATCAGACTCAATAAAACAACTGAATATGTAAAATCACAAGAAAATGAATTGCTAAGTTCTCTTAAGTGCCAAGGAATGGTGCTTCACAATGCTTCCACAATGATATATCAAATCAATTAAAACTATTTGAAAAATGCTGTAAGTTTTTGGTTTTTTTTAGTAGCTGTTCCCTTAGATGGTCTTTTTTTCAGCAATTTGTGGCTGCTGTATGCTGAAATAGTTGCATCAGCTGCTGTAGTTTGCAAACTGTATTATTTCCTGAATGCACAACCATTCCAGACGTTCAGACAGGTAATGTTGTTGTACCTTTTCCCACCCCTTCCCCTTCTTTTTTGGCCCAGCATTACAGTCATTAAACTTCATTACAGGGACACTCGGTGCTTACACAGAAGTGTATTCATGTGTGTGTACTTGGGGGGTGGATGGGGGGGTCAGAGTGAAGGATGGGGTGCCACTTGCACTTTACTGTAGTCAGCACACACACACATTCATATTAATGCATTTGCAGGAAAAACAAACAAACAAAACGAGCACACTAACGCTTGCCGCATTGTTTGCAAGTGTGTGTTTACTGTGCTACGTGTATTTGAGTAAGGTGCAGGTCAACTAACTGGTAATCTTTGGGTCGCTGATCTTTGGACTTTGCATGTGTATTGAAATGGCTAGAAATGTCCTTGTCAGTGAGAGAGTAGCTGTTATGACACAACACATCTTCTAGAAGTTAAAAAACCCAAATGGTTCAAATTAGACAGAAGCTCATGACCATGTGCCACACCCCAAGTAAATAAAGTCTATATATGTGTATACATACACTTTAAATATGCACTTGCACCTTACCAATCCAGGTAGTCTCTAGGAATAAACTATGGCCAGACACTACCTGGACCTTCATAGAATTTCCATCACGAGACATAACAAAGAAAAACTAATGCAGGAGCTTTTTGGCTTCATAAATGAGCCTTATGTTTACTACTCTTTGTAAACACATTTTTTTGTTTCGTTTTATTGATATGTTCCCCTACTCATTGTAGCCATTGCTAGTGTTTATTGCCCTCATCTTTAATTTAGGTTTGATAAGTACTGTGGACCAAAAGTATATAATTATCTGACATCTTTATCTTTGGAGCGTATTTTTTTAGATCCTTAGATTTAGATTACGGTTTTGTTCTTTTAAAGACAGACACATAGTCACAGATAAATGTGTAAATATGGCAACAACAAAAAAAGCTCACAGGCACATATGCACACCTAAAGCACTCTTTTCAATCACACGTTGCTCTTTCTAACGTCTCACCTTTTCCTGTATGTGACGAAGGCAGTGATCGGTCTCACTTGTCACTACAGTGTCTCACCTGCAGGTGTGATGATGTCACTTACAAGTAACAGCTGTTTGATTATTAAGTGAAGCTCAGTGCATGTTAGTGTGTCAGGCTAGTTGTTAACGCTTCTCTCGCGTTGATCGTTTCAGTCCAGTTATTGTAGACGTGGAAACTAACTTGAAACCTCACAGCATTTCTCCCATTTGTACGAACAAATATCACTATGTTAAGATGTATTTATTTATATAATTTTTTTGTGTATATATTATTATTTTTAATGTACTAACATAAAAAAATAAACTGAATAAAGAACAAACAACTGAAACAAAGTGAGAGGCTGATGAAGGTAGTCCACGTGTTTATGTGCATTTATGTCTGATTGTGTGTGAGTTGGGATGTGACACTGAGCAGACAGTGGCAGTGGAATGAATGTATAAGTGACTGATTAGCATAAAGGCTCAGGAAACCAGCCGTCTCTACCTTTATTGCTTCACTCTGCATTCATTTCACTCCAACAGAAACCCGTGTGCACCCAAATATAAACAAACATTAATAACCCAAAGGCTTTTTCACCCTTATTTTAATAATGCCATACTCTGTAATTCTTCACAACAATATTTATTCTTGAACAGAGAGCGTGAGTAAAAAGTTTGTATTTCGAGATGCCAAATTTTATGTGTGGGGGATGGGCAACGTATGAAGCTGAAGTTCTTCAGTGTGGAAAGGAAAGGAAAGGAAAGGAAAGGAAATATTGCATACAGCCAAGAAATGTTCTGGCATTACAAAGAAAAGATCCAAGCAATGATCGATATGTCGACATTAATTTTGTTATCCATGTTTCTCTTTGGAATCAAGCCTAATTTAATAGACCTATACAACAAGATCAACCTTTGAGGCAGCCAGACAGACAACTGTCAACACACAATAACTGCTCTTTTTGTCCAATATTTTGAATATAAGTCAGTGTATTACTAGCTTTTTGTTTGACTCATATTATTATTTGGTTAAACATCTCATAGGCAACAGTGTATAAGTAAAGTATGTTGTTTAAAATTTGGCAAAAAGCTTAGGTTTTGAACTATGACATCGTAAAACTATGATTTCATTTAGGTTTTCTAAATGGGCATCTACTTTTTACCAATATGCTCTTAATCCTTAAATACTGTTGAGGTCAAATATGACCTTTTTTAAACATTTGACAGCAGTACAATATCCTAAATGTCATTCTTTTTGTCTTAAAATTGGTTACTTTTCCAAAAGTGACCCAAAAAACAGAAAAATCTAGATATTTTAAAATTGGTGAATTAATTAAGGATTAATTAATGTTTCCTTAATAATGTCTAAATAGACATTTAGTTCTAAATTCAACACAAACACTTATTATGAGGGAAATCTGGGCCTGGGGTAACAACACTGTGAAGGAATAAAATATGAAAAGTATGTAAGAGTTAAAAGAAACAAGTAACAATGCAGCTGACTTTGGAAAACACTGAATGATTTAAGCAAATCATGATTCAGTTATTTAATGTGTGCACACTGTTTTGCGGAAGTTTGGGTTTGTGTGAAACCGTTTCCTTTACTATTGCTGTTTTATTTCATGATGGACTAGAAGGAAGTAATATTATACCCACTATTTGGTTGTCATTCTAATTAAAGTGAGTCTCAGCATGCCTTGTAAAGTAAAGCCTATACCTTCTGTATTCACTGATAATCCAAAGCCAATATTCAGTGTTTGTTACTTGGAGTTCATTAAACTGGAGCTAAGAAAAAGCTACGCACTCAGATCATATCAACCCGAAAAACAAGATAATCACTTCCCCAGCCTTTATAGCCTTTATCTACAGAAGCTCCTTTTGTCTTTTATTGCTTGAGTCTGTATTAGCAGAGCTAAACCACATCCTCAAAACTTGGCCACATGCTGTATATACATTTATTCCCTTGCTCAAGTCACATTCCCTTCGATTCACTGTTTTCTTTTTTCTTATTTTAAAGTGCCTCCCAACCTCTTTTTAAACTCAACTTCATCCCACTAACTATCACACCAGCTATCTCATTCTTTCTCTATCTCAGCTCCTGTCACACCTCCTGCCTTCACTCTCCTCCTTCCCCTGTTTCTTTCTCATGTAATCCTATCCTATCTTGCAACAACAAGCTGGTAATCCTACCCTTCGTTTTATGTATGCTCACGCACATACAAAAGGAAGGAGACACACAAACACATGCACATGACACATCCTTGCGTGCTGGCACAAAGGACAAATACTCAGTTAGATACTGTCACAACAACACAAAAACGCTCCCACCTACGCGCAAAATCACACATAGTATGCACGCGCTAACAGAAAAATGCACACACAGCACAAATGCAGCGTTATTGTGTTGTCAAGTCATCAGATATACTTGGAAGAAACATGATTTCTGATTGGCTCTGAGCCCGGTGGAGTGAGAAACAGGAAACTAGCTAACATTAATTAAGGTAATCGGAGATCGGTCAAGCCGCATAAAAGGCTGTGCTTGTTTAAGAGTGTGTGTATGAAGTGGTAAACCTTTAGCTCAAATATCATTCCTCTTGTTTAAAAACAATTAGGGCATTGACCTATTCGGGTTTCTTCTTGTTTATTCAAAACTTCACAGGCCTCTCGAGAGTGTCAGTAAATTGTTTTTCTGGATGATCAAAAGTATTATGAATACAGATCTATATTGTACAATTTGGTAAATATTTAAAGGTAATAAAATTGTATGGATTACTGCATCTTACAAAGCCATTTTCTTACTAAGTGTTAGATGGGGCGATCAATACTTCTCTCATATGTGTGTGATCATCATCGGGCTGGAGCAAGAAATGATGAGGCAGGTTTAGCTGCATCTAAAATGTTTAATCTGTCGTCAGGCAGAAATGCCTTTAAATCCTTTTAATGATGTGAACTGCGAAAACAGACACGACATGAAACAAGTTTGTCTTTTGGCTCATAGAGAAATGTTTGCTCAGGAAGGGTTTTATTAGTAATCTATGAATATCTGCAAATATTAATAGAATTTATTGGAAAGCATGTGAGTATTTGTCGACTTAAAAATCAACTTTATGACTTGTTACTGTAGATATGAGAGATGAAACGAGACAGAGAGACAAAGATATACTAGGCTATATCCTCCCAACCCACACACACAGACTTAAATTATTAACACTAAGGATCTGAGAGAGAAAATTAAGGTTAGCCATTGGTTCTGTTAAATGATTCAAAAGCAATTTATTTCTCTTTTGTAGTGAGACTAAGAGAGAGGCAGGGATAGCTGTCTTGTCCTCCATTTGAACTGAAAACTAACTGATTTAAGAGATAAAAGTTAAGTGTTAAAACTCTTCCACCAGAATGTACTGGGTGTAGAACTGATTCTATCCTTTATTTCTGTTTTCCTGCTATAGAAGTATAAAAATTGCATACGTAAAATCACTTGTATGTCATATATGTGTATTTTGGAGTCATGTTGTTTGGATATGAAGACTTTTATGTTTCAAAGAAATTTAAATGTAGAAAGCTTTTCATTAGTGTTTTAGTGTCATTTTGGAAAGCTGCAAAACTGGCTGTACAACAAAGGTCTGAAAAATCTCTCCAACTACTTTCTTTCCATATCTGGATCAGCGTTATTCTGGATTCTGAAAGTCTTAAATTCGCTGTCCTCTAACTTCTAATTTCAACACACCACACCTCACACGCATCACATATCTATCAACCTCAATAATACAGGGCATGCAGGCATGTAACTTGAACATTTATGAGTATAGGACCATGCATTCTTAATACACAGATATATCTATTTTGAATGTGGGATTTCCTGCATTTATTAAATACTCTGCTGTCTCTCTCAGAACATATGGTGAGGAAGGCAGTTGGAGCTGGAAGGTCACTGACAATCACAAAAAAGGTTTTACTTCACAGCTTAGAAGAAAAGGTCAGTGGAAGGGATGCGATTTCAGCTCCAAAACTTGACCAAAGGAAACAATTTTTCAAGCTTTTGGGCTTATACAGGTTTGAGTTACACATACTAGATATTATTTCATGTTAGCATTTGCAGTTTTAACTCTACTAAAGAGTTTATTTAATCAGATATTATTTAAATTACTGTACTGTAAGACTACTTATTAACTTACAATGACACATTAATGGGCAGGGTTAATGTAAATAGCTGATGTAGCTTTAGGCTTAGCATACTTTAAGCAGCTTTCAGTCAGTCATTACACAGCAAACATGAAGCTTAGTTCCAGGGCTTAAAAGTAGACAGAAGTCACATTATCATTTATCTATCCATTTTCATCTCCCTCTCTCTTTCATTGCTATAGTTTTGAGGGGGAAAAGCCATTATCATCTATCCATGTCTGCTTCTATTTCCATGTCTGTCTCATTTCATCATTTTTCCCTCTTCCCCGATATTCCCATGGCTTGGACTGAAATCCCATTTATTCATACATCTATCTTTTTTCCCCTACACTATTTCACTCTTGTTCTCCGACAAACCATTTGGGTCTTTTTCGTCCTATGGCTGAAAAGGATGTTATCTATTTCTCTATGTGCGCCTCCACCTTTCTATCCATCTTTAACTCTTTTTACACAGTGGAATTGAAAACGGTTTTATGATGGCAGCTTTGTCACTTGTGATGTCCTTGTTTTTGAAAGAAAAGCACATTGGTTTATATATTTAGCATAACATTTAACTATTCAGAAATGCTATAAACACATATAAAGATAAAGAAGATTAATACAATTACCGATGCCTTTTTAAATTTTAGTGCAATACGTACAATAGGCACACACATTCCCATTTTCAGCCACCATCACTTTTGTGCTCTACTCACACATTAGTGTTAAGTAATGCAAGTTTATTGTGTTAAAATTCAAATGGATAATTAAAAAAAAGAAAAACCTGCTGCAGCTCTTTTAGCACAGCTGACAACTGTTGAGCTGTTAACCCATGCTTGTTTTCTCTGTTACCGGAGGGCTTGTTTTACTAAAGGACAAGATGTACATGTAACAATACATGTGTGGTTTTTTTCCCCCTTTTAATTAGTGTTTGTGTGCAAGGCACTGTGTGATCACTTGTTTCAGGGCATCGTCTCAATAATTCACAATCTTCTCTTGTCCAGAGGCAGCATGCGTTACATCCGCTCTCTATTCAACAACTTGTGCATGTGTTTTTGCATGAACGTCTACTTTCAGCTCTGTGGAGTATATATGCATATGCATCAAAGTGTATGGTTACCTATATGCGCATGCCTCTTTGAGTTTGTGAGCCTAATAGTGTGTCTGACAGCATTGTATTACATAACCCTTAATTATAACTCGGGAGAAAATGTGACAGCTTGTGACCTAATCCTTAATACAAGCATTACATTTGCACAATTCCAAGAGAAATGTGCATGTGCAAGTGTCAGGGTGTGTAATTTGACTATACCAATTAAACTAAATGTGACAGTGCTGCAAACAAATACTTCAGATTGGAAATGTGATGACTTGATAAAGACACAATGGTGTTGGCTTTCCAGTGAGTGTTCATGTCCCAGTGCAATATGGGAAGTGGCAAACAGAAGTGTGTGTGGTTCTTTAATTGTGTTGAATGACAGATCTATTACTGCAAAGGAGTCCATTATTATCAACATTAAGAGGCCTAGCGGAAGCACGCAGACATTCACGCAATCCCTATCATGCTGTGTGATTAAAGCTGACTAACGTGGTTAATGTGTATGAGAGTGTGTGTGTGTGTGTGTGTGTGTGTGTGTGTGTAAGCGTGCATATGCTCAAAAAGGAGTACAAAAGCTGCCACTTGGCTTTCAAGGCACTTGCTAATATGGCTTGTAAAAGCTTTTCATCTCATTTCTCTACATGTGCACCTCTTCTATCTCTCTCTCTCTCACACTCACACACACACACACATATATGTAATATTGTGCCTATGTCTAGACTAATGAGCCAGCTGAATCACATAGAAGTAGACTTACCCACCATCTTCACACACATGCATAATGACGACTTACCCTCTCTTTACACTTTTATCCAGACTTTTAACATTCCATCTCTTAACTCTAACACTTTAGCTTTCATCATTATCCCGCTATCCTTCCTCCTTTTTTTTGCCCATCCATCGTATTTCTTCACAATTGGTCTTCCAAAATCCACTTTTCAGCTGAGGTTGGAAATCTACTTTTCAGCAGCAGCTTTCTCGCTGCAGAAAAGTAGCAAAAGAGCTGCTTCTCTCTTGTTGAGCTGGGAGAACTTGAGAGAGAAGCAAAGAGTGAGATGGAAAAAAAGAGAGAATGAGGAATCTGGTGCGTACTGCTGTGATTTCCCAGCACTGTTATTGGACAAAAGGCCCGCTGTCTCCCTTTTGGATAGCAGCAAATAAGCTGATTAACGCAATGCTACCAGATAAACTGCCAACAGTGGCCCATATACTGTATCACACTGTAAGGAGGAGGCAAGTGTTGAGAATCATTTGGTTAAATCATGCTGCTGATTGGTCACAGACACCACTCTTAAATCAAACGCAAACAGTCTCTTGTTACTGAAGCATTTGTATCAGTGCTTTCACTATCCTGCCTCTCTACTATATCTTGGCGCTGCTACATCACTTTGGGTGCAATAATTCAGAGTGACATCCATCAAGAGCCTGTAGTCATCTACAGCGATTAGATGCAACACTCGTCTCCAGCCTATAGCCTGTCAATCAGACGTAAGGCAGCATGGGCCTGTAGTAAATCAGAAGAAATATACAACAGAGTGATTTGTAGAAAAATATATGTAGGGACAAATTATACAATATATCTGTAACGGTGGACCCAAGAAATACCAGCCGGAGCGACTTTTGACAGTGCAGAACTTTTTATTAAGCTCGGGTTGTAGTGGACACATATACTCCGCGCTCTCTTTCTCTGCTGTCACGTTCCTTCTCCGTCTGTCACTGCCAACACATAAAGAGACACAATCACTGTCAGATCCCAGCACACCTGTTCACCCCGCCCCTGCGCCGCCCCGGGAGCTCACTGCGTCACGCCTCCTCTGCAGCTGGCCAAGGACCACACCCACGCCACAATATCCTAACCTAAAATACTGTTTTTCAAATGCAACCATGTCAACTAAAAGCAGTCACCATGGTGAGTCATTATTAACCCTGCGTGATCTACAGGATATGTCACGGCAAGCATATTTTTTTCCCTTAAGTTGGCAACAGTGGGTCCACCTTTTTGGGTGGACATCAGGCTTGATCACTTCCCCTCACACCTGGCCTGCATTGCCTTGTCGAGCTGGCTGTTCCTGGTTCCTCTTCTGTGAATAATTCCTTTTCTTCTCCGGTTCATCTCACCTGCTTCCAGCTCAGTTCCACGCCTCCAGTTTGTCTTCTCCGTTGAGCGTCTGCACTGCCTGCAAAGCGCTTCAGCCCTATTTTGGATCCTGTAAATCACATCTTGCCTGCCCACTCTCCACCATTGCCATGTATCTGTTCTCTGGAATGAGAACAGGTAAATGCCCCCCTCCCCGCCGGCACTGAAAAAAGTAACTGTATCATCCTCCATCTTTACCTACAGCTTGGAACCCCCCTATTAACTTTCCTTTCTCCTTCTTTCCAGAAACCCTAACCAGACCCTGAGTTTCCTTGCTTTTTTTTTCTGACTGTCACATTGTTAAATAAACTTTCTGTTAACTGCTGAGCAATTTTCCTTACTCTGAGTTTTGAGTCCTGACTTCCTGGCATCACGGCAGGATAATAATAAATGTAACAGTGTTGACACAATTTTTTTTTAAACTGTTGTGCCTAATAAAAGAAAGAGTTATAATTCCACAACAAAAGGGTCATTCAACTCTATGTGCTCCAAAGATCTGATATGAAAAAAAACTGTGGAATGGGGGAGCCTTTGATCACACTGTTTTAGCAAGAAAAGTTTTTCCAGTCCGCACGTCTCTTTTCCCACCACAAGTCAAAACCTTTTTTTAAACAGCATGAGTAAGACTGTTCTTAAAAACGTTAACATATCTTTATTGCTGCATCAGTATTGACAAAGTTCCCCCTTACTTCAATAGTGGCAAAAAAGTAAAGTAAAATGAACAATGATTCTTCTGTAAGCCTAACCACGCCTTAATCATACTCTTACAAAATGAAAAAAAAACAATTTTTCTTTCTACCAGTGATCTGTGTCAGCTTTAAGGGCAGGAGTTGCGTTTGTGCGGCTTTGGGCAGTTTGCCCGTTCCTCTAAACCAGCGGTCCCCAACCCCGTTAACTCAGTTTTCCTGAGTCTTTTCACGTGTGTTATGAATAAATCTTCTTTTTTTCGGTACCGATACTAGTTTTATTTTGTTGTATTTATCCACGACACCTTAAAGGCTGGTCCGTGAAAATATTGTCGGGCATAAACCGGTCCGTGGCGCAAAAAAGGTTGGGGACCTCTGCTCTAAACCATTAGGAATGAATACCATTAAGTATTCAACAATCTCTATTTACATAAATGATGTTCTGATTTATACTGGCCACATAAATGCTGTATATCTAACCTTTGAAATATCAAGTAAAGTCATTGTGCAATTGAATTTACACAGGTTCAGTGATAATAGTTCGTTCCATGAACCGTAAAGACCTCTTGCTCATCTAAAAGTGGAGAATCAGCAGCAAACACATTCATACATCAATCAGTGTATGACATAATCTGACAAGCAACTGTCCCCGTTTGCAAGATATGGAAATACTCAATGTGACACGCAAGCTTCAAGCAGCCTCATGAATGCTTAATAGCAGAGCAAAGAGAAATATAAATGCTAAACTATGTAATGTAGAAATTTTAGGTTTGTGTTAATCAGTGATGCCGGTAACGCGTTGCTTAGTAACGCGTTACTCCGAATATGACCACTTTTTCAGTAACGACTAATCTAACGCGTTACTATTTCCATAACAGTAGTCAGATTAAAGTTACTTGTCCAAACCACTGTGCGTTACTATTTTTTTAAGCAAAAAGATTTGGTTTCTTCTTTTCGTCTCAGCGGATGACAAACGCATACGTGTCGTGAAACGTCACATAAGCAACAGGTCAAGTTTCCCGCTCACAAGCAGCCAGCGACGTAAAAAAGTGTAAACAACAATGGAGGGAGAGAGATGTTCGTTCTTTAGCTGGAAATATGGTCACTATTTTGAGTTTCTGTCAACTAAAGATTTAAATATTAAGGTTCGTTGTACACTCTGTGTTGGCGAAAAAGTGTTATCTACCTTCAAAAACACTACGTCAAACTTAAAGAAACATTTGGAGTCGCAGCTCAGCACAGTCAAACTCACAGAGAGAGTCCCACCAAGTGGTCCGAAGCAGAGAGCCGTGACTTCCGCAGAAGGTCCTACACCCCCCAAACAACAAAAGTTGGACTTTGGTGCAAAACCAGTAAGTGATGAAGAATTGAAGAAGTTGGTCGCGCAGTATATTGTAGAAGAAATGCTACCTATAAACACTGTTGACTCGCCCTCGTTTCGTGCCATAATAAAAAAGATCCCTACTTCTGTTAATGCCGAGCTGCCTCACCGAACGACTTTTACTTCTTACTTGGAGAAGGAGTTTACAGAAATGGAGAGAAATTTGAAGGCCACACTGAATGAGATTGACTTTGTTTCAACTACCGCGGATATTTGGACTGCTAACAACAGAAGCTATATGGGAGTAATGCTCCACTGGATCAGTAGAACCACATTAGAGCGTCACAAGGTTGCATTAGCATGTAGGCGAATTCGTGGTAGACACACGTATGATGTCATTGGTACAGAAATCGAAAACATCCACTCCTCTTATGGATTACTCAACAAAGTAGTTGCAACAGTTACTGATAATGGATCCAACTTTGTTAAGGCGTTTCAAGTTTATCATCCTGTCACGGAGTCCGATGATGAGACGGAGGAGGAAGAGTCCAGCCCCAAAGACGATGATGTCACTTTTTCTGATCTGTCAGAAATCCTCTCAGCTGAGAATGAAAGTGATGGTCAGCTGTCTCTTCCCCCGCACCGCAGGTGTGCTTCGCACACCATCAACATAATTTGCACACGTGATGTGGAGAAACATTTAACAACCAATGCAGAGAGCAGGGCTGTGTATAGGAGCAGCACAGCAAAATGCACAGCTCTTTGGACCAAATCGAGTAGATCTACACTTGCATCAGAAACAGTGGAAGAAATCAGCAAAAGAAAGCTCCTAATACCAACAGCCACAAGGTGGAATTCCTTTTTTGATGCTGTAAAGAGAATTGCAGAAATCCCCATGGGTGAGCTGAATACTCTGTGCACAAAGCTAGGACTGAAGTGCTTCAAAGATCAAGAATACCAGTTCCTGCATGAGTACTGCATGGCCATGAAACCTCTGACTGCAGCACTGGACATTTTACAAGGCGACTGTCCATATGGAACTTTACTACCAACACTTGAAGTTCTGATGCAGAAGACCCAGGCTGTGAAAGATGACCTCTCCAGGATGACTGCAGGCCTTCCAGATGCCATTGTACAGGTACGCTCTATCTTGAAATTAGTCAGAGTTTTTGCTTCATACAATTCACAAACATGGAACAGAATATTAATTATCATTGAAAAATAAGATTAAAACAATTAAAATGTTTACAAGTAACCTAAAACAAAATAAATCCATAATACTGATCTCATATTAGGCATGGTTTGCAAATAATTCAATAACATAATAAATTGTAGGCATAAAAATATCAATTATGTTTTTTAGGCTATTCAGACTCGTTTCGCCGGTGTGCTGGATGACAAAGATGCCCTTCTTGCAGCTGCCAGTTGTCCAAAATTCAAACTCCGATGGCTGAGAGATGCAGGAAGGAGGGAGCGAGTAAAACAGCTTCTGACAGCAGAGTGTTGCACCACTGCTCCTCTGGTAAAAAACCCTGCCAGTGTGCCCAGTGTTACTACATCTAGCAGCCAAGGTGAGATGGACTTTTTCACTTTTGAGGCAGAGCCAGAGGAGGAGACCTATTCTGCAGAAAAAGAAGTCATGGACTACCTGATGTCAGGCTACGACCTTCAGATTCTGCATAAATTTTCAAGCATAAAGACAATTTTTTTAAAGTATAACACTCCAACCCCATCAAGTGCTCCTGTGGAGCGACTTTTTAGTCTGGGAGGTTTGGTGCTCACGCCTAAAAGAAATCGACTTTCTGACAAAAGGTTTGAGAAGCTTCTGTTAATGAGGTACAACCACTGGTTTACTCGCTCCACTCTACTGTTTCCCCCATAACATGCGATGACAACATATACTGAAAAAACAGAGAATGGGGAATCCAATTTAAATAACTATTTACAAGTAATTGAATTAAGTTTATCAAAGTCACTTAATAAACTTATTAAAGTTTTCAAGTTGATTAACTTAAAACAATTACCTGCAAGGAAGTAAGGCAATTTAAGTTGGACCTGCAGTCTCTTTTTTTTTTTTCATAAGATTAGTCCAAAGTTACAAAAGCGGACAATAGTGCTTACATGTGGATGGTATAAAAAGTATCTTAAGGGAAGTCAAGAAAGACTCTTTGTTTGTTTGTTTGTTTGTTTTTTTATAAAAAGTATTTATGTTAAGTGAAGTAACAAGACTGTCTTTATTTTCATACAAACAAGTATTTCTGTCAGGAAAAAAGTTTTAAGTTCAACTTCAAATGTCAGGAGATATATTGTTGACATTACTGTTAAAATACACTTCCAATAAAGTGAGTATTGGCAAAATCGGTTGATGTTTTTATGTTGAGGCAGTGGGGAGTGTTATTGGCAGCTTCTGAAAGTAACTAATAAAGTAACTAGTAATCTAACTTAGTTACTTTAAAAATAAAGTAATCAGTAAAGTAACTAAGTTACTTTTGGAAGGAGTAATCAGTAGTCCGTAATATATTACTTTTTCAAAGTAACTGTGGCAACACTGGTGTTAATACACTCTAGTAACATTACATTCATTCCGATTACTTGTTAGAAGGTACTACAACTTTGAACACTTGTATGGTTAAATGTGATATGACTGTATGTCATAGATGGGAGTTTTTCTGTAAAATGAAAGAAAATAAAGTTTTGCTCTTTATGTTGAAGCTTGGCAATTCAGTGGTAATAGTGGAGTAATAATAATACGTCCACACAGGTCACAGGTCACAGTACGTAATATTTACAAAGCAGAATGATGGGTACATAAGAATAAGTCCCACATTATAGTATGGTAACATGATCCTAATATCGTTTATTTATTTATATAGCACATTTATATACAACAAAAGTGCTGGCCAAAGTGCTGTACAAGATAAAATTACACAATAAAATTAATGTAACAGAAATAGCATCATTATCAAATAACAAATACCAAGTAGGGCTGCCACGATTAGTCGACTAGTCACGATTACGTCGACTATCAAAATTGTCAACGATTGATTTAATAGTCGACGCGTCGTTTGAAGCTTTGTCAGATCCCAAAAGACACAGGAATAAGTAGTAGTATTTAAGAGTGTAATAACGGACTGAAACAGAAGATGGCAGCACTGCATGTACAAGGATGCCAGCTGCTGTTAAACCCCGAAGAAGAAGAAGTAGCTCTGTCTGCTAGTTAGTTTTAATATTACTTTTATTATTCTTACTGGGTCACAAAATAAACGTTTAGCATATTTTCTGTGTAAACTAGATGTGTAAACCTCAAATATCTGCTCAGTTTATCAAGACACTACATATTTTCAAAAGTGCTCTGATGTTTTCGGAGACGTTTGTTACCCACTAGCTCGATAGCTAGCCGGGGGCAAGGCTCACTAGAGCCCAAGAACACCGGACTCCTGGCAAATCGTTTTCAAACCCACCGCCGTCTTTCGCTATTCAGGTTAAACATATATAAGTCACTTAGATAATTTAAAAATTTTATTGTTTGGCTTTTTTTTAGTATTTTATTTGTTCCTGCGTAAATCAGTTTGGCTGAGATTAAAGTTGTAGTTTTTATACAGCTGAATAAACATCAAGCAGACAACTGATTATCAGAAGTGTGAGATGCTCGAGAATATACTCCGGTGTCCTGTTATATTTTAGATAGCAAGGAGTTTATTAAACTCCACCGAAATAATCTGCAAATTTCATTAAAATTTAATAAACTATCGTCTTGTCTTTATTTTTAGTTAGCACATACCTTAAACACTTAAAGCTGTAAGCTAATGATAGTTATGCTGGTGCAGTAAGCTGTACGTTTTATAGTCGGTGACTAGTCGACTATCAAAATAATCGTTTGTGGCAGCCCTAATACCAAGTAACAGATAAATAAGTAAATAGATAAATAACTCTCGTGCTGTGTTGAAAGACAATGAGTAAAAATGTATTGAAGATTGATGGTAGGGGCCTTTCTAATGTAGAGAGGCAAATCATTCCACAATTTAGGCGCTGCGACCGGTCACCTCTATGAACCAGCCTTGACTTTGGTGTAGCCAAGAGCAAAAGGTCACCTGATCTAATAGCGCTAGGGAGCCTATGAGGCTGCTATAAGTCAGACAGATACTCTGGAACCTGTCCATTCAGCGCTTTGTAAGTCACCAATAAAATTTTATATTTAATTTTAATATGCTTAAGCATTAACCAGTATCACCTTATTATCAACAGGTTACTATGTCTTTAACATCTGTTTATAAACATTTTTACTATTTTATATATTGCTAACATTATTGCTAATAGGTTATGCCTCATGTGCATACAGTTGTTATTACAAATAGTTCCTAGATCGTCATTACTCAGCTACACAAATTTCAGTGTAATATTACTCAGCTTTAATCGTTGTCGATAACTTGTTACATCCATATTGTTTCCACCTCATTACCCAACTATTACCACATTATTCCTAAGCTGTGATAGAAAGCGCTAACACCATCTCACTTGTAAACTGCACTTGTATATGCCACGATGCTATCTAGCAGTCTTGGTCCCAATCTTGAGACCCTTCTCCAGCTCAGCCTTTTCAATCTGAGCCCAAGTGTAAGCAGTGAGGACAAAATAGTAGACTTAAAACTGACTGGATGAAGTTGTGGATTATCAGGTTCCACCATGGGGCAGCAGGTAGTTCACTTCCTAACAGGGGAGCATCCAGTCTGCTCTGTCTTTGATAATAGTTTTAGAGCATATTTCACTCACTAGCTAAGGTTATTGTGATTTCTTGTGAAAAACATATGTACACCATTTGATTTTAGTATTTACAGGTATATATAGGTTTATCTTATAATTTGTGGCACCCGTAAGCTGTGATCTGTATTTGAATAAAGGCAACAAATGCTTTGGGAGAGAAGTGGCAAGAACACATCCCTGGGTTTTTAAGAATGTGTGTTCACTCTTCAGCGTGATCCTACACTTTTTTTGTTACTTGCAAAGCTGGGGAGACTTACAATACTCTTTTTGTTGCTTCTTGAACTTTACATTGTAATAGTAACACTCAAGAGCAGACAGTCCACACTGTGCATGCAAAGTAATAGTGGTTTAAGTTAAAACTGACAGCAAACATTCAGGACTTTTTTTGATAATAGAAATGTTGTATAGGAACAAGCAGTTAAGAAGGCCAACAAGTCGATTCGACCTAGGTTTTTCTGAAGAAATCATCACTTTTATTCATTCCATATTATTCCTTTTCCCAACTTTTCTCTCCACAAATCAGTATAAATGATCTTGCTGTCACTAGTTTCTCATGTCAGATTCTTGCATATCTCAGACAGATTCTTTGTCATGCTGTCGTTAGCTCTAAATGGGTTTAATCAGTTTCTCTATTCCCTCTCTTTTTTCTTGAAGGAGCTCTCTTTTTTCCACAAGAGTAAATTTATACAGAATTACCTCCCACTTCACTTCTCGGTTACTGCTTCTCATTCCCTTTCTGGCTCTCACCTCCTTGCTGAGTTTTGTCATGTTGCCATCCAAGATTGTGGAAAATTTTTAGCAACATTTTGAACAGCTGGCAATAGAGAAAGAGTGAATCAGTGCCGTGTTTTCTTGAATTGCTTTTATGCAAATTTAAGTGTAGTGCAATAGGATTACATAATCAAATCATACCAGCAACACATCTATTATCTTTGTAAATGATGCTGCTTCATTTCTGCTTCCCATCTGTCATTTATGTTAGTTTCACAGATTAATTTACCAGTTCTCTTTATTTCCTCATGCTGGCATATCCTTGTAGGGTTTTTATCCTATGTTGTCTTTTTTTAAGGAAATTACATATAATTGACTCGTCTAAAATACAGAACTTATGCAACTTATGCAATAGCATGGGCAGCAAGATGGTGCATGTGAGAATCTTTAATAAAGTTGTGATTTAATTAAGCTCTTTTTTTGTCAACCTGCTAGTTCCCTCGTGCTGTCTGTGTGATGTCCAGGCATGTGAGCACTCTCTCCTTAACCTAAAGCAGAAAGAGACGCTTTAGCTCCTCTTATGGTATTCACTCTTATTCCTCTCCTTTTCCCCTTTCACAGGTTTCACTCTCTGTATTGACTCCCAGTTACCATCCCCCTCCTGTGTGAAAACCACCTCTTCAACACTTATCTAAATCAATTGCTTGATTTAATAAATCCGCACTCAATCCCATATAATTGGATCCATTCCAATTTCTGTGTGTCACATCGTTCATGGAGCCCCTTCTGCACCTCCTGTCTCCCCCTTGTTTTTTGTCCTTATAAAATAAATATTAATTTTAAGGTCTCACTCTCTGTTCCTTTCATTTTATGCCACTGTTTAACAATGAATCTTTGTCAGTTCTTATCTTTCACAAGTGGCCATCCTTCTCATCTCTATGTTCTCTAAAAAAAAAAAAATGTTTTTCCCCCTTATTCTGTCTCAATATTTGCCTATTTCTCTTTCCATTTTCTCTCACTGTTTTGGACCCTTTATTTATTGTTACATATTAAATGTGCTTACACAGTATGGATAAAAGTATTGCACCACACGTCTTAATCTTTAAATTCAGGTCTTTTCAGTCCCATTGCCTCAGCTGAAAATGAAGAACCTAGTCATGCAGTCTGCTTTTACAAACATTTGTGACAGAATGGCTCTCAGGGGCTGGAGCGGGGTAGTGTAACAGGATGCTATCGTTGCAACAAGTCAGGTAGTAAATGGTATTATTGCAAAGTTAAAGCATTAGACGGACAGTGACAAAGTATTTACATTTACAGAAAATGCTGCAGCTCATAGTGTGTAAGTTCCCAGTGCTCTACTGTCTCAGTAACTGCACAGTTCCAAACCCTCTCAAGCATTAACATCTGCACAAAAACTGTGCACTGGGAGCTTCATGCTAAGTGTTTCCATTGCTGAACGGACTGGCAGGATTATGTTTATTATGATTTCTGAGTATTCTTGAAATTATCTCTAAGTCGCTGTGTGCCTATCATTTACAATCCAAACACAAGTTCTCTTGGATAATTTTTGTCCTGTTGAGCTAAACACATTCTGCTAAAATAATTTCTGTGGCATTAAAAACAAAATGATGCAGCATATATATCTACTTTTAGCTTCACCCTTTCCTTTAGAAAGCAGTCTGTCAGTTTCTTTGCTCAAATTAGAAGTTCATTCAACGTGTGCAATATGTTAACATACATAAAAACACATGTACTGCATACACAATCACATTCAGCAAAATGAGCGGTCACTCACAGTTGAATAAAACAGAGATAACTGATTCATGGCCGCTTAAGTGACATTATCCAAGAGCACGAAAAAAGGAAGAGAGTGTGACAAATAGACAGAATATGAGCCAGATGAGAGTAGAAGAGGGGAAGGAGGGATGAGAGTCTGAATGGTGCAGTGATAGAGGAAGGCATGGTGAGAGGTGGAGAGAAGGTCACGAGGTTTTTTGTTTGCGAAATGAATCCTCTCACTGCACGCTTTAATGTAAGAGCTCAGCCACTTATTCAGCCAGGGAAGGAAAGGACATGGAGGAGAGATAAGTAATTATAATTTCAGGATGTACTTTAGAATATTCACTAGTAACCACATCCATTTTTGTAGCAGTTCAAAAGAGCACAACCTGAGCTTTCCAAACAACCTATCTTCTGGATGAGGCTATGCGTAGTGGGTGTAGCAGTTTTGAATACTGTTAAAATTAGACTTCTGTGCTTAAAGATTGTAGCTGAAGTAGCTTCTGTATTCCCACTGGATTAAAATCATATCCCACCAGATTTTCTCCCTTTCACCCCCTGATCGCATTTTCTGTATGACCATGTGACATTGCAGCATGATGCAACATACTGTATGCTGAAATATTAATATAAATGAAGGTTGACTACAACAAATAAGAGTCATGGTTTGCTTAGGTTACTTGTGATTGTAAATTGGCCGCCTCTCCTCCTGTGACAGCTGTGATAGGCTACGGGCCCCCACTACCTGGAACTGGATACATATTAAGGGGAGGGGGGGAGGGAGGGATGGATTTTACCCAAAATTGGTCTCCACACTTAACATTGTCTGAATTAGGCAAATTAAATTATTGTATGTAAGGAGTAAATTAACATGGTGAGTAATCATAAAAACGACCAAAAGAATCTAAGTGCTAAGTAATGAAAGCTACTTCACTTGACTTGGCTTTATTCTGATTACACAACTTTTGTTTAAGTTTCTTAATTATCTATTCTGTAATATAAAATTATGTTAGTGATGGTACTGTGCTAGATTGCGTTTTAGTGCAACACGCACACACACACAAAGGAAAGCATGCATATTCCCTGGTCCAAGAGGTTCCAAATTGGTTGCAAAGAAAGTGCTGCTCCTGGTTTAGAAGATTACTGTGATTGCCTGTAGTTTTTTATTTTTGTCTGCAAATACTCGCTAACTACTTGCCGATTGGTAGTAGAGTTTGATAAAGTCCAAGACACACTGGAAATGGAGAAGGTTTACCTTCAAAGTTAAAGTTGTGGCTCAGCGTTGAAGCCAACATGCTTTAAAGGGTGTAGTCTCCATTTGTGTCACAGTTTTTGCAGTTTCGATGCAGCTCAGAGAGTAGCTGGCTAGACAAGTCCAGCACTTCCATTCAAACTATGACCACAGCAATAAGCAAGCAAAACAATCACAATGAGGTTTTTGACAACTGCCTGGGAAATACACATTTTTCTATAGCAACAGGTGGTGGACAGGGGGGCAGTGAGCAGTCTGGAGGCTAAGTGACTGAAGATTTGGCAATAATTTTCCCAGCAACTGCCATCAACCTCCTGCAACCAATCGCAACTGACAGAGAAATGGGGGACAAGTTAGCGACACATGGGTAGTGATTAGCTCTCTCACTCTCTGTGACTAAAAGCAGTAACAGGTGGGAGTAGTGTTTAACCACTACAGTTTCAACACTATTCCCACACTACTTTTCTCTGAATATGGCAGGCCATGTTATCTTTTTTATGATAAGGTTATAAAATTGGGAGATACATAAAATTGATCTTCTATGTTGGCCTGTGTCAGTGTCAGCAGACTTTCTTTCTCATCAAAGATATAAAGACACACAGTGTCTAGCCTGGTGGCAGTTTTTTAGGTTTCTGTTCTATTATTTTCATGTTTTGTTTGATTTTCAGTTTATAAGTAGCTTTATTATCAAGCAATCTGCATATAATACTTAAGTGTTTTTTTTTCTTTTTTCCCCCCTTCTGTTGTTAAATTTGAAACGATTTGACTTACTTACCTTAAACTACTTAATTAAGTTCAGGAAAAGATTATCATTCTCAAAATAGGCCTTTACCAACATTAACCACATGTTACAGAGCCCCATTTTCCCATCACACTCTTATAATACCTCAACCAGGGATGGGAATTGTAAACGTGTCCCTATAAAAAAGAAACTAAACGACATACCCCTCAGGCATTTACTAGTTTTACAGCATTTATTATCTAAAATATTACTACAGTTGGCATAGTGGAGCAGTTTTACTATCACACATGTTGCTGACAAACTGAACTGAAGTTCAGCTGAATGCTGAACTCTAGGATTCTGTCTCGATAAGCAGGATTTACAAAACAATTTAGAATTAAGAGTTAAGGTAAAATGGTCTCATTTCTTGTTTTGTATTCTCTGAGTTTGGAGTTCCCTCATCACATCAGATACTGAAGTAATGTAGTAATATTCGTGTCAGTGTTATTAACTTGTAATATTACTGCAGGACCTTTCAGGCACACTGACTATTGTTGCTGATGTTACTCAGAGGTAAATATATATATATATATATATATATATATATATATATATATATATATATATTTATTTATATTAAAACAACAACTGCTTAAACAAGAGTTAAAGCATGTGAAAGTCGATTCCCACTTGGTGATTTTACTACAATCACAAGCTACACTTACAAAGTTACTATGACAATACAGAGAAAATGTTTCATTTATGTTGACATAAAGGGTCATAAGGAGCAGAGCAGAAAGAGCTGGTTTGTAAACAGTTAGGAAAGTGTTAGATGGTGGCTTAGACAGCTGCATGTACGTGCCTACGCTGAGTGATACTGACAGGCAGATATGTTTGAACAACTGGAGTCCTTATTAAAGATGGCAGCTCAGAGCAGAACATTGTATAGTTCACATCTGGTTTTTACCATAAAATATTTATTTAAATTGACATTTAAGGTAAAAACAAGAATAATAAATCAAATATCATCGTTATTTTTTCATAACTAATGGAAGTCTTATAAGGAGAAGCTTCCATGCACTGGCTAATCAGAAAAGAGCAAGCTCCAGCCTTTAAACACTTTTGTTATTATTACTAATTCTTTATTTTAGTATTATTTATTTGTTTGTGTATTTATTTATTCCCATGTGTTTTACATCACATGGAAAGAAAAAAGAACAGAAATTGAAAATTCAACAAGCAACAGCTGCAAAGCTGTAAGGCTGAAAAGAACGACCTTGGGCTTTCAGTATATAGGACAGCTGTGAGAAATCTGAAATGAAACAATTCATTTTATCCTCATCCCACAGGTACAGTGTGATTTGAAAATGCCCCCAAAATGATCAATTTTAGTTGCATTTTGTACATAGAAGACGAAGCTTGGTCTTAACACAGTGACTTTAAGAGCAGGAGTTAAGAGGGTGTACTTAAAGCAACCTGTTTCAGACAGATGTCGAACCGAAGAGCTTCATTATGTACAAGATTTTTTAAAGATATGCAGCAAGAGCTCTAAAAGAAAATAGGCCTGCAAATGTGCACGATAAGACCCAATTGGGTATAGTTCTCCTGTCATTTTTAGGGCTATAAAGGTTGAAAGAGGGTGTTTTGAAACACAGGAGACACTCTGTTAAAAACCACACATAAAAAAAAAATACAATTCCTACAAAGCTTTCTTTTAAGGGCAAAGCACTCTTATGCCAAGTGAAAAGTGTTTCTTAGAAAGTTTTCCACCACAGTGAGGAGGAGGAGGAGGGAACAGTTGGGAGTGGGGAGAGAAGCACTTGATGGCACACTCTTGACTTGTCTCTGTTTGAAAAGCTGAACCTGCAGCTAAGAAAATCTCAAAGCTGTTTTTGTGTATTCGCCCGTGTGTGTCAGTAAGCACAAGCATGTAAGAATCCACTGATTACGTGTGGTGAAATCAAAGCTTTGAGAGAAAAACTGATCAGAAAAGCCACCTTTATTTTCCTTTTCCCTCTCTCCCAGATAAAGATTTAAAAAAAATTATATTTTTGAGAAAATACGTTTTTGATTATAATTTTTTTAATCAGGTGCAGTACAGGAACTGAAAATGGAAAAAGTGCATATATAGATTGCTTTTTCCCTCATCTTCTTTTCCTATAAATATGTACACTCACCCACAGACGTACATATAATAAGCACCAACAAACAAACCAAACCTGAGAATAAATGCACGCTGACATACTTACAGAGAACAAACGCAAAGATCACCAAAATCAAACTGCACATGCACAGCAAACAGAACAAACACAAATACACAGATGCACACGTAAAGCAAAAAGGCATGCTGACACATTTGTTCAAACACACACGCATAAACACACACAAACGCACACAAACACACAGTAGGTTTTGACAGAATCGCGCCCACATAGGCAAGCTGCAAAGAGAGAGGGAGAGAGAAGGAGAGAGATGGAGGTGGGGGAATGAGGAGAGGAGTGAATGAGAGGGAGAGGAAGGAAGAAGAGAGGAAGAGCATATAGGACAGCAAGAGAGAGAAGGGGGTGATAGAAAGGGTAGAAACAAAGTGAAAGGAAAACAAAAGAGTGACAGACAATATAAGAGGAAAGAGATGTGCTAGATGAGTGATGAAAACATGAAAGGGACTTCCTCTGAAACACCCAGCCACCACAAATCAAACAGTCTATCCAATTATAGCTCATCATCAATGTATCAGACACACACGCACACACACACACACACACACACTCACACACACATATGCTATCAATCCAATTTATAGGTATGTTAAATACTAAAAAGCAAATGATAAGTAGGTCAGTACTTCACCTTTTAGACTTACATAGGCTTAGTCTTATGTATAATGATCTGAAAAATGAGCATCATACATAAAACTGCATCATATGACATGTGGCTTTACATGTGAGAAGATATTTCTCCCCCAGTGAAAGAAGTGGAATGCATAAATAATGTTGAGACAGTATAGGGCCTTCTCTGCACTCTATTTCAGCTCTGTCAATACCACAGCTCAGTTCCTGACTGTAAAAAAGTAATTCACACTATAGGTGTTCACATGAGCATACTGAGCTCACTTCCACCCTGGAATCACCCTGTTTGGGGTCGAATTCTAGGTTTCGAGTGAAAGGAAATTTGTTTGGCTCAAGCTTATTCTGTACCTGGAGATGTGCTCTTAAGGTGATATATCTCAGTTTCATACCTACACAGTATGTGTTTTTAAATCGTTTTTTCACAGGAAGTGAGTACACCCCTGTCACTTAAATTAAATTATTCAAAATGGTATGAGCTCTTGATTCAATTCAATTCAATTTTATTTATATAGCGCCAAATCAGAACAACAGTAGCCTCAGGGCACTTTTATACAGTAGATCCTACAATGATAGATACTTTAAATGATATATATCATTGATAAGTAGAATGAGATATATATATATATATATATATATATATATATATATATATATATATATATATATATATATATATATATATATATAGAGAGAGAGAGAGAGAGAGAGAGAGAGAGAGAGAGAGAGAGAGAGAGAGAGAGAGAGAGAGAGAGAGAGAGAGAGAGAGAGAGAGAGAGAGAGATATCATATAGTTATTATAAATTATCCTAATCCCAAGTGAACTCTTTTAAAATGAGATGTGAAGAACCAAACTAAAATGTTCTCGGTTGTAGTGTCTGTATATGTGCATCTGGTCATATGCCATATGGACATTGCCAGAAAAATTTTTAAAAAGTCACTGAGACTTTACCAAAATGCACAAATGAAAACATAGCTGTAGTCGGGAGGTACGGGATGAGCTATAGTTTCTATAATCAAAACAACAGAATGTCCTCCCAGAATGATCCCACAATATAACACTGGAAAGCAGACAGGCAAGTGCTTCAGACTTGGCACAGGGGTTATCAATGGAAATCTGAGTTTCTTGTGACAGCTCAGACAGTGTGAAGGACCTCTGTGGATGGTGGCCAAGGGAAAAAAAAAACAGTGAAGCATGGAGGTGGAGTGTGACGATATGGGGCTAAGTGCAAAAGGTGTTGTGTGGAGATGACATTTACAGATGGGACCATAAATGCCTGTGAATACAACAAAATACTGGCTGACGTAATGATTCCCAGTCTCCAGAAGCCTGGCAGAAGAGGAGTATAGATTTTCCAAAGAAGCAAACAGTACAAACTGTGACCTGGCTGAATATCTCCCCTGACTTGAATCTAATAGAACACTTTTAGAACACTCTTTGCTTATTAAGCAACACAAGTTTAGCAAAATTCAAAAGTTCTGAATCACAGTAACGAAGGGGTAAAATTACTTTTGTAACAGTGAGTTAATACTTTTGGTCCTCTATTTTTTTTTTAATAAAAGCTTCTCTTTTTTTATAAGACAGTTAAGAAAAAGACTGGAAATGGTTTGGGGCAGACTTAAACGCAGGCTCCTGCAAAACCTTTAATAAAGCTTAAACAGGTGAGTTTGTAACAACCCTTACTATTGTGGTATAGTATCGCTAGGAGGTGTTGTCCCACTATTGTAGTAGTTGAAGAGACTCCTAGTACGTGAGTGTGGTGGCAGCCGTTACATGCTGCTCGTGTATCTGTTCCGAGAGAAACTGTACCATTGTAACGGGCTAGCACCTGCGACTGCCTAACCCCGCACATGTATGTACCGACAGAGTAGAGCTGTGGAGACCTGGCTGGTATGGTCTTGTACAGCTAAAGACAAATAAAGGTCTGTTGTTCAATTTAACCGACTGGCCTCCGAGTTATCCGGCTAACCTCCACACCACATGCCCGCTGGACCTGCTAGCCGCTTCTTCCTCACCAGACTGTTACAAGCTATAACAGCACACTGGCCCTACTTTTAATATTCCTAAACAGTTTTAAGAAAAATAAGCACAAATGCAGTGCTGTTGGGTTGAGAAAAACTGCAAATTCAGTCATTACAATCACCCTGGAATCACTGCATCCACTGCTGTACAGTACACTGTAAACAAAGATCATATTTTTACAGAGCAAATTTTTAAGTAAACAGTAATACCACTGGTACCAGTAATTTACAATAGAAACCAGCTTGGCACAGTTAACTGTGAGAAGCTGTTATCAGATTTTTACTATGAACTCCAGAGCAGTCCCTTGGTCCCCATTTTTAAATAAGCCTGGGCTCTAACAATTCCTCAGTGATCCATGAGACGCATTTATTCCATTTAAACTTCCAAAGAGCCCCCTCTGGAAATATTAGCTTTAAGAATGCATCGCTGAAACAGGCTTACAAGACACTCGTGCTGGAAAAATATATCAGAATCTACTATATCATTACAAGCAGGGCCCCACTGCTCTTTCAGCACTTACTCTGTGGGCGTTCGATGTAGTCCTCGTTCATGCATTTGTCCTGTTCATTTATATGCAAACATATTTTTGTTTTGTTTTTTTAACAACTAGGGAATTCTTTGAACCTCTCGGGCATTAAGCCCAAGAGCAGCAGTGTGTCAGAAAGAAAAACTATTACTTCTGGATGTGCATATTTGTAATGCCATAGTAATATTTTTGTGTGATTTGAAGCTCCAGCTAGTCTTGCAGTAATGTTGCAAAGTAAAAGAATACCTTCCAAAAGATCCACTCTGTTGTGTTAAATTTTGGCTCTTAGCCTCTCCTTTCTTCCTCTCACCTCTTCTATTTTCACAGTCATACTCACACACACTCACACACACACACACACACGCACGCACACACCATATGAGGTCCAGATTGGACCAGGCACTCCTCCCAGAGCTGATGTAATGTATGGGTGGGGAGGAAGAACACTGGGATAAGGAGGGTAGAGCTCAGAGGGAAAACCGCATGTGTGTTTGGGAAATTTGAACTCAGTACGTGTTGTCAGTGTATATGTTAGGTTTTGTAAATGGATTCCCCAGTGAGCTCAGTGAACACTACCCAGCTTTTTTGCCCTTCACTCTGAAGCATTTTCCTTGCTTTTAGAAACATTTTTTCTTTCTTTTGTTGCATAGAAATCAGCACTTAAATGAGAAACTGCTAAATATAGTACTGATGCACAGTTTTGACCTCAGCGAGCAAATACTCTTGGCAATTTTTATTTACATACTTTGTTACTTAAATGTACATTCATTTAACCCCTGAGGAGAAATTTAAGTCCTTCTCTTTAAGTGGTAGTCACTGTAGAGGTCACTTGCATTTATCATGTGCATCTATCATCTGCCTTCTACTAGTGCAGACAAGACTGTTTTAAACATTAGGCTGCAAAGCAGGATGGTATATTTTAAAAAGAAATCCTTGTAAGCACAAGGTAGTTACTGGATATTATTTTATAACTTGTGACAGCAGAGAAAAAGCAAAAATTACTTTTCCAAGTACATCCTCTGAGGGATCAGACTAAAGTGCAGCAAGAGCTGAGCAAAGATGCAGCATAAAGTCATATTTCTAAGGCTGCTAAAATGTGTGACAATGTGTAGCTTGCAGTACTGTCATTAATATTTAAAAAATATATATATATATATATATATTGCATCATTCAATAACATACTGTTTGTTAATGACACCTCAGAGTTCTCATTATCTTTTAAAATCACACAGTAGTACTAATGATTTCATTTTTAGGGCAGCGTCCTGTTCAACAATTTTTCTCCCTCCCCACCCTCATCCGTCTCCCTCTGTCAAAATGACGCTCAGCCCTGTCTGACTCATCTGTGATGTTGCGCTGCTATGCCAGCTGAGACATCCATCTAAACAGACAGACTGACAAACGTGAACACACAGGCACACTGAGACATGGAGCAATACCGATACAGACTGAGAGAAACTGGAAGTAAATGTCTGGATAAACACGTTCTTGCACGCACAAGTATCAAGTACATGCACATGGATAATCTACATTGAATCATTGAATTCTGCCACATATTAAGATTACATTTTTTTCTTTGTCAGTTACGAGCCCGTCTTCATTCCCAGGACATCAAATACTACTGTTTTGCCAAAGCTGCTGGCGCCTAAGAAATACACACAAGGTGTCCTTTGGTCTGTCTGCTGAGACACACACACAGGAGGCTTAAAAGGACCCTCTAGCATCCCATTTAAACACACTAATGTTGCAGTGTGCGGGATTATTGCCGAAAAGGGGCATATTACAACCCAAACCAAATCTTTTCCTAAACCTTATCAAATATTTTTGGTGCCTAAACCTGACATGGATCATAGTCCCCTGGCAGACAAACCTGTCAGTCCTCCAGCCACTTTATCACTCTTTAAAGAGTTTTGGTATTCCTTGGAATCTAGTGCTTCTGCTGTTCTACCCAAATGACTCCTTTTGAGTGTGGCTGTAACACATGTGGAATCTGACCCAAGGGCAGTATTTAACCCTAATGTGCTATAGTTACTCCAACAGTGGGCCTGCCAAGACTTTAAGTTAACTAAAATCTGCTCAAACAAATGCAGTAACACAAGGTATGAAAATGTGAGTATAGGGTTTTTAGGATGTTCTTGAAAAAGATTATATGCTCACTTTAGAAACTGGAACAAACAAACAGCAATCTAGAGATATTACACACCTGAATGAAATGAACCTAAAGGGTTTGTTCATTCAGTAAGCACTCTTCAGCACAAAACCATTACAGACAAGTGAACAAATGCTGGTAAGGCACGCACACAAAGACAAACTCACAAAAACAAACAGCGAATTGAACGTAGAAATTTATATGTGAAAAGAAGAGTGGTAGTCTGTGTTGATTACATGAAGCAGAACTGTCCTGCAGAGTTAATTTTGTGGCATAGAACTGAAAGAGTTTAATGAGCCAGAATTGCCAAACCACAGTCTGTAGGTGGTTTGCTGGCTTAGCAACAAATTGTACTTCAGTGAACATAAAAGTGGATCACTGAAGCCCCATAGAGCAGCGTTTTTAATGAGCCAACACTGCTTGGTAGATGCATGGATGGATACTGAAGTGATAAGCTCAGGTAATTGGTGTTTTATCCAAAATGTCGAAATAGTTCTAAAACTTCAGTCATATAAATCAGCAGTTAGGGCTTTGGCCGTTAATTTGCCTGATTGTGGGCACTGGCTAGCATAAATGTCTGATAGCCTATAGATCAACTGTGTATTCTTAAGACTCACCGACATAACCGTTTTTCTAAGACCATTCAAAAAACACTATTTTGGGTTCCGTACAAAAGGTCCAGGGCCCATTGTAATTTTTAGTTAAAAGGCTGCAGTGTGAAGGTCACAGCATTGCTATGTTCAAAGCCCAAGTGAACCGAGAGCAGAATGGGAAAAGAGTGCAATAAGCACACATACAATATCGAGTGCACGCATGTTTGTGTGTGTGTGTGTGTGTGTGTGTGTGTGTGTGTGTGTCAGTCACTCGGGGACAGTTTGCTTTTTACACCAACACTCCCTACAACCGCCACTTCTTCGCGTTTCTCTCTCACTGCCTCCTTTGGGATGATGCTAACAGCTAAAACTGAGAGAAGCCGGGGTGAAGGTGGAACAACTCGGGACAGAAGAGCAGAGGAAAAGTAGAAGCAAAGGAGACACTTTTAGAGAAACTAAGAGAAAGCGTGCGGCGCTTCTAATTTGCTGACGAGACAAGTACATTTTCTGTACTGTGAGAGCCGATCCCCCTCGCTGTCACATATTGCAGTTTCAGAATAAACTGTAAAACAATGAGGAGTAATATTAATTTCTTTCCTATATATGTTGGCATCCTTGCAATGATGAATGTACGGTATGTAATGTAGCTATTTTTGCAATATTCTGTAGCAGAGAGTCCAATACTGTACAGAGTTTTATTTTTTGAATCTGAAGAGCAAAGTAAAATGAAACAGAAAAAGAGGAATAAGGAATGACTCCTGTGGAAAAAGGCCTAGATATTCGTGTGTCACAGATTCTTTTTGAATGGCAAGTTCTTCAGAAACTCTAGAACAAAATCTCTGTGTGATGTTTAGCTTTCCTGTTTCAAAATGAAATATCATGAGCTGTAACTATTTCTGAATGTCACTTTGTGAGTGGCTTAAGGTTCAGCGTGTAGAACACCTTATTCTAGAAGCTCTTGTTTTGTAACAGCATGTGGCGACTGCTACAGATGCTAATTGTTTCCATTCTTGTTTTTTAGCCAGCTTGTCTTACAGATCAGAGGAGGCGACGTATGTGTCTACAAAGCAGCAGACACTTACTAAGCCATAAATTCCCTCCGACAACGAACCTGCATAATGATCAGCTAGATGTTGCAAGTGTTGTGCAAGGAAATATAAGTGCAGGAGAGAGATGCTAGGCTACAAACCAACTCCGGGTGGTTGGCTTACTCATCCAAAAGAGCCAGTCAGGTAGGGGTTATACTGAAAGTCATATTAATTATAATTTTAGTCAACAGAAATATTTTAATATAGCATTAAAGCCCAAAGTCACTGCTTTTGACTGATACTGAGGATGACCTTGAAGCCAACCTGTAAAAGTTGTCTTCTTGTGGTCAAAGTGTTTCTCAGAAAGAGAGAAAAAGAACTTATGGTGGCCAGAAAGGACACCAAGGCCACCAAAAGTGGTGAGAACAAAGTGATATTGTTCCACCTTTACAATGTTTTGTCTTGGTGAAGCTGGCATACTGTCTCTGTGTGTGTTTGTATTTTGTATTTTTGTGCACTTTGTGAATACTACTGCATGTGTGAGCAAGGATGGCTTGCCTACATGATTGTATTATTTGCAAATGTGTTTATAACCATCTATGTGTATATAGTGTACATGTAGGCTAGACACTGGTGGATGTATGCATGTGTGTGCTTGTCATAATTGCAATTGTAAGACTCAAAGTGAGAGAAATAAAGTCAAACAGTATGTGTGAGAGAGTGTGTGGAGCTCCTCTGGCCTCCCTAGGGCTAGGGGTACCAGATGCACTGAGCTTCATCATCAGTGCTAAAAATATACATGAGCACACATGCATGTGGGAGCAAATATACACACATGAACACTGCTGCACACCACTAAAACACAGGACACATTAGCAACATGCCTCACTGGTTAGCTCCGCTCCTTTTCATTCATGACAGCCTCTTATAGTTCTGTCTTTCCAAATCTGTTTTATATTGCTCTGACTGCCCTCATCAGGATTTGTCTCCCCTTTTTCTTTCCAGCAATCTGATTGTGTCTCTCACCCACTGTCTGTCTTCCTGTCCCTATCTCCTTCTGTTCGGAGATAAGTTGTTTGGTGTTTGCATCCACATATCTGCCTCTCTCAGGACTAAGTTCCCCTTTCACTCATAATCTCTTCTCAGCATCTCATGGAGTTTGTCAGTCAGTTTTCTCAGAGGCTGGCTTGTAAATATTGCACTGTATATCCATGAGCTTCGGTCAGCCACATCCTACTAACCTTGGTAAAATTATTTTTTGTAAGTTGCATTAATTTGCCTTTTTTAACTTTTACACAAAGGTAGCACAGGTAGTAATAATTTCATTCACCAGTGCCTGTTGCTGGGTTTATCTTCCTGTTGGCTCTCATGCCTGATTTTCTCTCATTCCCACATTTCTTTCAGACCTCCTAGCAAAAGCTAGCAATACAACAAGGAGTAAAAGGCCAACTACTAAAGATGGAAACTCATTAATAAAATGGTTACCTTGTTCAACGTGTGTGCAGTTCATTTAAATGAGTGCTTTACTAGGACACTTTATAATTTGTGACCTGACTTTTTAACATTTATCAGTGTTTCTAACAGTGTTTAGCGCCAGTGCCATTGCAGTGTCAAAGGCTCGGTGGTGGTTTGAAACCAACCATTGCCATTTTTTATTTTTGTACGTAACAGGATCTCCTGGCTTCTTCTTATTTCCAGCATCCACAAGCATCAGAGAAAATCTCAGTAGCATCAACAGCAGCTCATCATACTAAAATATACAAAGGCGGTGTCTCCTCCCTTTTTAACCACTGCCTTTGCATGAGAGGAAATTATGATAGGGATGTAGAATAGAAAAAGGAGAGAAAGAAGTTAAGTAAAGCATATGACAGGAGGTGACAAGAAAAGAGGAAATGAGAATAAATGAAAAGAGGGACTAAAGGGAAGTGGAGATGAATGAAAATGAGAAAAAAGTAGAGGAAGAAAACATTAGCAAGAAAAAAAAAGGTGCTAAGAGAGAAAATAGCAACAGAGAAGAAAGGCGGAGACAAGACGGTGAGTTCTGATAACACAGGAGGAGACCCAGCAGGTAGAAACTATCTGCAATGTTGTCTTAATCACCTTTTAATCTTTGTCAACCCCCCCACTTGTTAGCATGCTGAAACCTGGACTGAGGCAAAGAGCATTAAGAAAAAGAGAAAAAAGATTTTCAGCAACACGAGGTGAGAAAATAAAATCCCACAGAGAAGATTCATGGATGTAGTGAAGAAGGATGTGTAGAGGGTAGATGTGACAGAGGAAGATAGATATGGACAGGGTGAGACAGAGGCTTGATGATCCACCATGGTGACTAATAATGGGAGCACCCAATACAGGAAGACACCACCACAGTGGATTATGAATCAAACAATCACAATGAGATTGAAGTAAAGACTGAATTTTCAAGGCTTCAACAAAGGCTTTAGATGTAGTCCCCCAGTTTTAGAGGCTCATTAGTAACTGGACAAACTAAAAACAGAAATTCAGTCAATGAATTTCTGTTTGTCTGGTTGGTTGTTTGTCTGGTTGGTTGGTTGTTTTCAGAACTGTGCGGGCTCTTTTACATCTTTTCTTACAAAGTCAAATCTGGACTACTTAACGAAGGAAAGAGTTTGCAAACATCCACTTTCATTGCACTGCACATTTCTCCTTGTTAGAATGGACTAGATTCTTGATTTGGCCAAAAGTAAGGAACCCAAATGTTTGTGTTATCTCTCTGATAGGTTTATTTGGTTCGGGCAACCGTGGCTCAGGGGGTTGGGAAGCGTATCTGTAACCGGAAGGTCGCCGGTTCGATCCCCGGGCTCTCTGTCCTGGTTGTTGTGTTTTTGGGCAAGACACTTTACCTTACTGCCTACTGGTGTTGGCCAGAGGGGCCGATGGCGCGATATGTCATCCTGCCCCAGGGCAGCTGTAGCTACAACCGTAGCTTGCCTCCACCAGTGTGTGAATGTGAGAGTGAATGAATAATGGCATTGTTAAGCGCTTTGGGTGCCTTGAAAAGCGCTATATAAATCCAATCCATTATTATTATTTGGTTTTTTGTTTTTCAGCTTTCTTCACTTGCATCAACATGTCTTTGGGCTTCAGACTAAGGACTGCACAGCTACCTAATGCACATTTAAACTTGGAATCAACTCCATATTTTTATATGTGGGTACACTGATTTTCATTCAATTATCCAATTACTTTGAGCCGCTGAAAATGTGGAAATATGTATAAAATTGTTGAAATTCGTAAATAGATAATCTAATACTTTTTAAAATACTTCTATCACATCACAGTTTGACATGATTAAGGTTTGATTTAAAATCTACTGCGGTGGTGTACAGTGCCTAAACGACCCCAAAGAATGATTACTGTAAGTCACCGTATTAATGTCTCTCATTATTTCAACAGTCTCTTAATTTTCTTAATGCCATTTCAGTTAGCAGGGACAGTTAGCAAGGACGGTGTGTGAATGTGTGTGAGCATGTGCATGTGCATGTGCGTGCTGGTAAGGACATGCATTCCTAAGGGACCCTGCAACAATGCGACTCAGTTCCACTACTGCTCCAAATAATACCAACAAACTGTCAAGCTTCACACAAGCGTACACAAACACAGTAGCATCTAGGCGTAGGAGGAAGCTCAGGAAGCTCAGTTGATGGAAAATCCTTAAAATCCATCAGTGTTTTGGCTCTTGAGACTGTGTGTTTGTGTGTGATTGTGTGTGTGTGTGTGTGTGTGTGTGTGTGTGTGTGTGTGTGTGTGTGTGTGTGTGTGTGTGTGTGTGTGTGTGTGTGTGAGAGAGGGTGAGAGACGTTCCGTTTCAGTTTGGTGAGCTCAGCACCCACATCCTATATCTAGGGATTCAGGACGTGAGTGTGCATGCATATTTGAGAAATCCTAACAAGCTCATTCTTTCCAAATAAAATCTAAAATATATTAATATATTCCATTGCTTCATGACAGGTAACCAGGACACTAATAAATAAACTAATATGAAAATACCCAGAAATAAATGAATTCTTTTTTTCCCCCCAATACAAATGTGCATTTTTATCTCAAATTAACAGAAATTTGGCTAAAGACCTAGCGGATCCTCAGTAAACGTCCAAATCCTAAGCCTTTATCCAGCATTTATTAGCACAGCTGTGTACACTTGACACTCATAATGTTTGTCTCATTAAACAGTCTTTAATATGCATAGTGAAAACAGAGAAAAGGATTAAAGCAAAGTGAAAGTTTCGATTGTTTGTCATGACTGCTGGATCACATTTGGGTTTAAACTTCATTTTGTATGACACACAATACAACTTTACCCTCAGCTTACTTTGAAACATTTATCTTATTAATATATTACATGCTAAAGAAATAAAAATAGCATTACACCCAAGCCAAGCTATTGATGCTCGTCCTTGCAGTGGGTTTGAATGGAAGAATTTAAACAGTTAAATGATTCCAATGGATCCAGCAGTAGGCTGTGTATTTCCTCAGTGTTAGACTTACCGCTTCAGGCTAGAAGCCAATAATTCAGTTCTGGTTTATGTGCACAAACAGTTAAAGAAAACAGATTAGGAGAGAGGATTCAAACTTGTTTTAAAGTTTTGGATTTAGTTTTTGAATGTTTTTTTTTTTTGGGGGGGGGGGGGGGGGGGATCTGCCAGCACCTGGAGATAATATGACTTTGTATATCTGGGAATAATCTTGATGTGTGGGGATATGAGACGTAATCTCTGCCTAAGCTTCTTTGCAATGTCATGTCATCTTGCTGTCTTTCACGCACATAGCTTCAGCAGTAATCCAAGAAATGACACAATACTGGAGCAATGGGGTTTTGGCGAGAATGTTGGTGAGTCCTTTGAGCAACAGTTTTTCTACCGTCTTGTTACAAATGCTGATATTTTACCATCATTTCTTGGCCATCATTTCTTTGTTAGTAGTACTTTCTTCCCAACGACCACAGCATGAAAAACCATAAAACATCTATTGTGAGTAACTAAGGTGATCCTAAGAATGTCAAAAACACAAATTAGTTCATTTCTATGCAGCTCTCATTTATTTATATGAAGTAATCTATGCTGACCTGATAGGATGTAACACGTAAGTGTGCATATTGTTATATAAATGTATTTTTAAACATTCATCAATCCATCCATCAATGCATCAACTTCCAATTGGCTAAATTCAGGCTAAGAAAGGTTTTCCAGACATCCTTCTCCCCAACCACACTTTCCAGTTACTCCTTTAGGAAGGAGGCATTCCCAAGCCAGAGAAGAACTATACTCTTTTGAGCATGTTCTAGCTCTAGCATTGGGTCTCTTCCTGTTTAGGCACGCCAGGAACACCTCCAAAGGGAGGCACCAGAGAGTAGGGCTGCTCGATTATGGCAAAAATGATAATCACGATTATTTTCACTGAAATTGAGATCACGATTAATTGACGATGTTTATTTAACCCTTTAAGACCTACTATAGAACCAAGTCCACCAGAGCTTATATTATTTTTTTTAACATGCTGTAGTGCCATTTGTGGGAGCATTTCAAGTTGCTATACATCAATACAACTGTTATAGCCCATATTTTAATAATATGTATGCATTAAGTGCATAGTAATTACATAAATTGCAAAAAAGTGCAATAAACTACAAAAAAAATTGAAAATCGCTTTTGTTTTGTTTACATATATTTCTACTTGGAGAAATTTAAGAGGCTTATCCCTCAAAACTTTAAATACAATAAAGTTGCAAAAAATAGTTTCCCACCACAGGAAATTTATTTTGAGTGTCTTCATAGTTTTATTTTGGAGATACAGCAATTTTTATATACTGCAGGAAAAACAAAAAACAATCCTATGATGCAAATTTGCAAAGAAAACAGCATGTGCATCATTTTACTGTGGGAAGTGTTACGAACAGCTGATAGGAACGGCAAAGCGTGTTTCTGGAATATTATGTTTTTGTTCCTGCAAGCGCTTTTTATGCAATTTTTTGCAAAGCTATATGTGGAACGAAACCGTGACCGAGGACAAGCTGATGGCATCAGATGTAAGTACAACTCCTCCGGTTTCATATGCAAAACAAATTATTGCGCTAGCTTACACGGTTCAGGTTCTACAGGGATTTAAAAATAGTTACACAAAACGGAGCGTGCTGCTCTGACCGGCTTTAAAGGGTTAACAATGACTTTAAAAAAATAATATAAAATAGTGTGCAACACCACTGAAGTTTTTTTTTTTTTAACTCTCTTTTCAACCAACGGCAGTCACTCTCCAAATAACTTCTGCTTAGCTTTCCGAGCTTCCCTCGGGTCCTCTTAATCAGCGGTCTCCAACCTTTTTTGCGCCACGGACCAGTTTATGCCCGACAATATTTTCACGGACCGGCCTTTAAGGTGTCGCGGATAAATTAGGGAGGGGCTAATAATCGGCTCAGTCATTTTTAATGATCGTTGAAAGCCCAGATCGTAATCGTGATTAAAATTCGATTAATTGAGCAGCCCTACCAGAGAGGCTTCCTAACCAGATGCCTGAACCACCTCAACTGGCTCCTTTTGACATGCAGAAGCAGCGGTCAAACTCTGCAATTCCTCCAGAAGTCTGAGATTGAGCCCACTCATTATGACCACTTGTATTCATAACCTTACTTTCTCAGTCATTACCCACATTTCATGACCACAGGTGAGGTTTGGAACGTACATGGGTTTGGCAAATTAAAAGCTTTGCCTTTCGGCTCAGCTCTCTCTTCACCACGGCAATCTGGTACAACGCCTGCATTGCTGCTGACCATCACACCTGAATTTGATCCCCAAATACTTGAACTGGATTCCTCTGAGGCAGCTTCTTTCCCCCAACCCAGCGGGATCATTCCACATACATTTTTTTAATGGATGTGCAGCATTTTCTAGTTATCTATTATTACACAACATAAAATGCACGACTGAGCATAATTGAAATATGTTGCCTTCATCAGGTCCAGAATGCACCATAGTTGTACCTGTAAGCAATGTGCGCTAATGAAGACAATCAAAACTACTATTTTTAAACAGAATACCAGACCGGCTCTTGTAAACTTTTACAACTGAATAAACTGAAAACAACAACACAGTTATTCTTGTAGTAAAGCAGCATTCAGTATCTTCACTTCCAATGATGACAACATCTGTGGATTTGTTTACAACACTGATGAGCACAAATAACCAGGGGCAGGCTAATAAAATCTGAGGGAGAACCACATAAGACTTAGACTTTTGTTTTCTTTTAACCAGATCCCCATGTCCCACCTCATATTGCAAATGCTACACAGGGAAGGCTGGATTCTAGCAACTGGCTGTGTGAGTCAGAGTGGATGACTCATTGACATAGTGACAACTTAGGAAGCATGTTATGTTTGAAAGCATGAGACTGTTAGACAGTGTCTCTGTGTGACTGTAATAATGTCACTGGGCATGTGAGTAAGCTTGTATGTCTCATAGTACGCAAAACGTTTCAGTCTGTTGCAGCATGTGTTCTACAAAGCAATTATGCGCATGTGTGTGTTTATGTGTGAGCAAATCCGTCTCCAAGTTCTCCCCACAGCCTGTGGCAAGGATGAAAAAGATTTAATACCTCTGCCAAGGTGATGCCCTACAGTGCTGCCTGTCTTACACACACAAGCCTACATACCCGTGCGTGGGTTTAGTTAACCTCATCTAGCAGCAATGTACAACAGTCCACTGGCATGTCCAGCAGCTCTCCTGGATTGCAGCAATCTGCACACAAGTACACACGTGGAAACACACTATAGCATCAGAGTCTGATTGCGCTAGCACCACTAACCCCTGACACACACAACCACACATTTTGAGAAAAAAAAAAACAGTTTGACAGGCATTTTGAGCCCATGTGGTCAGCACAGACACTTAAAGCTCTCTCCCTATCTACCTACCCCCCTTTTCAACCTCAGGGCATTCCCTTTATAACTGACATCAACAAATTTTCCTCTTCTATTACCATCCATCTCTATTCACTTCACTCCTCTTGTTGTTTTTCCAGATCTCTGCTGTCTCTCTGTGGGCATTTTGCCTCTCACACACTTTTTCAGTGAACATCCTCTTTTTGTCCATATACTTAGTCATTTTCCTTTTTCCTACAGAAGGATAACGACAAGAATTTGGCAGGTAAATGTTACACACACACAAACAAGGAGCACGCACACACACACTCACGGGATTAGCTGACCTCCTCTAGTGGCAACACACAACAGTCCAACTGTGAGAATCTGAATAAGGCAAGAATAAAGCTGTAATTCTCTTCAATTCTGTATCTGGTGGCTCTGTTTCTTTGTCAAAATGATAGCTGCACCTGCTCCAATGAGGGTTGAAGTCCAAAATGATAAAAATAGGAAACACTCCTTTACACATAAAATGGTTTTACAATAGCTGTAAAATGAAAATATGTGATTGCAGCAGGGGTAGGTGAGAGTTAAAAAATCCATACAATACCATCTGATAAGTTAGCTCTGGGGAACACAATCAATGTTTTGGGGGTTGCAGTGTAGTTAGAATATCTGGATAGTCAATGAAGAAAAATATGTAAGAGCTTAAAAATAGCAGGAGCAACAACAGTTTCCCTCTGTTGCACTCCACAGGGACTGTGCACCTGTATGTATGAAGAGTCGGCTCAGTTGTGACTGGTCAATATTAAATGCACCACACCTGGACTACAAATCGAAACTGGAATGATTCCAACACCAAAAATCTTGTCTCTTGCTTACAGATTCTGCAAATTCACATCCCGTATTTGTCTCAATGGGAGAGATGCTTTGTGTGTTTTCAGAAAACTTACATCACGTCATGTTTTCTGCATTCTTCAGAGTTTTAAATGATGGCAGATGCATGTTCATATCAGCTGACTGAACATATGCTATAAACATCTCCAGTGCCAACAGAGGACACTCATTTATTTGTGCCTTTATCCCAGAAGGCCTCTTACCTGCGGGCAGATAGAACTGCAGAGTGAAAGTTAGACTTATAGCGAACCAATCATAAGGACAACGACATCATTATTCTACAGCAATTACATGGTGCAATCAACTTTTATACCTCACAATTATAAGTTAATGCAAAAAAACTTATTTAATGTCACTTTAAATGAACTGTTTCTTTGGCAGAAATGAAAGCATGCAATAGAAATAATTAAACACCGCCATATAACAACGTCCCAGTGTTACTACATAATCCATCAATGCCTACATTTGCAATGAAAATTGTTATTAGTAAATTATCCAGAGTTACAAGCACACTGCTAGAAAGAGACTGTGCTTTTCGTTTTACAAATGTCATTTTTCAGTGCCCTGAGCACCGCAAGCAAACTCCATTTAGCTCCACTTTATTGGAGGCAAGGCAGAAGTCTAGGACATAAATATCTGACAACCTAGACAAATAAAGCCAAAACTATCCAGGGAGAGGCAACCTGTAATTATAAGATGCAGACAGCAAACGCGTTGTTCTGTATCCGATGTAACTTTCTATTGCTCTCTGATAAAGAAAGACAGATAGTGCCATTAGTTTGTTGTCCCCAGCAGGTATCCAGTCAGACCTGTGGATATCTTCATTGTCAGGACTTTAAAGTAACTCTGCCATACAACTTTGTTGCTCTCTTCTCTTCCCTGCCACAGGGATGAACAACTCTTACCAGCTTGAAGTCTTTAATCTTGACCCATGCAGTAGTGGTGACCTAGAGACACAAACTGGCTATCTCTAACTTTGAACTTATGCATGCGTTCAGTTGATGTGACCCATTTTATGCAGGGAACTGAGTGATCTGGATGCAGACAGAGTGTGAATGTAAGGTGCTGAAATTCAATTGTCTTGCATAGAGCTTTCACCAGTGGAAACACGCACATGCATAAAAAATAATGAAAATGCAGGGACAAACATGAAAAAGCACAAAAACCCAGACAGGAAAACATACAGGAACTAAATGCACGGACAGATCTCGGAAGAAATTAATGTATAAATATACAAAAAGAAAGCAACAGGCCTGAAAACTGGAGGAGAAATGAGGGAACAAATCATTAAAATGGAAGAAGGGTAGCAGGACAAAAGAGTAAAAGAAAGAGTCAGAAACAGACTTTTTTTTCCCCCTTTGGGCTTCCAGACTGTCATCACAAATTAACACTCCTTCTCATTCCTGTTCTTCCCTTCTTCACCCTTTTTTTTCTTTTCTTGCTTTCTTATCTTTCCTCCATCTTGACATGATGTTTCCCCCTTTCTAACTCTTTATCATTTATAAATGTAATTTCGGTCCTACCTCTTCTTCCATGATTTGTTCCTTTACTTTCTTTCTCACTCTCTTTACTTAATAGTCTTGTTTTCCACTTTCTCTTTTTCTCTCTCCCAGTTATAGGCTTTAATTTCTCAGTTCACTTTGTCCAGTCTATCAACTTTACCCTCTTTTCAATTCCCTATTTCTTATTGCTTTCTTCTCTCCTTTTCCATTTCTTCCATTTCTATTTTCTGTCTCTCTTTACACTCTCTTGTCTTGCAGAAAAAATCTAAACTTACTAAAAATTTGTATCCATAAATGGTAATTTACATGCATATTGCGTGTTTCTCTAAGTCAGTCACCTCAGACACCAGTGTGCTGTCTGATAACAGCTTAAAAACCTGCCAAATCATATAACCTACTTTGGTGTGTGTGCATCTGTGTGTGTGCTAGGTGAATGATAAATTAGGCTGACTCTGGCCTGCCATCTTTTAACCACAATTAGAAAGCTTTTCTGACAGACTGTCAGACTCAAGTTTCACAAACACACAAACAAAGGCACACATACACACAGACACAAAGCCCACACATAACCGGAGGCACCCGGCAGCTTACACGCATACATGGAAGAATGACGTATGAGCAGACAACGTTTCCAAGCCATCACACTGATTCGTTCATGTGCACACACATACATGCATACATAGAACACACACAGTGATGCATGGCCATCATTACCCACAATCCTTCCTTGACAGCTGCTCCCTCAACACAGCTCCCTGCAGTTGTACTTTACTACACACATATCCGCACACAGTCTCACCACCCCGCTGAGAGTACAGGCCCAACATGTTAATCGCTGGAGAGGTCAAAAGTACAAACACATATTGTCATAAACATGTACAGTAAATACTCTCCATTAAAAAAAAAATCTACAAAAAGTCATAGCCTGCAGTCATTTTCTCGTATGTGATACTAAAGCAACGTTTGACCTTGTGTTACTTCTCTGGGTTTGATCAGTTGACTTTGACATGCGGGTCTTTGAAAACGTTGTAACAGTCAACTGAATTTTATGAAAACACATACGAGACTGAATAGGAGATGAGTTCACTTACAATGAGAGAATGAAGTCAGAAAATGTGTTATTTGCAGGACCTTAATTTAAATGAGCTGAAATAAAACTATGTATGTTTTAAAAATTCAGCATGTTTACAATAATGCTATCAGTGTTGGGCAAATTACTTTGAAAAAGTAATTAATTATAGTTACTAGTTACTTCTTCAAAAAAGCAACTAAGTTCGTAACTGAGTTACAAGATTCTAAAAGTAATTAATTACTTGAAAAGTAACTATTGCATTACTTTAAACAAAAATGTTTAACCCCCTGGGGTCCAGGGTATAATTGGCCATTTTTAACCACTTGATTTTCCCTCCACATTTTACCTTTAAAAACGATTTACTTTGCCTTGTTTGGTATCATCCTTTTCAGCACAACCTCAAATGTCTGAATTTACAGTTATGTTTTCATTTTGACATACTGTATTAACACAATTGATTGGAAATCAGACAAAAAACACAACATATATAACATATTTTTTACTGCAACAACCACAAACATGTTTATTGAACCATTGAACCATATTTCATAACTTTAAATGCAAATATAAATGGTCAATTTTAAAATCATATGCACAAGTATTACAAACAAAGTTATTTGCAGCCATTTACCTTTTACCCCTTTATTATAAAACTATTTACATAACAATCAGCTGTTCTGCATTCAATAAGATGCCACACAAATTATTTGTGCCACTCCAAAAAGTTCTGTCCACTATAAAGGAGAACATCACACCCTGATACCTGCAGGTCTGACAGCAGCAGGTGTATCACTCCTGTTCTCTACCTGGAGACAGCAGTCACCTCATTGTTCTGACACACAACACCAAATTATCCTCTACACTACACACCAACTACACAAGAAAACACATTAATGACACAATCCAAACATGCTAAATGTCACAAATCTCTCACATCTCAAAACTCTCTCTCTCTCTCTCTCTCGCGCGCGCGCGCTGTCACTCCTAAAACGTCCCCCTCTTCCCTAAACATCCAAATGTCATGTTGATATATAATTTTTGATTGGTCGACAATGTGCATTTTTCCACCAGCACGAAAGGGCAGTTTTTTGTTTAGTTTTATTATTTTTTGGTCATAAGCGGAGAGTGCTTGCTAGCGCTGTCCTTAGACAGTAAACGTGGCGAAACTATTGAAGAAAAAACGCTGCGTGTATATATTGTTTATCATGACTCTGGTTTTATGTGGCCTGTTAACACAATTTAAAAACTGGTATATATCACCTTGTTGCTTTGTCATCTTGAAGTGGTCATGTGATTGACTTACCGCGACTACTTTGTGCCACAAACTACTTGCTTAAAGCTGTAGCGCTTAGATTACTTACAGCTACTCCTGTGCAACTGATATAAGATGCGGTAAGCTGAACACAGCTTCAACCGTCTGTTTGTTGAAAAATAGTAACGCGACCGCACCGCATTTTCTTGTTAGTAACGGCAACGGCGTTGTAACGATAGGAATGGTAATTAGTTAGATTATTCGTTACTGAAAAAAGTAACTCCGTTAGTAACGCCGTTACTTGTAACACCGTTATTCCCATCACTGAATGCTATACATCAAATTATGTGTGCCCGTGAAGGAACAGCTGTTTTTTTACTGTCCTGAAAAAATAAGTAATTAAAGAAATTAAATGTTTTCAAAAGTACACACATAAAATGTGCCAAAGACAGATTAAAGATAATCAACATAATAACCGACATTGGTTGTTTGACATTTATCACATTGATTATGTAACACTATCCCTGCTGGCACAAGTCTCTTACTGTGCACATGAGCCCAATGCAACCAAAAAAATAAAGTGTTTTCTCGTCTGGTCATAAATTTCAAACACTAAGTGCTCTTTTATTTTTCCACATTAACTTGGAGATAGAGTGAAAAAGAGAGGTTGAGTACAAAGTGATACTGCCAAACTGGAACAATCAGAGGAGCTGCTCTGCCAAGTAAACGACAGAAGGGTAGAGAGAAAAAGTACTTGTCCTCACTTTCACCCATGGCTAATATCACCCGCTCAGTTCTTGAGTGTATCTCTAGATTTTTTTTTCTCTCTCACTTAATCTCATTCTCCCTACCTTCTGTTCTTTGTATTGCTTCTTCCCTTTGCTTTCTCCTTTCTTCATCCCCCCCTGCATGAGTCTCCTGCAGTTTTAGACCCTCTCCACAATTATATTAAACAACCAAGTTGTACAGGAGCACCCAAACTGTTTCTTTTCTACAAAATTTAGCCCACATACATTCAAAAATATATATATTAATGTGCAAAAGTCTTGAGGCAACTTTAAATTATTTACATTTTGCTTCCACTGAGCCAGAGTTTCTAGTATTTTTTAAGCTGAGCAATAGTTCTTTCTGAAGGTCTTTCAAAGTTTTCTTTGGACACTTGCTGATTTTTCATTTATTTTTAGTCCAGTCCTTGAACCTGACCGTTTTCAGATGAATGTTTTTTGTTTATTTGTCCTGTTTTTTTTGTTTCTTTGTTTAATTCAAGCATAGAACAAAGGAAATGCATTTACACAATATAGGTCAAATGCTTTCAGAACAACATTGGCGTGTATCACTGTTAAAGCATTATACGCTATCAGGGTCCAGGATCCTGGAGCTGTCCATGGTGCTGATACTTGTTTGCGGTAATCGACTCTCTGATGGACGTTTTGTGTTTGAATAGATGTACTTATGTAGTTTTTGTAAAAAAAGAAAGAAAGTCAGGCTTCAGTCAGTATGTAGTGTATAATCTATTGTCATCTAGTCCCGTCAATCAAGCCCCTGTATTTTTTTCTTCCCATCACCCATTTATGCTCTGTTTAATGTTTCCACTCTCATATCATGATGTTGAAAAGTTGGCAGCTTCATATCCATCTAACCTTGTGGATACAAAAAGCTGTTTGGTCTTCACATATTACCAACAAATGCAGGAACTATGATTATTACCATTTACCTCTACTTGTCTCCTGTCCCCTACTTTACCCTGTCCTTGACACTTGATACTGAAGCTTCTTTTTTCATTTAAAATCTCAATAGTCATCCCTCTTTCCTTTCTCCTTTTTAATGTCTCTCTCTACATGACTCCTCTCTTCTTTGCTCACTTTTCCAATCGTCAATGACCCTAAAATGATTCCATCTGGGGTTCAACAAACGGCAGTTGGGAATTGCAACAGTTTTGTAACTCTCTAAATATTTTTCATACTAATATTTTAGAGGGATATAATATTTCAACATAGATTGATACTGCAGTGGAGAAAAGCCTCCAGCAACATCTTTTCATCACCACGCATACTTAAAACCCAATCACAGTATGCAACGGAAGTGTCACCCACTCTCTATGTGTCCCTTCTATACTGCACAGGTACGTCTACACATCCTGGCTTTTTGGTATATGCAGTGTCTTTTATCTGAGTTATGTCTGTTTTGTTTTGTTTTGTTTTGTTTTGTTTTGTTTGCTTGGGTGTAGAAAGGAAACATTGGGCACTAGGACATGTATTGTGGCTAAGACTGAATAGCACATTAATGGCTTGGCAAAACAACAGCAGACACTTGGCTGCAGTTTGGAGTTTGGAGTTTTTCATGCAGTGAAAAAATAACTTGACACCAGTGATTTAACATATTTATTTGAAGCAAAATTATAGTTAATCAGTGATCTGCATTCTTGGTTCATGGTACGTTAATTGCGTAGATGTTCTGTTGGATTGGTCAATCCCTGTTCTGGCAAAGCCACTGGTTATAGAGAGATGTCGGTTTTCTGGTGGCCAAACATGTGATTTGCCCCACCACCACATCTTGTGCTTCTTTATGTTAACTTTGTCACTCTTTTAGAAAATGCCTGTTAGATCTTGACACCCATAATTGACATAGCTAGTGGTCACTCTGTGATGTCTATGCCTTCTGACAAAATGACAATACTTGTTTTGTTTGTTTTGTTTTAATTTGGATAAAACAGATCAGTCATTAAGAGCAAGCTCATGACTTGAAGCTGGCTGGTTTGAATCCTAGAGCAGCTGAAAAATAACTGAAGGGAGAAAGAGACTGACTCTTTAACTCTCTGCACAATTACCAGTGATAAATCCTTGACTAGAGCAATTAACACCAGTTGTTCCAGTGGAGCTGCTCTGTGTTGAACAGTCAGAACGATGGTTCTTGTGGGCAACTCCCAGGTGTGAACATGTGTAATTGGATAAATGTGAAGCACGGCATTGCTCAAAATGCTAAGTCAACAATAAGGGCGATAAATGAAGGACAAGATTAAAAGTGGTGGTGAAAAACAGCCATTAATTAGCTTGTTAATTCATGTTTAGCAAATACAGTGCTGTACAAGTGAAATTAGTTTCACATATGAAGTCCATCAGATAATCCTATGGGGGAACCCGCACTTCAAATGACTGTCTCTGTTTCTCTTCCTCACTCACTCTCATCTCAAAGTAAACCTAAAGCAGCCATCAAACAGATGAATCACAAAACACAGACACATTCTGTCTCAGCCTATCCTCCTCTGACTCATTGCTCTCTCTCTCTCTCTCTCTCTCTCTCTCTCTCTCTCTCTCTCTCTCACTCACACACACACACACACACACACACACACACACACACACACACACACACACACACACACGGAGAAAACCAATGCCAAGGAGTGATGGATGAGGAAAGCGGTTATGTGGGTGTGGCTGAAATGGAACTAATGACAGAAAGACAAGCAACTGAGAAAACAAGAAAACATGTGGGAGATGAGACAGCAACAGAGATTAGGAGATACAAAGAAATAAAGATGAGGAGAGGCAGAGATGAATAGAAACAGTCAGACAGACAGAAAGAAATTAATGACAGCCAGTGTCACCAAGTTCAGCCAGTTCATTTCAAATAGATAAAAATAATCCTATTCATGTTCATGGTTAACAATTTTAAATGAAGTGCTAAGTCCTGAATTAAGTCTTGGCCCCCACACACTGCCTGTACTTCATAAGCCATCCATTTAGAAAACACAAGCACAAAAGCAAATAATAAAAAGAGTCCAAAACTCAAAGTAAATGCTTGTGTCATGGGCGTGCAAATGCACTTCAGTGTAGTCATTACTCACCTAACAAAACTATGCATAATGCCAGTCAGGAAGGCAGCAAGTTCTACCAACATCTGCAACTAAAATAAAAAAAGCGTATCTCTATTCTCATTCACTTAGACCTCTATATACTGGTATACCTCCAGTATACCAGTATATACACATCAATACAGCTCACTTCACAGCAATACATTCAGCTATTCTGCTGTGGTTGCTACATTTTTATTATTTAGGCAGTGTAACTCAAACTCACAAATATTGCCAATACAGTCATGTGAATTTAATGTAATGTAAGTTCTGGTTTAGCAGAGCAGCATGAAAATTAATTTCTCAATTTTAGAAATGTAAAAGTTATATCTAAATAAATTCATGTCTAAAAGACGTCTCTGGAGCTTTGTTAACATTTTGCATGCAGTGCCGTAATAAAATTCAAATTTAGATTCACACTGTTTCATTTCCACTGTCAACACATTTAATTATTCTACAAACATGTACTGTAAGAGATGATGCCGCTCAAAAAGCCCTGTATGGAAAGTCAACTGGTTAAAAAAGTGATTATTTAAGGGCAACTTCTGTCAAGTAAAAAACAACTTAAAAACAGAAGATTAGTAAGAAGAAATAGTAATATTAGGGTATTTTTTTATCTCAAGATATATATTTGATAAACATGCTAACACAATTTAGAAGAACAATTAAATAAGGAGATGAAGTACAGCTTAATTTAAAAGGATAATGATTAATTCAGGTATGATGTGACACCTGAAAAGCCCTTGATGGTATGGATGTCTGATGTAGTGGGGCTTTGGGGGTGTGGGCTGTCCCAAAAGTTTTGCAGCCAGCCTGGAGAAAACTTATTAAATTAATTCATATCTACCCACAAACACAGCCGTACATACACACATACAGTCTGTGATTCAGGCTTTAATTACCTCTCACAGGAACATCAGATGGCAAACAGTTCTTAAACAGCCAGCTGGGAGACAGAAAGAAAGACTGAGAAAGGGATATGGGAATATAAACAATAGCAAGAAAGAAAGAAGGAAAGAAAGAACCTAGAGAAAGAGAAATGAAATGGGTACAAATCTAGCCAATAAGATGATCAAAGAACGAGGGACAAGTCAAAATGAGGGAAAGCCTGTGGCTTGAGTGAGGATGAGTACATAAATGAAAAGGAATATAAAAGTTGCAACAGTGGACAAACTGAGGGAGAAGAAAAAAGCTGTATGTAGGGCAGGAGAGTGAGGAGGGAAGAAAGGAGGTGCATATGGAGGGATCCTCCTCTCCTCCAGCAATGAGCAGGGAATGAACAGCTGCCCGGCAGAGGAGAGGGGAGAAAATGTATAACGACGCAAAGAGAGAGGCAGTGAGCTGTTAAGTGTGTTACTCAGGACGAGCAAGAAAAACAGAGATATTTTTAATGCGCTTATTTCAATTACACCAACCTGTGAAAAAATACTGATGAATCATGTTCTCAGAAAAGACATTACAGCCGGCGTATGTGTTTCTTTCTGGGCTTTAACGTAACATTTTAAACTAAGCAGAAGGGCAATGAGATAGTCTAAGGTGAAAGTAAGCAGAAAGCATGAGATCAGACGGTAGAACCACAGGCTCAGTCTGGTGCCCCGCAGAGCAATACTTACAACATAATCCTTCAGTGGTCTATCGATATGTATATGTCAGATTTAGAGTCATTAATTCGAAGGAAGGGCGAACAGGAACGGTTTGGGTTTTTTTGTTTTTTTAAAGAGGAGGGCCAGAGTTCAACCCCTCCTGCTAGACTTAGATCTCCAGCTGAATCCTTATCAGCTATTACTACATCTGATCCTGACCTCTGAGAGAAAAGAGAAACAGAAAACCAGATGGTACATTTTTAAGACCGTTAGCTCAGCTTTATAAATCCTGCCTCTCGGTATTCACTAGCATAACTTTGTGTTATTATAAAACTAATATTACCAAGTAGAAGCTTTTAAAAAGTTGGAATTTTAAGCCACGTATAGCTTGGATAAATTATTATATTTGGAGGTTTGTGGCAAACGTGGGTGCACCAATAAAATTCATTCTGACTTATGCCAATCACCTACGTTTTTTTCCTGGATGGATGTTTCTTCTTTTCATTCATGCATGTTTAGAGTAATGGAAGAGACGTATGCCGACAGATAGAAGAGGTGCACAAAGTGAGAGAGAGGTGGTGATGTCTCCACAGCTGCAGATAGAGAAGAATTGTGAAAGGATGGAGAGGAGAAAGGTAGAACAGTGGAGTGATAAAGAGGTGGAGGTGGGAGTCCTTATCAGAAAAAAGCAGACGCCTTTATCTCCCCGCCCTCCAGACACACACACACACACACACACACACACACACACACACACACACACACACAGAGAGAGAGAGAAACATACCACTGACTGCCCACACAAGCACACATGGACACATAACTACACACCCAAAGGTACAAACACAAGCAAACAGGCATTGCCCTGTCAACAGACAACTCTATTCACATAAACATAAGCTAAATGCTGACTCGATCCAGTACTATCCGTTTCTCACAGCAACCTCCCCCACGACTGAACAAAAACACACACATTTAACAACAAACACACAACTCTTACAGGTGAGCGACAGGCGCCATTTACACACGGACAGCCGTGCCCGCCTCCCCTCCAGCTGCCACGACGATGAATGCCATTAGCATCCAATAAAATGTCAGTGGGCCATGCCCAAGTAACTCATCACACACACATACATGTGCATACACACAGACACACAGTCAGAAATGTCAGAGGCCCATGCCCAGTAATGTATCTGATGGAGAGAAAAGGCAAATGTCAGCTGTTCCTCAAAATGGCAGCCAGCAGCTGTGTGGGCTATAAGGCTGTGGCTGTGGACTGATGCTGCCAGACATACGGGCAGCATATCAGTTTGAGTTGGTGTATGTGTAGCGTCGCATATCTACTTCAATGAATTGCCTCCATGTTAAACTGAGCACAGAGGGAACCAAATATTATGAGGCTTGTGGCATAAAAATCTTGCGTATTGAAATATTAGGCAAATTATTTCACATGAGCAAAAGCTTGCATGACACAAGTGGTTAATGATGGCATATATTATCCTCTTTGTTAGAACAAAGTGAAACAGAATAATGACACTTGTGAGAAGAGGAAGAAATATGAAAAGTTAGTATACCACCCTGCTTCATGCTCTTGAGGCCCTGACTTCATAACTAACTGATCAGCGCAGTAACAGCCCACTCAACAGTTCAGTAATGCAGAAATCAGGGGACATAGAGATGGCATAGCAAGTAAGTAAATTCACCATGCAACACACGAGGCAGACTTTACATATTCATATATGTATACACAGCAAAGACATAAACATGCTGTTTATATTTTATAAATGATACTACTATCTAGTTTGGTTATGCTGAGCAGCTGTCTAAAGACATTTTTATGAAAGTATTTGACCTTGAAGAAGAGGCCAGAGGTCCAAAGGTACACGATATTTAGGATGGACATATATTATTTCTTAAATATTAACAAATAGCTCTATATAGCATTATTATCGTGCTGACCTACAGATCACTCTATAACCTTAGAGAGCTCAGAGGTTAAATGTGACATGATATTTTAAACATTTATGTGGTACTTGCTTTGTGTTGACCATGCACACCACACCTGTAAGAATCATAGTTTTGAAGTCATAATATTTTTTGTCAGTTTTCAACCAATAAATTATTGAGCTGCCTTTGAAGACCTTGGTGGATGTAAGCCAAATTTTTAATGGACCGTTAACATCAGCCCACAAAGTTTTATCAAAATCTATTAAAAACTTTTCGAGCTGTCATTTTTATACAAAGACTCACACACACACACACACACACACACACACACACACACACACACACACACACACACACACACACACGGCACCAAAAACATAACCTCAATGGTAAAGGTTAGTCTGACTTCCCAATCAAATTTTGCTGTATTAAAAGACAACAATCACGTCTTCTCTTAATTGCAATAACATGATCAAAATTTCTTGCTTGCAATGGGGATGGTTAGGTGTTCCTTTATTGTACACAAAATCTTCATCATCTGTCTCTTTACAGTGCACTTTTTCCCATCTATTACCACCAGTTTTGATGAGTTCCTCTTTTGACAGCACCCTTAAGGGGTCACCACAGTAGATCATCTGCCTCCATCTCAGCCCATCTCTGTCACACCAACCCTCTGCATGTCCACCTTCACTGCATGCACAAATCTTCTCTGTGGACTTCTTTTTTCATCCTGATTCGCAGCTCCATATTTAGCATCCTTTGTCCAATTTATCCACTATCCCACCTGTGCTCATATCCAAACCATCTCAGCTTTTCCTTTGTAACGTTGTCTTTAAAACGCTCAACATGAGCTGTCCCTCTGATGTACTCATTTCTACTCTTGTGCATCCTGCCCATATCAGCTAGTTTTCTCCCTTTACCAGTCAGGATCCCTAGATTTAAGTTCCTACTCTCACCCCCCAAACTCCTGCCTTTCGCTCCCTCTCCTGACCTTCTAACATGCCTTCCCCTTTTCCTTTATCTTCGGCCAACACTATCACAGTTTCCAACAGCACACTGTTAGCCAACAGCACTGGAAGCGGCCATTGTTAACCCGGGACCTGACCGATCCAGTATGGAAATTACTTTCTTTATAATCAGCGTGTTTATATTCGGCCAAGATTTTACACATGCCCTTCCTGAAACAACACTCTCTATTTATCCAGGCTTGTGACCGGCAATAGGAGTACACTGGCTTAAACTTTCCCAGAATAAAATAAAACAAACTATCTTGACACAGATTCTGCAGTTCGTGCCATCTAAGAGTCATTCAAAAATGTTGGCTGTCAGCTGGGGGTTGTTGGTTTCTACTAATATTTCCTTATTAGTGGAAAACAATGTCTCACAGAGACTGTCAGCAGCTGGCCCTTCTTCATATTGTAACAGATTCAACAGGTCAGTAAGGGTTTCAAACAAAGAATAAATGATAAAATAATAAAAAGTGATACATGTTCTTTCTTATCCAACGTGTTTTCATCCCTGCCGTTCTCTTGCACTCTGCTGGCATTGGACACAAGCACACGGTGTCCTCTGTGGCTTGGCACGTTGGCCATGGCAATATTAGATGTCAACAGTTAATATTTGTGCTTGAAAGAGAGGTAAACTCTGCATAAGATGAGAGGAGGGTAACTCTGGCATAAATTATTTCTTATTTTTATTTGATTTTATTTTAGGAGACAGCAGCTCTTGTCCATTTTTGAGAGCTCTGGACATTTCACTGTGTTCTGCTTTTTTCACTTCTTTTGTGTAAATTTTTTATTCATTTTTTCCATTTGCTGTTTGCTTTTAAGCACCAAAATACTAACTTAAGTTTAAAAACACGTTATTTTGTGAAGATTTACATATCCTATCTGTGCATATTTGTGCTATAAAGTAGGCAGTGAATTTAAATGAGACAGACTGTAGTACTTGAGATACCATCAGAATGAGAACGACTTAGCTTTACTTGGCTAAATATGGCCTAATGTTTCACTGAGCAGGTATTTAAAAGGTTTTTCCCCAAACCACAAATTTCAAATATTGTGTAAACTGTGTAACTTCTCCCTACTGGTATTTTAAACCATTTTCATCTGAAAGTAATGTAAACATGTAAACAACAAATCAAATCAAATCAAATCACTTTTATTGTCACATCACATGTGCAGGCACACTGGCACAGCACATGCGAGTGAAATTCTTGTGTGCGAGCCCCACAAGCAACAGAGATGTGCAAACACAACAACACAAACGAGCAAAATACAAGAATGGCCAACCTGAAACTAATAAATATATGTACAATATATAATAGTGTATGCATTTCTGGATGTGTATACTAAATATTTTCCTACGTGTGTGTGTGTGTGTGTGTGTGTGTGTGTGTGTGTGTGTGTATATGTATACACATTTTTACAAATTAAATAGTAAAAAAATAAAATAAAATAATAATAATAATAATAAAATATATAAAATATACAGAGTTGAATATGTGCAAAACAAGTGGCATTTATATACAGTGTGGAGTGCATAATGTTGAAGTTCCAGTAGTGAAGCTGAGGTGTCTATGACGTGTTCAGCAGTCTGATGGCCTGATGGAAAAAGCTGTCTCTCAGTCTGCTGGTACGGGACCGGATGCTGCAGAACCTCCTTCCTGATGGAAGCAGTCTGAACAGTTTATGGCTGGGGTGACTGGAGTCCTTGATGATCCTCCCCGCTTTCCTCAGGCAGCGCTTCCTGTAGATGTCTTGGAGGGAGGGAAGCTCACCTCCAATTATCCGTTCAGAGCACCGCACTACTCGCTGGAGAGCTTTGCAGTTATAGGCGGTGCTGTTGCCATACAGGTGGTGATGCATCCAGTGAGGATGCTCTCAATGGCACAGTGATAGAAGGTCCTGAGGATGCGGGGGCTCATGCCGAATCTTTTCAGTCTCCTGAGAAAGAAGAGGCGCTGCTGCGCCTTCTTCACTGTTTTGTTTGTGTGTACTGACCACGTAAGATCCTCAGCCAGGTGTACGCCAAGGAACCGGAAGCTGCTCACTCTCTCCACAGCAGCGCCGTTGATGGTGATGGGGGTGTGTACTTCTCTGCACCTCCGGAAGTCCACTATCAACTCCTTTGTCTTTGCGACGTTGAGGGTGAGATGGTTGTCTTGACACCAGTGGGTCAGGGCGCTGACCTCCTCCCTGTAAGCCGTCTCATCACCGTTGGTGATAAGACCCACCACTGTAGTGTCGTCCGCAAACTTCACAATGATGTTGGAGCTGTTAGTGGCTGTGCAGTCGTAGGTGTAGAGTGAGTACAGGAGAGGGCTCAGTACACACCCCTGTGGAGCACCAGTGTTCAGTGTGATGGGGGATGAGGTGATGCTGCCCAGTCTGACCACCTGGCGTCTGTCAGACAGGAAGCTAAGGATCCAGCTGCAGAGGGAGCTGCTCAGTCCTAGATCCTGCAGTTTCCTGTCCAGCTTCGAGGGAACGATGGTATTATGTGCCATATACCTAATAACAGCATTACTTATATGGCATATAACAAACATATGGCAAGTGGTTTTGCCTTTTGTAATGTGCAGCCTTTGCGAATATTGTTTTTATATTTGCCATTACCCTCCACTTCTCTGATTACTGTCCACTAATGACTATCTAGTTACCAGATTATTCACTGCAGCAACAAAGCTAAAAAGTGAGAAAAGTTGAATCGTCTTTTGGACAGTGCTTAAACACAGTAGGAGTTCAGCAGCACTGTAGTAAAAATTGGAACACCGACAATTGCTTTGTATGCAATCAGTCACAGTCACTATTTGAAAACTGCATTTACGCACAATTTGAAAATAAATGATGTTGTTGATGGGGCTGGAATCCAAAGAGGAGCTTCATTATAAATGAACTCCTCATGAGTCCCCAAAAACTCCACAGCCATCTGTCAACAGAGGGGGGAAAACTTTTCTCCCATTCATCAGCCACACGAACGGATGGATAGAGGGATGAAAGTTGTGTGATCCCTGGCCAAGCCTTTCTCCATCCGCCCTCCAACCCCCTATGCAGAAATCTCAGCAGCAGCCACTGGCAACGTTCGCCCAAGGTCAGAAGGACAAAGTCAGGGGTAGAGGAGAGGAAGAGAGAGCCAGAGAACGCGTGTATCTGTGTCTGCTGGTTCGAGGGAGTGTGTGCTTTGTGTGCAATGGGCAGTGTGTTCATGCCAGTGTGTTTGTGTTAAGGCATAAGGGGTTTAAGATAAGGTACAAAGGTGCGTTCATGTGACTGTGTTTTTGTGGGTACAAAGCACAGGGGGACATGTAATAACTTCTACAAGTCCTGTAGCTTGGTGTGTGTGTGTGTGTGTGTTTGTGTGTGTGTGAGAGAGAGAGAGAGACAAAGAGAGGAATAAAGATGGCTGCTGACTGTGCCACAACTCAGCAGGCTGGGCAACATGACGATAAGTAATCGCCTCTGAACCACTGCACTAATGAGCAAATGCACAAGTACACACACATACACACAAATGGGCAGAAATTCGCACCAACCATACTATCTCACGCACCATGGTCGTCACTGTTTATACCTGTTGGAACAGACTAAACTATTTCACAAAAACGGCCTCAAATATATCTTGTATCAGATGACATGAACACACTCTCAGTTAACTTCCATACACAGAAGCAGATGGCCACACTCATGGAACATTATACAGTGTGTCTAATCCACAGCAGTCTTGTGTGCATTGGCTTTAGCGAGTGATCCATCAGGAACCCTGCTGCCATGCAGAGGTCAAACCCATCAACCCCAGAGACCGCTGCCAGGACAATGCGCACTTCAGCCAAGAACCAATCACAACAAGTCCTGCATGCCTCAAAGCACAACATAGATCAACCCAATACAGGACAGGATGGAGTCTGAACTAAGTTTCAGTCCAAGCTTATGTAATACAGTGCTGCATAATGTGTGAAATTTATGTAAAGTTGTTCGGCCATTTATTATTTGGTCACCTAGAACCACACAACTACTCTTTTGGGAATTTGAGTAAGCTATTAACCACAAGCGATCTTTGTATAAACAGTTCATTACTTGAGATAGCAATAAATTGGCAGTATAGAAAACAGACTTATTTATTTTCTCCTAACTTCTGCCCTCTCCCAAGCTGCCGTTCACTCCTTAACAATTCCCCCACTGTTTTCCAAAATGGCTTCCCCCAACATATCCTCGATTGTACATTGAACGTGTTTGTTATGTAATCCCTGTGACCTCCGTATCCTCTCACCTTTTCTCCCACCACTCTTCCCTCCCTCTTCTTTTTCTCCTCAGTGCCTTTGGGTAAACATTTGTCAGTGTAACACAAGTGTCTCAGGTAAAGATATGCAGATTAACTTTAACTCGTTTGCATAACGAGCTCTTATTTGCCAGTCTAATTACGGTGGTATGCCGAGGCTGTCCCAGAGCTGCCCTCAGGTTTCATTAGTGGGGTTCGTTAAGAGGTTTGTTAACGGGCAGTGCTAATCGCTTCCTCCCTCTTGAGCAAATAGTGGAGTCTGAAAGTCCTGAAAAGACTCCCACTAAGCACACAGCAATGTTGGTTTAAAAGAGACACCGACACACATACACACAGCTTTGAAAAGCAAACACTCACAAACACACAACTTCCTTCCAAACATGCTGCACACACATCCACACATATATTTGCTCAGTAGTCAAGAGACCAAAGAGCTGGTCAATGTATTGAAGACATTTCCTTTACACACAGGAAGTTTACTCAGGGTAAAACCACTCACACACTGTCTATGGGGACTTGGGATTCAAATAAGGTAATCCATGCTTTTAAAAGAGCAAACAATAGACACACACATACACACACAGAGAGAGAAGCTCCCACAAGGTCAACAAGGCCTTTGAATATATTAAAGAAACTCCTAACAGCCAAACAACCAAAAGCCACACTGTTATTTCCAAATAAAGAAAGAAGACATAAAGCCCACCAGTAGAGTAGAGAATGAATGATCAGACATTTCGAATGGCATCCATTTAGGTAAAAAAAAAATTGAAAAGAAATCAAAGCTGGTAACAATTACTTTGGATAGCCCTCAATAGAAACGTATTAAATGATTTTGCTCAAACTCAACTGTGTTTCAGGGAGAGGGGCCAGAGTGGCATTCCAACCCATCGTTTCATGAAGAATTCAAAGAAAATTGTGCCTGTTGACACTTTCTATAATTGTACCCCTATATTAGAATACACACAAAAAAGCAAGTCCAACTACAGAAATGACTGAGCAAGACAGTTACATAAAATATTATTTATTGCGTCTCCTTCATATTATCTCATTATCTCATTTATGCCTGAAAATTCGACCACAATGCCTGAAAATTAGTTATGTACACCACTAACTTACAAGATTAAATACACTTAGAAGGAAAAATAATGCTACCCAGACTTAATTTTTATCAGTACTATGAAAACCCGTTGTTAATTAACGCAAGCCTGAAGAGAAAAAGGGTGGACATTGAAGTTCTCCCTTTAATTTAGTCACTGTCACTTTCTTGAAGTCCAGTGCATAATTTATCCAAACAAATAGAAAAGGCTGAATGCTAAAAGACTGGCAGAAAAACCCGTATTAAAGTTAAAAGTTTAACAAGCAACAAGCAGTAGAAAGAAATTTCAGAACTTTAACAACATAAGGAATTTAAAACAACGAGGAAACTGAAATTCATGTGAGGTTGAAACAATAGGAAAATAAAAAAGGTCAGATTGGTGGTTTATAATTCTCTCCAGAAAGCCTGAACAAGACATTTTCTAGGACTGTGTAGTATTCACTAAGTATAGTCTCTTTTAGTGAGTCACTGTCTGTAATCACTAAGCTGTCACTGTGATCTTCAACAGATGCGGCTTTAATTGTTCATTTCTTAAGCGCAGCCTGATGCCAAATCTCACTGAGATGTCAGTGTTCTGGTCTAAGTAATTTTCATGCAGCAATTTTTTAGCAAAACCACTGCCATTTGTTTGCATCTTGATTAGCATGTAGGCTGCTCTGTCAATCATAGCTAATGCACAAGTAACTGTAATCTTTTACTTCAGTAAGAAATTGTTAAATTAAGACAGAGTTCAGCTAATGTTCTAAAAAGAACAGGTACATACGAAATACAAAGCTGGAGTCTCATTTGGGTAACTTTTACTTTATGAGCTTTTTTATTCAATTACTCTGTGTAGTCTTGCCACTACTCCATCTCTGAATCCCTCTCCCTAGCCTCTTAGTAGGCCTTAGGGATTGATGCCCAAAGTCCTTACAACGTCTCTCTTTGACAGGCAGAGTGCAGCCGAGTTGATCATGTTAAACATTATGCAGATGGAGTCCTGAAGCCACTGGGAGTTTTGTAAATAGTGAAAATCTCCACAGTAAAGCTGGCCTACAGGCTAAGAGAAACACTGAATGAAATATTAAATATCTTGCTGTCCCTCGCACTCAAACCACAGCTTTTTCTTCAACAAACACATCTTCTATCCCTTTGTTTTCCAGGTATGTTCATCTCCTTGTTTCTTTAACCTCTGCTCCATCTGTTTTCCCCCTTTTCTGTGACCCATAATTTGTTTGTTATTTCAACTTCAACTTACAATCCTCCTTCTTTCTCCACTTATTTACTGCTTTTCTGTTCTTCTCACCTCATCTAACTCCAATCTTACTCTCTTCCCCCCTAAAACTCTTATTTCACACTGCTAGATTTTCATCCTCTTTTCATTTCTCTCTCACTCACTCTCTTCATCTCTGCGTCCTATTTTTTCACAGCGCCCAGATCGTGGCCTGGCCCGGCCTTTTAATGTCCCCCTTTACTTCTCTCTCCCTCCCTTTTTCTCAGACTGTAGCTAATCCCATCAAGTGTTTGTAGCCGCCCTGAGCCACACATTCTAACTCTACGTACAATAACAAATAAAGAAATAAACACCTGTGAACACAAACTTATTAAAAAATGTTTGTGCAATCACACACAGGCTGTAAGGAGCTGTCCAAAAGCTATCAGCACAAACAGACAAGCACGCACATAATCACTTACATTGACATTTCATTTGAATGTCTAATTTTATATTTTACTCACTTTGTGCCTCATGCTCTTTTTAGCTCCGATGATGACCTACAGTAAAAGGGGAAATTCTTTATAACAAAAGAATACAAATTTGATTGTCCTTGATTAGTGACAACCTTGAATCTCCTTGATTAGTCCCCTGGTGTGAAAATTTGGTAAGAAGAACACTTTCAACTGTGGTGAACAACTAATTATAGAGAGACATTTCAAGTAAGTCTGTTATCTATCAGTTTAACGAGCACATTTCCCCACCCGATACAGCTGAGACGTTGACATGCCAGCTACAGGCCCACGAGCTGGTGAGGCAGCCTTATGGCATTTGCCATTCCGCATAAAGTGCTATTTACCATTTTATGTGGAGGATGTAAAGGAACAATTCACAGTCATGCAGGAAGAGAGACTGGATAGGCACAGGAGGACAATGTACCTATCAGACATAACTTTCAAAAACATCTATTTAGTGGATTCCCATTAAAAGGTCAAAACAACTCTGTCCCATCGGGGTGTGGACACTGGGTTTCCAGGGATCTCTTGTGGTTTCTAGAACTGGGATGTGTTCAGCAAACAATTTGGGGTTTAGGGGGTTATGCTGTCCTTTTTTTGGCAATTTTTTCAAGTGAGATCTGGAGAGTTTGGAAGTGAAAGTCTTCGTCTCTTTGTTCTATTATTAAAGATTTTTTAATGGAACATTATCCTAATGTGGGAAACTGATACTGTCGAAGACTGCTGTTGCCACTGGAGGGAGCTTGGTTTGCAACAACGAGGGCTGGTGATACATGTCAAATAACATGTCTGTGAATCACCAGGTTTTCATGAAGAACATTGCTATGCATTTAACAAGATGATTAATGTTATTTAGTTCATCTGTCAGTGACTATGATGTAGCTGATTCAGGTGTTGAACATTCACACAGTCTCCAAACATTTAAGGATTACGAGGATGTTGTTGCCAACTGGTGCTCTATATCCTAGATGAATTGAGCTAAACACCAGCTAATGGATATGATCCATCTAATCACGGTTTCACAACTATAATTTTCATGCCTTTAATTAAAATTGCAACTTCAAATCACTGCTGTTTAGAATACTTTGGATTACCAGTCACCTCTTGGTCGACTGTCTGGATGTGGAGCCTAAAGAGTAAAATGGAATCCAAACGTATTAGCCCAGTTCATATGTTTAAGCTCATTGAATTACCCCTTTAAGCACAAAACAACACACTCTCTCAATCTCTGTCAAACCTGCAGCACTGTTCTTGGTTTCATACACAAACACACAGCTGAAGATGGCGCTTTTTGGTCTTTTAGTCTCCCCAAGGACAAGAGTAAAACAACAGACAGGCTAATTGATTTCTGTGCCCTCTCTAAAGTGATTGTCATGCTCCACTAGCACAATGCACTTGCTTTCTCACTTTCTAGGGGTTTTTTTTCCCCACCACATGCAGTTTCAGGTTCAAAATCAATTTGGCTTGGATGAAAGTTTTCAATTTCATTAGCTTTATCAAATAGAGCACTGTTAACAAGCGGCGGTAATAGAAAATCATTTAGGCCGAGCAGCTCACACACTCTCAAAGGACTGGTTAAGAGGTACTCAAAAAGGGAGATATAGAACTGGAGAGGGAGGGAGAAAGGGAACAGGAGAAAAAAAGGGTGACACTAGGGAAAATATTGACAGGAGACAGCGCGAGAAAAAAAAAGTGCAAAAGTGTGAAAAAGAAGGTGGGACAAAAAGGTGCAGAAAAGGGGAGATGATGTCTAAAACTCAGAAGCAAAAGATGATGTGATGGAGTGAGAAAGATAAGAAATAGAGAACAGTAATGACGGAAAATGCAGTGGAAGAGAGTAAGTAAAAAAGATGAATGTGACAAAGGCAGGAGAAATCTAAGACGGCTGCAGCAAAAGATAGAAAGAAACCAAAAGATAAAATGTTAGAGTGATTGATGACCTTATGGAAATGTTTAAATGAGCAAAAATTGCACTTTAAAGCCTGCGAAGAAACAGAATGCAAAGATGAAAAAGAGCAAGGAAGTCAGGGAAATTTGTCTCTTCCCCTCATGTAAGTATTGCCCCATTAAACTCCTATTATTGCTCCTCAGATGTTTGTCAGAAAATTAATGCTGTGATGAAAGAACATAAATAAACGATTAGCCACCATCAAAAGACTCGGGCCTGTAACAGACCACCAGCTAAATACTACCACTTCAGTGAAGGAAAAAGCGATAGGAAATCAATCACTAGAATAAGTAATACAGCAGAGGACTGCAGAGGCGAAGCAGAAATCTGACAAACTGAGAGGAGACTACGAAAGAATGATGGATTTACAGACTGGATGTTGGAAGGAAAGTAAAAGAGAAAAACAAAAATTATTGTACTGCTTCTTGCCTGCCTTATGAAAAAAGTTATTTCTAGAAAAACGTTATTGCTCCCTAAGGTAAATGTTGTTTTAGTAGTGGCACGGTGCTGCAAAAGTGCTGCAAAGAAAAACTACATACAGCTTTCTGATTGAAAACAGAAACATAGAAGGAATGCAAACATAAAAAACACAGTTAAGGTGTTAATTTCAACACTTTTTCATTTCAGTTTGCCTTCTAAAGTAGTAGCATGAAGGAGCTTTTAACACAGTATGAAATTTGAAATTAGTAAACATTATAACATAGTCAATAAAATGTCTATCAAATCCAGCCTGTTAATTACTTAAACAATGCTTCATTCAAAAACATGCAGTAAAATAAACTGATAAGCAATTCAGATTATTGACTTGCAATGTCATTTACCGTTTGCAAATGCTCCCAGAGAACTCACAGAGACGGTATTGCAAACGGTAAAGCAAAGGCTCTGATGGCACATGATTTATAATGTAATCTGTCTCTTTGTGTTTCTCTACCTTTTCTTTTCATGAGATCTCAGCAATCCAATCTACGTCACACTTTGGGGGTGCTTTACGAGGGAACGAAGGAATTCTAGCATTGGTTAAAACTTTTTTCTGTTACACTTTCACAACAGTTAGACAGCCAGCTTTTTAACAGGCAACAGACGAAGGCCATTAGAGCACTCCCAAGGGTTGAAAAACTTTACTTCGGAGCAATGGCTCAAAATGTGGCAACCACAGCAACCGCAACCCCCTCCCGCTTAAACAACCAATGGATGATCTGCAATGATATCTCAGTGAGAAACCTCTCTGGAGGAGCTCCCTCGGTATCAGCCCACTGAAGTTTATGTTATCTTTAGCAGCGATCAGACATCCTGCTATTTATGTTACTAATATAGGGATTATGTCAAAGCAAGCAACTAATTCAAGTCATGTTTTCATTTAATTATTAAGCAGTGATCAGCTAGCATTAGCTACACTTCTTAGGTGCATTTGTGGAGTAGATTTTTACAAAGAAGCACACACACACAGGACAAACTCTGTACGCCACACATCTGAATCATTGCAGTTAAAAGAACCTAGAATGCCAGTGTACTTCAAGACATACCCAATTTTTCATATCGTGATTGTATTCTACGAGCTGCAGTCAGCGTCACGGAGAAATGAAAGGCTACCTGTTCGGCTGCTCGTATTTATCATACTTTAGCACTTAATTTCCTTCAAAGCCCCAAACACGCATACAGCACATACCAATAAATTACATTCAATCAAAATTCAATGAGAGAAATGAGAGCTAATGTTAATCCATTGTTAGATTGCTCTGAGTCATTGTGTCATGGGGATAATGATCAGCCAGCTTCTCTTATGTGCACATTTTCACACTCAGAGTGTGCAGCTAATCAGCCAAGTGAAGCTAATGCAGGGGGAAATGTGTTGCTGATTAGTTCAACCTTAAACCCCAAGACATGACTTCCAGACCTACACTAGTTGTCGCACACATACACACAAACAGACATGCACGCAGGAATGCACACACAAAATTAGTCCAGCTATTCATGCTAATCTGAGAGAAAATGACTTGCTCATTAGCAAGACCCTTAAACCTCTCGACAGGCCTTTGAAACCCATGCCGTCTCATGGTCACAGAGCATACACAGAAATGCAGGCTCACCAAGCACACACTGGCCTCTGCAGAGGAAGTTGGACTATTCAAAACTACTTAGGCTCATTAACTGACTTTCAATAAGTGTTGGAGTGGATTCTATTAATAGCAAAAATGTAAACAGAGCAGAATTTACCAATGACGATACAAAGTCCAGAGCTGAATTTACAGAGCGGATGCTTAAAATTTGTGCCAAATAAAATCAATTACATAAGTCCTCAAGATTTGGTGAATGGGTGATGATCTGTATTCTATCAGTACAAAAAATCAGTAGAAAAAAAAACACGTAATGTGTTTTCATTAAACAAATCCTAAATTTTTATTCCTTCTCCAGTTCAATTTAGCAGTATTACTTTCAGCGTTTACCTTCTAAATGTATACACACACACACAGACACATCTCAGAAGCCAGATTTAAGAGGTCTGGTTCTGATCTTTCCTTTTTTTTCAACTTTCTGAGGGGACAATCAGTAAGTTGTGCAAAGGATTTTAACTTCTCACTCTCTTTTCATTTCCCACACAGCTATTTCCATCAGTGTTTCCTTTGAAATGGTCTGCTGTTTTGTATGAGTCATCACACTGACTGGTTACGCTAGAAAAGAACTACTTTTGATGAAGTGTTTCCCAGCCACATCAGAAGCTAAATGTATTTTAGCTGATTCAAACAGCCACACTGAGGCCAAGAGTGACTTGACGTGCCGTCACATACTAGCAGTATCATTTACGTATAGGGAAAACAGGTGGAACACCTGCATTAGTTGTTTTGCTGTTGATAAAACAGAAATAGATGCATAAAGAAGAAAAGTTCACCACTATGAACAGAGCTGAGCAAGCACGGTTCACAGAGGGAAGCAGAAAGGGCAAGCTGCACAGTCTCCAAAGCAGCCGCCCCGAGTGAAGGATTTCCAGTCTTTTGTAGTGGCAGGTGAGCACGTTCACAGGATTCCCAGGCAGCCAATCGCCTATGTGGGTTGAGACAGTGCCATCTGCATGGACAGGGGCTGGCACAAGTCTCCCGCTAGCCAGTCGTCGGAGAGTCCTGGCACTCTTGGACTTGCTTGGAGGGAAAAGGGCGGTCTCACTCCCTCCGAGGCCCAGGGCCATAACACTTTGTTTCAACCATTTTTTAATTATAGGACCTTAATGAATGTAAGCCTCAACTTTATTTATACAGCACTAATTCACAACAACAACCACCTCCAGTTGATGTTTTATTGTCGGACAGAGATAATGCAATATTACAGAAAAAAAACCAACAATGTAAAACCCAACGATCTGAATATCCTCTATGAGCAAACACTTGGCTACAATGGAAAGGACAAACTCCCTTTTAACAAGCAGAAACCTCCAGTAGAACCAGGGTCAGGGAGGGACAGCCATGTGCCACAATTAGTTGGGGGATTAGAGTAAAGAGGAGAAAACACAACACACACTGTGGAAGAGAGTAAATGAAAGTTAACATGCAGTGGTGGTATATAATTACATGAGGATTTTAAAAAAGGAAGTAAAAGTAAGAACAAGTTCAGTGCATCATGGTGTTCCCCGCCAGCCTTATCCAACAGAGGCATAACAAAAGGATGTTCCAGAGTCACACAATTCCTCTCTAACTATACACTTTATCAAAAACAACATTCTCAAGCATAATCTTAAAAGCAGAGTGTGTGTCTGTCTCCCAAAGTTGAACTGAAAGCACTGATCTTGAGTGAATTCAAGCAGCTTTGAAGCAAGGGTTTTGTGAAATACAATCAGCAAATCTCTGGCATTACATGAATTTACCTATCATTCACATTAAAATAGACAAGCTACAAAAAAGATACATATACTAGCAACGAGATTGCACTATACTCTTTCTAACATTAATGCATGAAACTACAAACTAAGAGGCTGTAAATTTAATTATAAATGTACATTGATTCAAAGAACTGAAATAACATGCTCTAAGAATTTCCTTCTAAGCTATGACACTAATTAGTCTTAGTAATTTCATCGTTCTCTCTGCAACCTACCAAAGTATGACATCTCTGACACATACAGTACACAAATATTAATGTGAAGAGAGATGATGCTTGTCATGGTCCGGGTGTGTGCTAGTGTGTCTCCCTCCGAGCCGGCATCTCCACCCCTGGGAGGGGCCTCTGTGTTCTGCTGATTGCTCGCACCTGTGGGTAATACAGCTGGGGACTCATAAGGCCAGCGCACTCTCTTCGCCAGATTCTCAGCTAACCCTAGTTAGTGCAGGCCACCACTGTGATTTCGCACACTTCTTGAAAACTACCTTGTCTCATCATGTGTTTTCTTTCATAGCCACGCACCAAGTTGCCAGACACAAATCTCCGCCGAAGAGCTCCGATCCGGACGCTGGACCTCCTGACAGTCCCACGGGCTGTTCACCCGACTCACCTGCCTGCCTCCCTGCCTCAACGCCAGGTATTTCGGACCACTTACCCCTTCATGCCACTACAGACCACCCACAGCAAGTACGCAGTACTAAGGAAAATTCAGAACGACTAGCTTGCCCGTATTTCTCCCGAACCATATCTGAACGTCTGTACTCTATTTACAGTGACTCTGACCCTTGCCCCGGACCCAGTTTGACTCTCCCTCCAGCCCAATCCCCGGAACTGTTGTTTCCACTGACCAACGACCAGATTGCTTACTTAGACTTAGGCTGCTTAAAACCCCTTTGGTTTAATTGTGGCATTTAGCACTTGTTAAACTCACATTCCAGTTTCCTGATTGTGAACACTTACTGAGAAAATAAACGTTGTCACTGAAACTACTTACGTGCTGTTCGGCGCCCAGCATTTGAGTCCTTTCCCTTTTGAGGCGGCCTCGGCCGTGACAGTGCTTTGAGTTACACTGAGGAAGAAATTGTATTTAAGGTATTTTCTAGTGCTGATCTTGGCAGCGATACTCTATTTGTAATAAGACATTCTGTTGGATCTGTGTACAGTAGAGAGAAACTCTAATGACTCCTTTTTGGATATAAAAATGTTTTGTGATGTTTTTTCACATTATTCTTCATATATTGTGTTCTCAAACCCTTTGACCACTTGTATCTCTGAGAAATCAGTCTGTTCTTCTGGTCCTATTAAACAGTTCTCCCAAATTTGAAGTTCAAGAGAACCGGACAGGTAGACAGATACTGTAACCAAGAAGCCTAACGTAAAAACAATGTGCGTCTTATTGTGTGTGGCCATGTGCGTGTAAGTGATAGGTGTAAATATCTATACCCTTTGCATCCTTCTTGGTGAGATTTGCTGATACAGAATGAAGTGACACAAAAGGTGAATACACTCACAAGGTAAGATCCTATCTCCCTGTCTGTCACTTTCTTCGCTGAAGAGAGATGATGCTCTCGAACTCCAACAAATGAAAGATTTTTGTGAAAGGCATAAAGATGAAAACAGGAAAACAAAACAAACCTACACACTTCAGTAACATTCTAGGCTTTGGATAATTAACAAAATATTAATGAATGGTGATAAAATCAGGTTCAAAAAGGAAAAGAAAAATAAGCTTAAAGGGCATCAAGTATTCAAATATTCTTAAGCTTTTCGCTTTTGTTTCATGCTGGAAACATGACAAGACGAATAACACTTGAACCTGCCAGCTGGCAGAAGTCTGTCTATTTTTTGTGTGGTGCTGAATATTGTTGGCCCAATATATTGTAAGAAATATTCACAACTAATAGAAGGTGAAAATAAAATGTAGATATTAGTGACACGTCTTTGCTGACAACTCAAGGAACAAAACAGTGAATTAATAAAATCTTCACCCGGTATGTCTGAAGTTTCAGCAGCTTCACAAACTGGCATTTGATTAATGTTCAGCCCTACAATCTTTTCTGCTAGTGCAAAAAATATATATATATTAAATCCTATGCGTTGTTATATTGACTGATTCTGTACTTTCCGAATGACAGGCAAGTGAACGACACCAGCAGCCCTGTAGTGATTCAGTAAATCTGTAGCATGCAAGACACCTCCAAAAAAACAAAGTTAAACTCATGAATGCTGAGAAAAAGGAGGCAGTCAGTGGAGAGTGTCTCGTGTCCACTCCATCGAATACACCGCTTTTTTTGTTTTTCAGTGTCTGTGTGACCTTCTCTGTGCTCTCTCTCTCTCTCTCTCTCTCTCTCTGTGTGTGCTCTACCCTCTCACTTTCACCACGACAAAAAGGCTATATGAGCATGTGCATATGTGTATGACAGAGAGGCAAAGTGAAAAAGGCTCAAACTGAAGTGGCATGATTTTCTAACAATGTGGCGTTTAGAAGTAGCACTCACATCTCACGCTTTCTTTCCCTTCCACATATCCCCTTTTGCTTTCATGAGTAAATGTTAGAAGTTCACATTTCCTATCTCTGAAATGCCCCTTCTCTGATTTACAATCTTCTCTGTTGCTTGTTTTTCACAGAATAAGCAGCCTCTGTGTGCGGGTGTGTTTGAATGTGCTGTATATGCGTGACAGTGGCTCTGTGTGCACAGCAAAGAGTGATGCGAGTGCGTGCCTGAATGATTCAGTCGGTGAATGAAACCAACAATGAGACACAAAGAACCCAGGGAGTGAAGGCGGCATATAGAAAGGCCAAGGTGAGAAGTCCCGTGACTGTTTTTTTTTATATGCAAGTGAGGTCTTTACACTGACTGCACACCAAACCATGCAGACTCTGAGTCACTATGGGGACCTCAGTGTTGGTGTCTTCTGTGACAGACTGGTCCATTCTGTTTCAATGGTTTAAGGTGTAGTTTAGCTTGTGGTTAGGTTGGGGTTAGAATTAAGGCAGTAGGGAATGCTGGGGAATTAGAGTTCCCATAGGGATAGTAAAACAAATGTGTTTGTGCATGTAGGTGTGTGTATGTGTCAGTGATTTTATGTCAGTAATTATTGATGCTCCGTATTCCATGAGTAATGGTGCGTAGTGCTGACACTCTGCTACAGGTTAACGGTGTAGCGCGAAACACGCTCAAGCACATGGGGTGAAACACACTGGGCAAAACACACACATGTACACACACATATATATACTGAACAGTGCACCCCCCCCCCCCACCCCTCCCATCTTTGACAAATAAAGTACAATCTGCCACATAGCTATTCCAGCGACTAGTGCTGGAAAGGAGCAGTTCGCTGTCATTAATGTCTGTGAAACTGTGGAGCGAGACTGATGAGATTTCCTGATTTACACTTTTTAAATGGCCCCAGTCTGGCAATTGGAAACAAGCATATTCCTTCAATACGCATCAAGAGTATAACCCAGGGCCTATGCATATACTGATATTGAAGAGTTTCAAAAAGACCAACTAAAATATTTATATTTATTAAATTCTTTTTATTTTTATTGGTGTGGGGCTGTTACAAACTCGGTGTAATAATAATTGTGCATTTGTATGATACATTACATCTGCAGTAAACTTATTTTAGTACAAATATCAGTCAGTAAGGAATAGACGACAAAACCAAATTATAAGGATTTTTTTTAAAGGAGTTTTTGATTTGACATCCCAAACTCATGAACGGTGCATAGGAAGAGTAATTTCTGTTATTTCATAGGAAAGTGGTACTGGAAGTGGATTTTTTTTCTCAGCTCATCTGTCATAGCTGTTTCAGTTTTACGACAAACGGTTACGACAAACCATAAACTAATTCAGTGAAACTGCATCAGTCGCTTTTGCAGCTAAATTTTTTAAAAAACTTTCAAACTAAGTACCAAAAAAGAAAATATCAGCCATATCTCACTGCATGAGAGGGTGTACGGCTTCTAAACCACCCACCCATGACCTCCTGCTAAGATTACAGACCTGAGACATTACCCCCAGTGACTTTTCAGCCTCTGAATCTTCCAGAACAAACTGTTTGCCTCTGAACTGGCACTTGTCAGATCCTTGGTGTTTGAACAAGCCTACAATGTCATCCTAGAGATGACCTGGATGATGAAATACCACAATGATGTAATTACAGTGAAACTGAGTGACATGAAAATAGAAATGCCAGTCATAAGGGTGACACAAACGGTGATATATTGGAAGATCGGGGTACAATAAATATCCCTAATTAGGAGGTGATGTGACATGTAATACTTAGAACAAAACAGAAAACTATCTCACATCTGAACAAAATGTCTTTCAAAGTTGTTAATTCTGGGACTGAAGTGAGGAGGTGGAAAATTGTGAAGTATTACAGATCGCAGCTACTGTATGACAGACAGCGGCATACACACAAATGCAGATGACTGAGGGCCTATGTGACTAATGGAGGGCACAGACATACACCTACTGTAAATGCGAGCATAGGCTGACACAGCCAATGTAGCAACAAATGAACAGGGAACACTTGCACCAAGGAACCACTTTGACTGTGTACTGAAACGGCAGAATGCACTGGCAGAAAGAGATAGAGTGAAGGCAAGGTTAATCTTTTGCTTTTTAAACAGCCTTAGGTGTGTTATTATTACACGATTAGAGCCAGATTTCCCCATGTGCCCAATGAAAACTGTTTAACCACAGCCGAGCTGCAGCGGACCTTAACCTGTACAGAGAGAGTGAGAGAGAAATGGAGAGAGGGGGGAGCAATACTGACGACCATCCAAACCAGAAAAGCTGTCAAAGAGCAATGTGTACAGACAAAAGTCACAGACCGTCCATGTCCCTACACTATTTTGCGTTTCATTCCACTAAGAGAAGAAGTGGGAATGTTACAGGAGAAGAGGGGAGAAATATTTTAGATAATTTCAGTGTTTGGTTACTCAGCCGTTTTGCGGGACACAGCTGTTTTCCGGCGCGTCGACCCTTCTCGCCATCTCCAGTCCGTGCGCCTTGCGCCGCGAGCACAACGACCACCGTGCTCGGGAGCGCACAACGCAGTCACTGTTAACTGCTAAGTGAGCCGTGAGTGATCGGAGCTGATTAAAACACACAGATACGACCGCGCGCACAAACACAGAAGACACTCATAGGAAACGTGATACTAATGCCGATGATTTGTCATTTGTCTTTAAAACGGAGGCGTAAAATCGCGCCCACGCTTTAAATGCAAAATATTCTAAAGCCTCGTTCCGATTGTGCGTCTTGCTTTTTTCCCTCCTCTGAGTCAGGTGGTGTTACCTGAGCTAAATTAATAATATCTCAGCTCTATTTTACAAGTGCTCTTGAGCACGAGAGTGAAAATCCTTTGCGCACTTCGGGCGCTGTGAATAAGAACCCCCCGATGTGGATTCAGTTGATCTTATAAGACCAGTTAAACTGGAGTGTCGTGGTTTTTACGAGTCAGGTCAGATTTATAAAAAGGGGCTTTTAAGTTCTGCAAATAAGTCAGTTATTCACTTAACTGGATGATGGAGATATTAACCGCTCTCTTGTTTCTTAATGTGTCCAATTCCCGACAAAGACAGAATCTTATTATAGCTTCTTTTAACTTCAATTAACATAGGCGAGTAAGGCAATTACTAGTCGTTTTCTCTGTTCGTCGACACTCGAGTACATTTTAAAAGAAGAAAAAGGGTTGATTTTCTTTCCGTTTGAGGGACGTCGTGTCATTAAAAATCCTTTAGATCTTTTTTTCTTTTTTCAAACAAGGGACAACCTCTAGAGCTTGTTTGAAGTGTGCAGCAGAAAATGTTTGCAAACAGTCAGTGCTGATCCCGCCCCCCACTATAGAAAAGCAAGTATAGTTTTGTCCAGGAAACACTCAGGTCTTTCCTCTCAGAGAACTCAAACTGGCACATGAGCAAGTCAGCAACTAGCCAGGGTTCGCGTGTCTCAGGTGGCACCAGTTAGAATGCATCTGTCATTTGAGCTTGGACTCAATTACTTATTATTCTACACACATGAGGGGATACATGAGGCGTCAAGGTGAATACTGGCTATTCGGTTGTTATTTAGGAGACGAGAAATTGCCTTTTCTGGGAATTTCTAGGCAAGTATCGTGATGTTGGTATAACCCCCTGTCGTTGGTTACCATCTCAGTAAAAAAGCAAAAATGGTGTGAATTACTTTAACTTGGTCCAGTGTGACACTTCTAAGACACTTAAGTTATTATTAACATTGTTTCCTTGCAGGATAGCAAGCTGGGTAACTAAGTTTTGTGTTTGGTTTCTCTTCACCTCACTGTTATAGTTCAATTTCTAACAGTCTTCGGGGTATCTACTCGCCCTAGGAAACATTTTAACAAAAAGAGTTCATATAAATACAATTATAATGTATGCCTTTGTTGTAAGTACTACAAAAGTTATCAGTTTTGCCTATAATGTCGCATTTCTAAGATGACACCACAAATGAAATATCTAGATAAATAATAGCGAGCGGGAAATTCCGTTTTCCAGTCCAGAACAATGAAATAACAGTAAGTAAAGCTGGCAACAAGTTTTTGTTCGCACTTCCATTTCTTACCTTTCCACAGCAGAAGAAGAAGCAGCGTCTTCCAGAGGCGACACCCCAACGGCGCGCCTCCCTTTCTCGCGATCGTCTCCATCCCTCCAGTCGATAAAAAAAACCCCACGACTGTTCGCAATAAGGATTCAAAGGGCAATGTTTTAATTTCTATATTTCTTTCTCCTTTTGTTCCCACAGAAAGATTACTATCGCATTGGTGCCATCAATCTCATTTTCACCAAACTGCGGTCCCGCTGTGCTTGACCTAAGACACCGAGCAGATGAGATTTGGAGTAAACTATAAATCCTTCTTCAGTCAGTAATAAAGAGGAACCCCCCAATGGGCAATTCCGGTGCAAGCTGGCTTCTTTTTTAATCCGCCTCCCCCTAAAAAACTCTCTCTCCTTCAAGCCAGAACCGATGAATGAATGAAATTCCCCGTAGTGAGCTTTTTTCCACCAGTGCGCTTCTCTGCCTTATTTATCCATACGGGACGGTTAAAGCTGACGGTTAAAGCGCTGTTCTCTTTGCCTTTGTCGCAGTTTTCTTTCTTGCAAAGTTTTTAAAAAATTACCAGAGGGTCACACGAAGTCCCGAAAAAAAAGTGCACTTCACAGTGGACTTTGAAACAGTAAAAAGCAAAGACAACTCTGTCATTTAGGGCTCGCTTAATAAATTAAAATCCAAATTTTGCTCGCTCGGCAGCAGCTCCGTCACTCTCCTTTCTTTTCCCTCTCTACCTTTCCTCCGACTATCGTCCTCTTGCTGTAAGTGTTGTCTTGTGTGTGCGCGTCTGGGTTCAACTTAAGAATCTGTGTACACTCGTCCGTGGGATGGAGTGAGGAGAGGACAGAAGAGGAGGTCTGAAGCTTCCACCAGCCGGCAGAGGTAGGAGGAGGAAGAGGAGGAGAAGGGGGGCTAATAGCGACTGGGGCAGAGGAGGGTGAGGGATAAGGGCGGGATTTGGAGATTTGAATGACAGTAAAGTAACCAATCGAGTGTATAGAACTTTATTTAGATTTTTTCTTTTTTTTTTCCGAATTGTTTTATAAGATGCATTAATATGTTTTTTCCTTACTTTCTTAATACTGGGTCATTGTGGTAAAGAAACAAATACCCACACTGCAACAACAGGAACTCTTTAAGAGGATAGATTTTGCTGCTCTTACAATAATAATGAAAACACGGGAAAATTAGCTGCAGGTGATCTACAATAACACATCAGTGCGGAGGAAACAGGTTAAGGATATATCCAAGAATAATGGAGCTTCTGATGTTAACGAGATTAAGAAAAAAAAGTTTACAATATGAATATGTCCTATAAGAAGAGGCCTATTTCTCCGCGTTGTTTGTGTGTATTGGTCTCAGCGAATTGCGTGCACAAAGTCTCTCCCTGCATTATTCATACAAAGACACACGCTACACCTGTTCTCTCCGTAATCGATAGAAGACAACTTCGCACGAGCACCCACCTATACGCACGCACGCGCGCACCAACCACTTTAACTGGCAGCTTGCACAACTGCTGAATGTGATCCATCAAGCACCTTGTGATAAAACTCATTCACTTTATATTGATAGGATCACTGTGTGTGTGTGTGTGTGTGTGTGTGTGTGTGTGTGTGTGTGTGTGTGTGTGTGTGTGTGTGTGTGTGTGTGTGTGTGTGTGTGTGTGTGTGTGTGACAGAGGGATGAACAAGTGAGAAGAGAAAGAACATTAGGCTCTTCTTTGAGTCCGAGATGATATTTCATATGGCAGCATCCCTGGTTCCCTTTGTCAGCTAAACGTGTAAAAGCTAAAGAGATGACATTGTGACTTATTGAATTGCAAATCAGTCAGGGAGAGGATGGGAGGATTTCCGGAGACGGAGATAGTCCTACGTGAGCCTTACTGCCTCTCTGCCTGTCTATCTGCTTGTCTGTCCAGCGACACGGCAATACGCTAAGGAGGAGCGACAGCCCCCCCTAGTGTCGCATTTAAAGAAGAAAGTCCAAGTGGCAGACGCCGCTGTCCATTCATCATTAACCTGTCTTTAATTAGCAGTGGGCCTACATGTGATTATCACTGAAGAAGCCCTGCTGCTGATGTAAAATATCGCTCTGTCACTTCTGTCTGTTCCTTTCACAGTGCTTACCCATGTGTGCTTCATTGATCCGACATGCTGTTTCTCCACTTGTCCTTTTCCTTGCTCCCTCACTTTAACCAAACACATTTTTCTGGCCTCTCAGTCACAAGGCAGTAACATCCACAGCATTCAAGCAACTGCCAACCCAGCTACATTATAGTGCAGAACTGAATCAGTGCATTTTAAATTATTGTTATAGTGTCAAGTTATGTTTTTTTTTTTTCAGCTAAACTATGCATCTTGGGGCTACAGCTAAAGCAAATAATTAGTTCAGTAAGCATATGGTAGAAACAAGTAATATTTTTTACAATATTAATGTCTGGATACCAGTGAGGCCCCCACTGGTTGTAGAAAGTAAATTTGATACTGATTAATAAATTCAGATGTGACAAAAAATCTGTCTAAAAAAATCATCCTGTAGAAATAACAAAAGATAGATCATCTTAGTGTGTTCTGATTAAAAAACACAGCCACACTGGGTAATTTGAGAGCAAATAAATACTTTTCTTTTCTCCTTCATTTCAGTTGTCACTATTACAAATAAAATCTAGGAACGGAAGGAAATATTCACTAAAAGGAAGGCATTCATCACCAAGACTGCACTGTAATTATTAAGGGTAATTACTAACTAACTATAATTCAACAGCTGATTGCAAAAATGTGGTACTATAGTAAAACAATGCAACTCCATTTCTCCGTGTAAAATTACAAACATTTTATCATGGCCAGTACAGTATATGAGTACTAATGACTGTTGTCTTCAGGTTGTTAGGTAGCACTGTACTAAGCAGCTTTAGCCTTACCTACTGTTTCTCTCCATCTGCAAGCCACTTTGCAACCCACCTCATCTCTAACTCTTCCTTTTTATCATGTTTCTTTTGCTGTTGATGGTAGATCTTTTTTGTGCTGGGGGTTTCGCTGCTCATCTCCCAACCGCTTTCCATGTATATAAAATGGAAGATCACAGAGAAGTGCTCCACCATAAAAGAGACATAGCTCAAAAATAAAGTTATCATATTATTAAAATAATCGTGTTTTGGCAATACTAGTTTTGACTTAACTCAAATTTGAAATTATTGTTGGAAATCGTGGACTGAATGCTTAGCAAATTAAACCAGTATTTTTAAAACAGTTTTTCTAAACTGGTGTCCTGAGGAAACACTTTAAAGGGTATGCCTTTCCTGGCTTCCTCCTCTTATACTGTTGGGTTAGGTAAATGAGTTATCTCATATACAAAAATGGAAGTACGGCAGGATGCCGTAGTGAACAAGGTTCATTGCCTTTATTGTGACAAGGTTTGCTTATTTCAACAAGACAAAGTCAGCCCAAATTCTACACATATTACAGCAACAGAGTTCAGATGCCAAGGCCCTTCAGCCATTAGAAACATTTGGTTGCATTATGAAACAAAAGAGAGCCAAAGAGGCAATGTACTGTTGAGCAGATTAAATTTTGTTTCAAGCACTGGAAAGGTTTTGCTTTCAAAAGTACAGCAATTGGTTTGCTCACTATTACAGTTTCATTAAAATAAGAGTATCTGCAATACAGTGGTAAAATGGACTATGGTAGAAAACATGCTACTGTCGCAACTCTTGTGAATCCTGGACAAAATTCAAAATTAGCATACTTTTTTAGTGAGGTATCTCTCAGTCAAATTTCTGGATTATAGAAATCCCACATTTAATCCTAAACACTTTTTTCCATTCAATGGATTTACAATACATACAATATATTGCCAAAAGTGTTCACTTACCCATCCAAATAATTGATTGCACATTGCATTGTGTTCCAATCACTTCCTGGCCATACATATATAAAATCAATACCTAGACAAACAGACTGCTTCTACAAATACTTTTGAAAGAACAGGCCACTCTCAGGAGCGCAGTGAATTTCATCTTGGTACGGTGATAGGATGCTACCTGTGCCCAGAATCCAATTAACTTTCCTCACTACTAAATATTCCAAAGTCCACTGTTAGTGATATCAAAACAAAATGAAAGTGACTGTAATAACAGCAGTCATTACAGGCACAAAGTGATAGTTGACACTGACCCAAATAGAGCGGGGTCAGCAGATGCTGAGCTGTATAATAAGAGAGGTCACCAATTTTCTGCAGAGTCAACGTTACAGACCTCCGAATTTCATATGGTCTTATTATGGTTTCCATGGCTGAGAAAGTGCACCAAGCATTTTTTGTTTTCAGTTTTCAGTTTTATTTGTCATATGCAAGTTGGCACAGGGTCAACATTGCAATGAAATGTATTTGACGAGCAGAAGACAGTCACGCAATGCATACCGTCAGATGCAGTGTGTAAAAACATACTGCCACTGGACTCTAGAGCAAAGGAGATGTGTTCTCTGGAGTGACAAATCCTGCTTCTCAGTCTGGCAATGTGATGGACACGTCTCGGTTTGGCAGTTGCCAGGAGAAGGGTATTTTTTTGACTGCATTGTGCCAAGTGTAAAGTTTGGTGGAGGGGAGGTTATGGTGTGGGGTTGTCTTTTAGGTGCTGGGCTTGACCTCTTAGTTCCAGTTAAAGGAACTTTTAATGTATACCAAGACATTTTGTAAAATGTAGTGTTCCAAACTTTGTGGGAACAATTTAGATGGTCCTTTCCTGTTTCAAAGTTACTATTCAGCAGTACACAAAGCAAGGTCCATAAATACATGGATGAAAGAGTTTGGTTTGGAAAAACTTGACTAGCCTGGACAGAGTCCCGACCTCAATTTGAAAGAACACCTTTGGGATGAATTAGAGCTGGGATTGTGGGAGCCAGGACTTCTCGTCCAACATTGGCGTCTAACCTAACAATGCACTCCTGGTGCACTTGTTAAGAATTCAGTTAAGAATTCCAATAAACATATAAGCCATGTGGAAAGCCTTCCCAGAAAAGCTGAAGCCATTCGGCTGTGCAAAGGGTCAGCCTACCTACATCATATTAAACACCGTGGATTAAGCATAGGATGGCACTCAACTTCATCTGCATGTGGAAACAGACAAGTGAAAACCTAGCAATACAGTATATATCAACTAAAGATTATTGTTAGATCTGAAGGTGCAAAATCAAAGTTCAGTCCATTAAATTTAATTCAATTCAATTTTATTTATTCAGAGCCTAGAGAATTAATCCAGTACTACAATTTAAAATCACTTTTTGGGCAAAGAGTGAAATCAGTTTCTGTCTTAGCACCGAGTCATCATCTGTGACTCTCTGTTTTATCCAGAATCAAATTTAAAATATTCGCTTCATATACAAGACCTTAAATAACCAGCTCCCATCTTATCTTAAGATTTCATAGTGCCATATCACCCCAGCACTTGACAGGCTGCTGGGCGCTTACCATGATGCACTATTTCTTCTTCCCTTACCTCTTTTCACTCTCTCTGTTTATTCTTTGTATTTAATCACTAGTTATTAATAATTTCTGACTCTTTTCTCATACTGTGTCTTTTGTCTTGTCTTCCTCCCATCACCCCCAAATTTTCGTGGCAGATGGCTGCCCCTCCCTGAGCCCGATTCTGCCAGATGTTTCTTCTTTTTAAAAGGAAGTTTTTCTTGTCAATCTCCATCAGCCACTTAGCACCGGTGGGGTCAGTGTCTTTCTTAGTCATGGTTGTTATCTATAATATTGCAGATATGCTACTAATATCGGAATCAATAGCATGAATATGCTACACTAACAGCTTTTCTCAAAATAGATATTTAACTCTTCCACTGCCAACTTGTGGACCTACATTCCCACCCACATGCAAATACTGAGGCTATACACAGGACATTTGCCTTTCACCATGACGTCTTGTCTTGAAATAAGAAAATCCCACTCTGAATTGTAATTTATTGTTCGTTGAGACCCAAACAGCAGTATTTGAAAAGAAATTGTCAGTGTGCAGTCTCTACCTGTCTACTACCCAGGTAGGACTAACAGTGCAGGTTTATCCAAAATCCAAAAAATGGTTTGATTCAGGTTTACAGAGACTTCCCATAATCCAATTGCTGGCCACACCATTTCACAATCATCCAGAATCTCATTAGGCTGGGCTCGGTGGTAATCCAGAATCTACACAAACAGTACAGAACAATTAACTTTTATTCTATCTTCTGTTCTGAACATGAGCTGATCAACTTCTTTTCCTCCAAAAGGATAAAATCAAATATTATCCATCATGTATAACCAAGTATGTAAGGGTAGCAGCTAGCATCGCATCTAGTATTACAAATGTCACTTCTAGCATTACAACGTTTTAAACACTTATGTTACACTACAAGGAACAACAAGATAAGTAAAAACAATGCACAACATTTTCTGGTTTGTAGCACTGAATGGATATCTTTGTCTTGCTGCAACACACTTGACCCATTACTACTACCCGATCCGTACAGGAAACCCGATCGGTACCACACATGTGCAAAAGGCTACTACTTCCGCTCGAAGCATTTTACGATTGTTACGGGTCAGAGTATCTGTTAAGATATTAACAATAATAAGTATCTCTAATGTGGACAAAAAAAAAAAGTTACGGATCAGGACTCCCCGGTCCTTACTGCGCATGTACAAAATCGTGACTGTACAAATCGGGTCTACCTGATTCCGGTACGGATCGGATAGAGACACTTGGAAAGATCTTACCAGAAAGAGATAGATACTACTTCCTGTGCATAAGGTAAGGTTGTTGTACATGCAAAACAGCCTCACAGGACCCCATGTGACAATAATAAGCAATAACTATAAATAATAGGGGGATTAGCAGCCCTGTATTGTAACATGGGTTACAAATAACTGCAGAATTTAAAATGTATTTTAGTAAGTCTGAGAGGGTAGATTGATGGATGGCATGAAGGAGGACCCACAAAGTTGATTCTCTTCATCTGGACATAATGTCTTTAGTGAGGGAAGTGTTTCATCACTTATCCAACTGACTTCTTAAGCCTGGGACTAAAGAAACCACTGGGATCCCTTCAACCACTTATGTCCAGAGGAATAGAATCAGCATTCAGGGATTTCCTTACCTGGATTATTAAGCGTTCATCAAGACATAATTAAGAAGGACTGTGATGGCAAGCCACACGGGGTAACCGCCACACCTCACCATTAGTTACTTCACTTTAGTTTGCTTTGCATTCACTACTTTAAATATATTGTACTTATTGTCCAATATTGTTTCTTAATTAAATTTATTTATTTTTTCATTACACCTTCGAATGTTTATATGGCTTGCACGCACATTAACAATGTGAGGTCAAAGTTCTGATTTATGTTATATTAAAACATCTTTCTTTGTTTGAGTTACCTGGCGTTTGGCTTCTCCTTCCTGGCTGGCAAAAGATGTGGCACAGGGCTAGGAGAGCTGAAGTACTGCTGAAAAGCCTAATTGGATGAAACCACATGATTCATCGCCTGGGGGGGGGGGGGGGGGGGTGTTCAAGATTGTTTAATCGTTTTGGATTAGTTGGTTATATGGCAGCCATTTTGTTTTCCCCCTTGAGTGTCATTTGGTTTAGCTAAGCCAGTATTTAAATTCCCTCCAGGAGGTCAGTTTGTCTTATGTTTGTTTGAGGCGTTGTCAATTGCTATCTTGCTGCAAAAGCACACAAAACACAATGGAAATAAGGGAACACAAAACAGAAATAGGAACAAACACAAAAAGTGTTTCTGGGGAGACAATAAACTGACGGACCAGTTGCAGGAACCCAAAACATGGTAGGCGTGTTTTATTATGATTCATATAATACTTATGCTGTCCTCGCCCTGAGTCTCTTAGTTTCACCAGCTAGACAGCGAGATAACGATGCTCCAATAACCAGACTTATTTTCCTTTTTGCGCTGATTTATTGAAGAATGGCCTCTGACCATTGCCTTCTCTTTGACCATCGTAAAACTGAAAGTACAAAATACTGTATTAGCTAACTAACATTGTGAACTAGCTTGTTACACTCTTACTGCAAGCTAACAAGATAAAACTTTCAAATGTACAAATTATCGTACCATTTTTACACAAAACAAAAGAATAATTATTTTATCGACACTCATACTTACAGACATATCTTGTCCAAGGCAACAACATTTTAAGGTCCGTATCAGCTTAGAACGATAACATTACGGTATCACTTTCCGCCATCTTTTATTTCTTCTTCACGTTCTCATTTTTTCCTTTCCCAAAGTAACCGAACCCATATTACAAAGCAGCCACTAGAGGGAGCTCTAGGGCAGCTTACAACTATAATATCCGATTTAAGTTATAAAAGGCAGAACACTCCCCGCCTGGTACAATATAATTGTGCCACTAGAACAAACTTTTCTAATAAACATTTTGAACAGTTTAGGGCTATTTCAAACACTTATTTATCACTTGATAAAAGCAAAACCATATCAGCGATGGGTCTCAAAAACACTTTTTCATTTCCATCTTTCACAGTCTTTACTTCTGCTTTTCGAACCTTATTGTCCTTGCTCTCAAATGTTCTTACAACTTTTCCCATGGACCAGTCATTTCTGTGTGCGAGAGCATCTTTCAATAACACAACATCACCAACTTTTATGTTTGTTTTATCATCAGTCCATTTTCTCCTTTGCTGTAGTGTTGAAAGATATTCACTTTTCCACTGTTTCCAAAAAGAGTCTGCCAAACACTGTACTTGCTTCCATTGCTTTGAGTAGAGGTCTGGCGGTCCAAAGCTTCCTGTTGGTGCAGATAATGCACTGACCTTTTGTGTAAGGAGCATTGCTGGAGTGAGAAGGTTTGGTTTGTCTGCATCTGTTGAGACTGGTACAAGTGGTCTTGCATTCATTATTGCCATTACTTCTGCCATGAATGTACTTAACACTTCATGCGTTAGTTGGACATGTACGGCTTTCAACAGAATACCATCTAGGATGCGCCTTGCTACTCCAATAAGTCTCTCCCACGAGCCACCCATGTGTGACGAGTGTGGGGGATTAAACAGCCATGTGCATCCTTTCTCTTGCAGGTATGAGTTTAGTTCTGTGTCCTTGTGATCAATTTGCAACTCATTGCATGCTCCAACAAAATTTGTACCTCTATCAGATCTGAGTATTTGAGCAGGTCCACGGATGCAGAAAAATCTCCTCAGCGCATTGATGAAGCTGGATGTTGACATTGTTTCAATGAGCTCAATGTGCACAGCTCTCGTGGACATGCAGGTGAAAAGCACAGCCCAGCGTTTACTGTCTGCACTCCCTCCTCTGGTGCGACGTGTGGTGACCGTCCAGGGTCCAAAGACATCCAGTCCTACACTAGTGAACGGTGGCGTTGGTGTCAGCCTGTCCACAGGTAAATCTGCCATCTTTTGGGTCTGAAGTCGTCCTCGAAGCTTTCGACAGAGAACACATTTGTAAATAACAGAAGAGACGAGCCGTTTACTGCCAATAATCCAAAATCCAGCACCTCTGAGCGTTCCTTCTGTTAGGTGACGCCCCTGATGCGCTACCTTCTCATGATAGTATCTAATAAGAAGGATGGCTATATGATGAGCATTTGGGATAATGAGTGGATGTTTCTCATCTTTTGTTAGGTTAGCAGGTGCCAATCGACCTCCTAGTCTGAGGAGCCCATCTTCATCAATAACTGGATTTAACCTTTGAAGACAGCTTTGTTTTGGAAGTGGCAGATTTTCTTTTATGCATCTGTACTCTTCTTTGAACGTTTCACTTTGTACTGTGTGAATGATGAACTTTGCTGCTTTAGACACTTCATCTGTGGTGTTAGTTTCACTGAAACACTTCCAGCCTTTACCTTCTGTGTTTGTTTTCTTGAATGATACTGCCACACGCTTTAGTGATGCAATAGTGCGACACAATCTCATCCAATGAGAGAATCTTTCAAAACGGCATGGCTCTAGCTGTGTTACTGAGGCTTTGGTAACAAAACTTGTTATATCAGGTCTGATCTCTGCATCTGTGTCAGGATCGATCAGTGTGAAACTATCACAGTGAGACTTCTCTATGTCGTGTTGTGTCAAAAAGGAAGGACCACTAAACCAGTTTGTAGAAGCCAATGCAGAAGCTGCAATTGGTCTAGTGGCTGTGTCTGCTGGATTGTCACTAGTGGCTATGTAAAACCACTGTGCTGGATGTGTAGTCTTTCTGATTCTAATCACTCGGTTAGCCACGTAAGTGTAGAACCTCTTTGTGTTGTTGTGTATGTAACCAAGAACAATTTTACTGTCTGTGAAAAATCTGACAGTGTCTGCTTTAATGTCAATCTCATCTCTAATGAGTTCGTACATCTCTACAGCTAACACTGCTGCACATAACTCCAATCTAGGAACAGTGTGGGCGGGTCTTGGGGCTACTTTGGACTTGCCCATGATGAAACCTGTGTGCCACTGACCTTCACCATCAATAGCTCTCAGATATGCCACTGCTCCTATGGCCATGGTGGAGGCATCTGAAAATATGCACAGTTCTTTTTTCACAGCAATGGCCTGGGAGAACGAGAGGTAGCACCTCGGTATCTGAAGCCGCTCAAGATCCTTCAATGAGCTTCTCCATCTGCTCCATTCATCTTCTTTTTCTGCAGGAAGTGATTCATCCCAGTCCTTTTGCTCTGAGGTCAATTCACGGAGAAGAGCTTTTCCCTGCATTGTGATGGGTGACACGAAACCCAGCGGGTCATACAGACTGTTAACAGTGGCCAAGACACCTCTCCTGGTGAACGGCTTTTGTTCAGTGGTGACGTGAAAGGTAAAACAGTCCTTTTTAAGATTCCACAGTACCCCCAAGCTCCTTTGCAGGGGTATGTCGTCCAACTCTAAATCCAAGTCTTTTAGATCCTTGGCTCTCTCGGCAGCAGGAAACGCTTCCACTACTTTGTGGTCATTAGAGGCTATTTTATGTAGCCTTAAGTTTGACTGTGCCAGCATCTTTTGAGCGCTTGTGAGTGTCTCAACAGCTTCTTCCACTGTTGCTGTGGATGCGAGACCATCATCAACGTAAAAATGTCTCATTACAAACTGCTTTGCATCATGTCCGTGCTTTTTTTCTCCCTCGACTGCAGCACGCCTCATACAATAAATAGCCACAGCTGGGGAAGGGCTATTCCCAAAAACATGAACTCTCATTCTATAGTCACAAATACCTTGGTCGGGATCATTATCTTTATACCAAAGGAATCTCAGATAATCCCTATGATCCTCTCTCACTTCAAAACAATAAAACATTTGTTGCACATCAGCTGAAAATGCTACAGGCTCTTTCCTAAAACGCATAAGGACACCCAGCAGTGTGTTATTTAGGTCGGGTCCACTTAATAAGACTTTGTTAAGGGACTGTCCTTCAAATTCTGCACTTGAGTCAAAGACTACTCTCAGCTGATTAGGTTTTTGTGGGTGGTACACACCGAAGGATGGCAAGTACCAGTGTTCTTTGTTTGAGTCCAAAGGTGGAGCGACTTCTGCATGGTCATTGTCCAGCATGTTTTGAATGAATTCGATATATTGTCTTTTCATTTCAGGGTTCCGGTCTAATGTCTTTCTGAGAGATTGGAGGCGCTTGAATGCTTGCTCTCTGTTACTCGGAAGCTCTGGTCTTGGAGAGCGGAATGGCAAAGGCGCCACCCAGCTGTTACATTCATTTTGATACACCTCCTTCTCCATGATGTCAATGAAGTCTTTGTCCTCTACTGACAGTGCTGGTTTGTCATCATCTTTTGTCCTGTCAAAAACAGTTTCTCCCAGTTGATTGGTGTTTGTGTTTCCCCTGTCCTTTTTGGGGTTAGGTGTGGTGTTTAACTGGTCTTTGATTTGAAACGTGTTAGGACATGGGCAGAGGTAAGAAGCACGGCCATTCTGGAGAATATGTGTTTTGAGAACACTCACACTAGGGGGCTTATGCGTCTTCCCCATGCAGGCTTCTCCAACTATAACCCAGCCTAAATCCAAACGCTGTGCATAAGGTGTATTGTGTGGCCCATTGATTCTCTCTCTGACTTTGTGTACCTGTATAATGTCTCTTCCCAAAAGCAACAGAATAGGTACTTGTTCTTCTACAGGAGGTACTTTTTCAGCTATCTTCTGTAAGTGTGAGAACTTCATGGCCACTTGTGGAGAGGGAATCTCTCTCCTGTCGTCTGGAATCATGTCACATTCAATCAGGTTTGGGAGTGGGAGCTTTACTTTACCATCCATTGACTCAATCATGAAGTTTACTGCTGTTCTGCCGACATTATCTGACAGTCCTGAGCATGTTCTGAGCTTGTAAGTCTCTGAGCGTGTCTTAATATTAAAGAGCTCAAAAAACTGCGACTTAGCTAGTGACTTGTTACTTTGTTCATCAAGCACTGCATACATCTTTCTAGCCTGTTCTTTTTCGCCTTCTGGATAGACTAACACAGGACTTATTTTTGAGCATGAATGTGGGCTATCTGCATCACCACAGACTTCTGTGCATTTGGAAACAACTGAGGCATTTGCATTATCCTGTGTCTCCCCGCCATCATCTTTATCAGCTCCAGAGCTCTCAGCTGGAGCAGGGGGTGGACCTGGATGTAGCACTGCTAAATGCCTGTCGCTACCACAGTCCATGCATTTTATTTGAGCCCTGCAGTCCCTTGCTAAATGTTGAGTAGAGCCACAGCATTTAAAACAGATTCTGTTCTCTTTTAAAAATGACTTGCGCTCATCTATGGGCTTTGCTCTAAAACTCTTGCACCTTTTAAGAGGGTGAGGCTTCTTATGTATTGGGCATACCTTGTCAGGGCTTTCTATAGGCTTGCTGTAACTATTTTGAGGTGAACTAGTGTCTGTAGGAATGTCCGTTTTGTGTACACTAATCACTTGCCTGTTACTGCCTCTGAAGCTTTTCTCCTTCTTGAAGCTTGTGTCGGCAGGAGGTGTGATGACAAAGCTTGGGTCGTTTCTTATTTTGGCTTGTTGTCTTACAAACTTTGAAAAGACACTGAAAGGGGGGAAAACAACTTTATGTTCTTCTTTGTACTTTGCTCCTGTTGCAATCCATTTTTCCTGCAGTCCATATGGTAACTTTTCCACAATGGGGTTGACTCCGCGAGCTGTGTCCAAATATGAGAGGCCTGGTAGATATCCTCCATCTTTTGCACATTCTATTTCCTGCAGAACGTCACCCAGCTCTCTTAACTTTGTGTTGTCTCTGTTGTTTAGTTTGGGAAACTGTTCAATCTTTTTTAACAGTGCATTTTCTACCACTTCTGGAGATCCATAACATTCCTCGAGTCTTTGCCACACAAGGTTGAGAGCTGCAGCTGGATTAAAGACATGGACTGATCGGATTCTTTTGGCCTGGTGACCAGACTCCACTCCAAGCCATTTGACCATTAAATCTAGCTCCTCTTGAGCTGTAACGTGCAAGTCTTTAATAGCACTTTGAAATGATGCCTTCCACGCCCAGTAGTTTTCTGGGTGGTCATCAAACTGCAAAAGTCCAGTACTTAACATTTCCCTCCGTGTCAGGTACCTTGTAATATCCTGGACACCCTGTGTCTCTGTTGATGTTTGAAGAGTGTTGTACGGATAAGGTTTGGGGGAATCCAGTCTCTCTCTCTGTTGTGTTTGGAGTTCCACTTTAACATTAGCCTTTTGAGCACTGTGTGAGCCGTCATTGTCTATATCTGCATTCATAGCCATTTCGCATTGTTCACGTGCAGCTTTGTGACAGGCAAGTGGATCTACTTTTAATTTGAATCCTTCAAGGCAAATATCCGAGTGTTTTTGTACATACTCTGCTGTGCGTTGTTTTGGACTGGCGGGTGGTCCCACCAATGGATAGCGCAGTTCACTTTTTGAGAGTCCCTCCTCCTCTTCTTCATAAACTGCAACCTCTGCTTCTGCAACTGCAACAGCCTTTTGACAGCTCAAAACATGTAAATTTGCCTCAAGTTCAGTTTTTTGTTTCATTATAGCTGCTTCTCTTTCTGAATACGCCAGCTGTGCACGTGCAGCCTCTGCTTTTGCTCGTGCTTTAAGTGCTGCAGAACTTGTGGATGAACGCTTGGATGTACGCGAGCGTCTAGACTCCGCCTGTGTGTCTGCGTTGCTTGCATTATCCTTGTTCTCCATATCCTCTGCGTTGTGCACTTGTTTTGTTTCTCTTTGGTCTGGTGTTTCTTCCTCTTCTGGAAGATCCAGTTGATATTGCTTTCCTGACCGTAGACTCATAACTGATGTGCTGAAAATAGCTCCTCGTGGTTGTGCCCGCTGCGCTAATGTCTTTTTACTATGCTGTCCTCGCCCTGAGTCTCTTAGTTTCACCAGCTAGACAGCGAGATAACGATGCTCCAATAACCAGACTTATTTTCCTTTTTGCGCTGATTTATTGAAGAATGGCCTCTGACCATTGCCTTCTCTTTGACCATCGTAAAACTGAAAGTACAAAATACTGTATTAGCTAACTAACATTGTGAACTAGCTTGTTACACTCTTACTGCAAGCTAACAAGATAAAACTTTCAAATGTACAAATTATCGTACCATTTTTACACAAAACAAAAGAATAATTATTTTATCGACACTCATACTTACAGACATATCTTGTCCAAGGCAACAACATTTTAAGGTCCGTATCAGCTTAGAACGATAACATTACGGTATCACTTTCCGCCATCTTTTATTTCTTCTTCACGTTCTCATTTTTTCCTTTCCCAAAGTAACCGAACCCATATTACAAAGCAGCCACTAGAGGGAGCTCTAGGGCAGCTTACAACTATAATATCCGATTTAAGTTATAAAAGGCAGAACAATACTGGTGACGGATTTTTAGGCTAATAGTTAGGCTAACACACTTACCTCTCATCTTTTCTTTCCTCACAAAACCGATAGATCCTCCACTTCTTTTAAATGTCTCCCAGCGCAATTCTTAGCATATTTTGGTTCCTGCAACTGGTCCGTTGGGTTATTGTCTCCCCAGAAACACTTATCTTGTGCTTTTGGAAATCCGTTTTCCCTATTTTTGTTTTTCCTATTTCTGTTTTCTTTTTTCCTATTTCCGTTGTGTTTTGTGTGCTTTTGCAGCGTTTATCTTATTGCTGGTGTTTTCTTAAGTTGCAGTCCGTTTGCCCTCTCAGGGCAACAGTACAATAAACCCCTTTTTTGAATTAAACATCTGTGTCCTTTATGCCTTACTGCTTGGTCCCTGACAAGGACATGCAGAGAGTTGGTGTGGCAGAACAGGATGCTAGGGATAGGGTAAGATAGAGGCAGATGATCCTAGTAGCCAAAAGAAGCATGCATTGCCTTATTGCCTCAAACTCTGCCTGAGTTTGAGAAAAAGAAGGCATCTAGACTTCTTAAAGTTTTTTGGATACATTCCCTCTCCTATCCAAGAGCCTTTCATGTGAATCATCACATGATGCAAGTTGTGAAAAAAGTTGTAGGTAATTACCATCACCGAGGTGTGGGGATGAAAACAGTGGGAGACCTTGCAATGTAACCTACTGAGGTCAAGACAAGGTTGAGTGCGGGTCAACACCTTGGCTCTTGTGATGACTCGCATGATCAATGGTGGGTCAATGACCCTCAGGATGATCTCCAAAGGGGGACAACCCCTTACAAGCATGGGTTAAATAGCTGGGCCTCTCCAACTTATGATCTTAGAACTGTGGAACTACATAGTAAGCCATATTATTATAATTACATTTAAAATGCTCCACAAGGCACCAACATCACAAAGATGGCAAAGGAGAGACAACAGGCAACTACTAATGGTAGACGGCTTTCATTTATAGCCACCTGTCCTGTGCTGCTATACACCCATTAGTCAAAGCAGCCACAGCCCTTATAATCTTTAACTGTTAGCTCAAATACAATTTATATAGATGTGTTATAAGAAGAATTATTTCTGCAGTTAATAGTAATAATAATAATTGCCAGATTGTACAAACTCTAGACCATTTACCTCAAAGCAAATAGAAAGGCATAAGCAAGCACTAAGAATAAGAGAAGATGCTCATATTATAATTGATATGCTGATCTTGGGTCAGAATAATGTATTTTTTAGAGCGTATTAGTAAAGGTGGTTCGTTTGTTGCAGTAGACATAACCTGCCTCCTTTTATTAAATGGCTGACAGAGACAATGAGAGAAAGAAGATTGATGCAGAGAGTGCTCTTCTTTCTCAGGTCAAATGGCCCTTGTAGAAATCCTGTCGACAGGTTGTTCAGACGATAAACTCCACTTGGCAGGTGGAGGAAGATGACCACAACTGACAAAGCTTCCTATTTACTTCTAATATCCTCACTTCCTTCTCTCTCCCTCTCGCTCTCTCTCTCTCTCCCTCCCTCTCTCTCTCTCTCGCTCTCTCTCTCTCTCTCTCTCTCTCTCTCTCTCTCTCTCTCTCTCTCTCTCCAGTCAGAAAACCATAACCATCACTTTGCTCATTGGACCAAACTGAATACATTAGAATCCAATTAAAGCTGGTGAAGAGAACTGTTCAAGCTTAGAGTTGTGCAGTCATGTGTGTGTCTCTGTGTGCGTTTGTAAGCTCATGGGCCTACATGTGGTGATAGCTTAGGCTCAGACAAAGTGTGAGGAAGTGTGTCGGAAATGTATATTTTTTTCGCTGTTGTTTGTTTTTTTCTTTTATTCAGGTAAGGTCAGGGAAGAGATGAGATGAGCAGGTGAGGGATGAGTATGTTTGTGTATTTGTGTATGTTGCTAATATGTGTGTTGTCATGGTGCACTAATAGACACCTAGAATGTTTTTCTGTCTCAGCTCATCCAGTTTCTATTGCTGCGTTTATACCTGGGAAGATGACTTTCGGGCATGGTAAATAGGAGCAGTAATATGTCTGAGCATGCTCACACGTGTGTGCTGTAAGAAATCAATAACTCTGTGATGCATGACATAACGCTCATGTTCAATTTGAAATGGGACAGAGTTGTACACATACACGATAAACATGCACAAAAATGGCCTCCTGAAATGTGGAAAATAAAACACAAAGAATGAATTGAAAGGTTTACTAGCAACTGTGCACAGGTTACAGTGATCCTATCTCCCAGGATTTATTTTTTATTTTCAATTAAATTGTAGCTAAAAATGCTGCAAGTTAATTGCAGATCAAGTTTCATAGCAACAAAATGAAGAAAATGTCTTAGTTAATGTATTTGCAAGGTCACAAATATATAGATATTTGACCTATAAGTGACAAGTTTTTTTTATTACTTTATTTTGGTGAAAATATCTGATTGTATCGCCATGTAATGGCTATTTCTATACTATATTTCTTCCATGGTAATCTGGACTCACAGTGTTTAAGGTTGAGACTATGGAAAGATCATTTCAGAGATCATTTCCTATGTTATTTATTTAATTTTTGTCTTAATTTTAATTTGAAAATACCTTTTTCTAACTTTTTCTGGGTTCACCATCCAGTGCCTAAAAACTGAGTGCACTGCTTTTTGAGCCAGTATATATAACAAAGTGAATTTCTTCTACATATATCTAGCGTTTGATATTTAATGATATTTTATTGCACTATTATTAGAAAATTTGTTGTTCTGTGCTGTTTGTTCTGTCCTGTATTTCAAGTTTGGCGTTTTTATTATTTATGTATTGTTCACTTCTCAATTTTATCATTTGTATCTGGTTTTAATTTATGTATTTTAAAGCCCCAATCTTAGAATACACATTGTAAAGTTGCTCAAGTAATGTGGTATTTGGCACTGATTCATCTCCCATCATTAGAATAGTTCTTTATTAATACACATAATATAACACTTTATGTATATGTATATGAAGAAATATGTATATTAATAAATAACTATTCACATTATCTAACACATGTACGTAAATAACACATTATCTACATACTTTTATGCCATGAATAGTCTCACCATAAGTTAATTTTTTCTACTTTTTTACTCTATCCTAAGTATCCTATTTTCCTTATTCATTTTTTTGTACAGCTACTCTGACTAGCTTTTCTTCTTATGGACTTTATGAAGAAGACCCTACAAAAAGAAATGGTATACAACAAATTGAAAAGCGACATAATATTCATTGGTTGTAAATTATTCTTTAGAACACCTTCCCTATAACAATATAGTTTTCTTATTTAAACAAAATACATTAATTATATTGCAAAGACATGATTTATATTGGTAAACTGTGTTTGTAAATGTTTGTGGATTTACAACATGTGTGCACTTGTCAAAAGTAATTTGCTTTAATATAGTAAAGGTAAACACGTTCACACAAAGGATCTGTCTACTGCAAAATATATTTTAAATGGCTACATAATTCTTTGGGTAGTAAGATCCTTTGTACACTTCAGCAGTTCAGTAGCATATCACTTACTGTAAAGAGGGAACATTAATTGTACCTTCCAGATTTTAACAAAAAACTTCATAAACATCTGCTACTAGCCTCAGTAATGTTGCGTGTATTGTTTTCACTTTGTGTGATTGCATGTGTTAAATCACAGCAAAATGTTGTCAGTGAGATGGTTACTGTAGCTGGAACAAGTGCTTTTTGTACATTGGCAGGCGTATGTCTGTTTTTGTTACAGTTACTTGTTACAACCATACAAGGAACACTCACAAAACTGTGTTGACTGCAACTGAAGACACATTCAAAGATGGATGCGGTGCCACCCATGCATGTTAGTAGTGTATCTATAATACTATATATACACTTTATAAACATGGTATATAAATATATACTGGGGCAGCAAGGTGGCACAGTGGTTAGCACTGTTGCCTCAAAGCAAGAAAGTCCTGGGTTCCTGGAGTTTGCATATTACCCCCGTGTGTCTGCGTGGTTTCTCTGTGGGGGCTCCAGCTTCCTCCCACAGTCCAAAGAGTTGCTGTTAGTGGGGTTAGGTTAAGTGGTCTAAATTGCCCATAGGTGTTAATGTGAGTGTAAATGATTGTCTCTCTCTCTGTGTTGGCTCTGTGACAGCCTGCCCCTCACCCTATGGTACCTAAAACAGTCTGGTTCAGCAGCTTGAATTACCTGAGGTGATGCTTAGTGGACAGCTAGTGACCATAGGTCTAATAATAACTTGTGGTTGTGCAGTTGTCATAAAAAGGAAAAATTACTGATGGAAACCAGGCTTTAACCATGTTTATTTCTGCTATCCCACTGAGCTCTTTAATTAGTACCCATGGGCCAGTCTTGTTCATAATTCAAACAATTACATTCCAGCTACACACCTGTAAAGTGTTGAGGGTGGATTTTTTTTATTGTGTTGAAGATAATTTCAACTGAAAAATTTTCCCATTGCTTAAGGTGTCTTCAAATCCACATTTTGCTATGATTGTGCAAACTCAGACTCACACACTCACAAGGTGAAAACAATACCGGCCTTTTTACTACAACTGGTAATAAATTAAATTGCCTTAGAGCTCCCTTAACCCCTGTCCAAGTATATGTTCCAAGCAAGCAAAAGGTTAGATGTGAGTGTTGTGCCATGATGTCACCACAAACACACGGCAAGATCAATTACAAAGAAACCCCGAGCTCCTCCCCACTTTCTCTCTCCCACTACAGATGCAATTTACTCACCCACCGTAAATCAATGAAGACAAGTGGGGCTAATTTAGACCACTTGATGTCAATTTGGCCTTGACCCCTCCCCATCACGCACACAAAAGCATACACACACACATACACGCTTACTTAATGACTCCCTGCACTAGAGTTTATTACGCAGAACTAAGTCACTGGCAAGCACACACAGACACACACTCACACTCATGAACATAAAAGCACAAAACAACTCTTCTTCCTGTGTCATGCACACGCTAAAATTGAGACACACACACACACACCATGATACGGGCCATAACTCGTGGTCTCACTGCCCACGATTTCCATATTGGTTCTGTCAGTGACGATTTTGTTTACAGGGCCCTTTGGATGAAATAACAGCACCAGGCACTATCAATTACTGTAAGTGAGACTAGAGTGCAGGAGAAGGAGGGAGGTAAGGATGATGGGGAGGGAATGATGAGGAGGCTGGGAATGGAGAAGAGAAAGTGATAGGTGGGAAGAAAGAGCTAGAGAGTAGAAGGGAGTAACAAGATGAGAGACAGCAGATTATCGCCAAAGTGAGAGATAGATTTACTTCCTGTACATAAGAGGCCAAAACTGAGGACAAGTTCTCTGACCAAGATCTGTGAACTGAGGTATGGAAAAAAAGAAAAGGAAAAACACGGGTAATACTACCTCGGCTTTTCGTTCTATCTTTCTAGGTTTTAATAGACACATAGACACAAGGTCATGTGAATCAAGGTCATACTATAGGACTACCTCTGTTTTCTATTTTATTAATAATCTACAATTTCTGTATGCTATTCTCAGTTATATCCATGTATGCATGCAATTACACTATATCCTATTCCACTGTGATGATTTGGTATTCTATAAACTAGGTTGCCAGATAATAAATTTCAGGATAATAAAATAAATGTTTAAACAAATATGTTGCAAGCATGCCAGAAGCTCATGAACTCCTAGTCTAGCTCTCTTATTTCACTTTCACGTCCCAGCTAGGTACATAGAAAACAAGCAAACACCACAACGAAAGAGTCCAGCTGACCAGCACTGATAGCTACTGTACCACAAAGTCATAAAGTGTTGGAGATCTGCGTTCTTCCAAAGAGACTGCTTTATATTTTTATACATTTAATATTACAACACTCTTTATCAGTACAGAATTAAGCTTAAATTCTCAAAGTGTTCCTCAAACCAATCTCCATCGTATATAACAGGCTCTGAAAGTCTTTATTGAGTGGTGCTATTTTTACGAACCATTATACGGTGCCTGATACACTCAAGTGGTTGCTGATTCAAGATGACAGTCCCACTGATATGTTTTCAGATACATTCATTTTAACTGTATTTATTGCATAAAAGACTTATTTGACTGTTAATCTTCAAATGACTCACTAAGATGCTCTGTTCTGCTCCTCTGATGGGTTCGTTTGCTCGGAGGAAATTGATGAAAAGCTTTTATACTTAACATTACTTTTCTATCATCTTTTCTTATGTTTCAACACAAACATTTAGATTTGTCAAACTCCCACACCTTAATATTTATAAAGATGTAAATTATGCCATCCTTTTTAGAACAAAAACTAAGCAATCAGCTGCAAGTCAGGCTTAATACATCCACAATAACACAGTAACAAAATATATAGAGAATTAATGGAAGTGCCTCATGAGTGTAAAAGCACCAGAACACCAGTCTTTTAAAACACAGGTCTCAGACTGAACACAGGTGCATTTTACATGCACCAAGTCTTCTTCCTGCTTTTTTTTTTTTTCCCCAGATCTTGACACCAGATTTTGACTGCACCACAGAGAGGAGCCACTATGAGAGGCTTTTCACCACTTCAATGAGCAATCCCTCCAGATTCACAATATCATTTTAAGGATATTTCTGTGCTTAAAGCCTTAGAAAATGCTCCCAGCCCCTGCTGTCAGCAAATGTTGATATTCACCATTGCAGGTTTTTGATTTCAATCTGTGTCTGTCTGTCTGTCTTTACACTATTCTCTCTCTAGGCCCGTCTTTTTGAATAAAAGCCTGTTTGTTTGTGTGTGTGTGTGTGTGTGTGTGTGTGTGTGTGTGTGTGTGTGTGTGTGTGTGTGTGTGTGTGTGTGTGTGTGTGAAGTACTTCACGAATGTGCATTTGGTGGGCAAGAGATTTAGAGCAATATCATAGAAGGTTTTCTAAATGTTTCTCTTTATGCCATCCTAATCTCTGCATGTTTCATGCAGTATATGCTCATAAACCACAAAGGCATGCTGATATTGTTTACTGAAAGAATAACAGAAATCTGTAACAACACTCTTCATTGAAGAATCAGTGTTTTTAAGTTGTTTTTACTCATCTATGAATACATAAATTACTGTTATGTTTTGCAGCAATCTGATTCTATGAGCTCAAGTAAATTCACTAAATATTGGGATTTAGTTTCTATTTTTAAGCTCTTGCACAACTTGTGCTGAGTGACCTTTATACTTTAGAAATTGGTGTCCTTCAACTCCACTTGGCCTTCGATGAATGCCAATTTAAATAGAAACTGCAAAAATGGATAATGGTTTATTTTCCTTCACTGACCTTAATTGAACGCTTCATACTTGGGATACTATGAAAAGACCATATCCAAAAGTAGCAACATATTAAGATTATTAGGATTGCTCTGTGTCTCTTATCAAACTAAATATGACACTAGCATCCCCAGGCTTCTACCTTTCTACCTATAAAACCCGAGAGCAGTCAAATGGTGGAAGTGGAAGCTAAATTGGCTAGTCATTCATATGTATATTAGGTCGTTACCTAGGAATTCTGGAGGGAGGGGAGTGGGGGTGTGTGGATGAGGGGGTGGGGGAGCTGCTAAAAGCTGTGAACTTCCTTTTGTGTTTCATCTTGATGCATTCTCAATCATCCAGGGAAATAAATCTCCAAAAGTCACCAACTTGGAGTGTTTCAGTTTGCCATCTTAGGGAGAAATCAACACACATGGGTGTATGTCCTTTGTTGCTGAGATTTATTGATAAAAACAGTACAAAAAACCAACCATTTGTACACATATTTACAAATGGCCTGCTGAGTGGTGCATGGAGCATGTTCATTGGTTCATGGACCTCCCAGAACTAATGGCATTTATTGCAATTGTCATCTTGCGGGGGGTTACCAGGGTTCCATCTCTAAATGACTGCTGGTCAGCAAACCTGGGAAACCCACAGATAATTGGAATTATGGCACGAAACCGCTTCCAAAACATCATGCAACACCTACGCTTTGATGACAAGTCCACCCGCTGTGATCGAGCAAAGACTGACAAGTTTGCTGCAATTTCCAGTGTGTGGGGATCATTTGTCAGGGAGGGGAGTGGGGGTGAGTGATTGAGGGGGTGGGGGAGTGGAGTGTTTCAGTTTGCCATCTTAGGGAGAAATCAACACATGTCCTTTGTATGTCCTTTGTTGCTGACATTTATTGATGAAAACAGTACAAAAAACCAACCATTTGTACACATATTTACAAATAATGATAAAAAGTGAGTGAGTACATTTCAACATTTTCAGCAATCACTCACAATCCTGGCACTGCCACGGTATCTGTCGTCTGCATTTACCACATGTGTACCTGTAGCAGTGAACACATCGCACAGTGGCCTGATTTTTTTTGCATCTGTGTTTGACCTGACACGTGGCCCTTTTTCCAGGGCTCGGTGTGGAGGGTTCTGCCCGAAGCAACTGATCTTTTCTTGCCTTCTTCGCAGCTACATGAGAGTGAGCCAACTCTGTTGCAAGCGCCACCAGGAAGTCCACCCGTCTTTCCTTCGTCCCGGTGCATGCTTGATACAGCACATGTGCATTCAGTGCTGCCATGTCAATCATGTTATAAAACACGGCGACTGGCCAGCGCCGTGTTCCTTTGCAGACAGTGTACTCCCGAACCATCTGGTCCATCACATCCACAGTTCCAATTATCTGTGGGTTTCCCAGGTTTGCTGACCAGCAGTCATTTACAGATGGAAGCCTGCAAACCCCCCGCAAGATCACAATTGCAAAAAATGCCATTAGTTCAGGGAGGTCCATGAACCAATGAACATGCTCCGTTTGCTGTGCATGTTGAATAGTCCATTCTTGAATGCTACGAAGCATGTCAAGAGTGACGAAACACAGGAAGCTCTGAAGGCGACTCGAGATACTTCTCCTGGCCTTAGCCGTTGGCTCTCCATCTGCAGCGTACGCTTCTATTGGGGTGAAAGGGAGACAGGTCCCCACATGTTCTTCACGCCACACTGTGCCATCTTTCGCTGTCTCAGTCCCCAAACAAGGTCTCTTTTTAGGTGCAGAAGCAGTCTCCTCATCTGCAGTGTGAACAAATTCAAATTGTGAGCAAAATGGGAAGGTCAAACAAAATCACAAATGCATGCATAGATACTAATTATAATTCCTGTATCTCCTCCTCTGTATCAGAATAATGTCTGAAATATCTTACTTACTAACTACATCCACTTACTTGTTTGAAATGAAAAAGGAAATAACATGAAATGAAACTAACCGGAAGACTGATCAGACAGCTCTGAGTCCGAATCCGGCTGAACTGCTAGGTCTTCTCCATCCGACTCACAAGGGTCGACTTCCGTCAGGATCATTTCCAAGGCCTGCTGAGTGGTGAGTCTTCTCTGCATTTTCTTTCCTTGGAGAGGAGGTCCGTACACCAGAGGATTCTTCAGGGCGATGAATTTTCTTTCCTTGGAGAGGATTCTTCAATGAAGATTCTTCAATGAAGGAGTAGGCTAAGTATACCCTTCGGACACAACCCTCCACACCTAGCCGGTCACACCCCAGGTCAAACACAGATGCAAAAAAAATCAGGCCACTGTGCGATGTGTTCACTGCTACAGGTACACATGTGGTAAATGCAGACGACAGATACCGTGGCAGTGCCAGGATTGTGAGTGATTGCTGAAAATGTTGAAATGTACTCACTCACTTTTTATCATTATTTGTAAATATGTGTACAAATGGTTGGTTTTTTGTACTGTTTTCATCAATAAATGTCAGCAACAAAGGACATACAAAGGACATGTGTTGATTTCTCCCTAAGATGGCAAACTGAAACACTCCACTCCCAAACCCCCTCAATCACTCACCCCCACTCCCCTCCCTCCAGAATTCCTAGGTAACGACCTAATATACATATGAAATGACTCCAGCATTTGACTGACTGCTCTCCGGCTTTTAAAGGTAGAAACGCAAAATGATGACTCCGCGGGGGTCTAAGGTAGAAAACCAAAATGACTGCTCTCCGGGGGTCTAAGTGATGAATAAACTGGATAAATAGAAGAAAATATAGATAAAGATATAGATAATATAGATTCTTTTTAACTGATTTGAGTGAAAGGAGAGTGGAATTCTGTTGCACAGTGTAAACCACTGCATTTTATTCCCGGTTTGGGATGGATGCTGTGATATCAGTGAAAGCAAATACATTTATTTAACTCTCTACTGACATTAAAAACTTCCAAACAAACTAATTTAAACCAAGAAGGTGTTGGTGGAGTTGCAATCCACTGGCTGACTGGGCTCTTTCTGTGTTTGCATATCCTTCCTGTGCCTGCGTGAGTTCTTTCCAAGTATTCCTCTCACAGTCCAAAGACATGCTTGTTAGGTTACTTGGTGAATCTAAACTGGCAAAAAGTATCTGAACATGAATTGTGATCTGTTTCTTTGTTAGTCCTGCAATTAACTGGCTACCTGTCCAGGGTGTATCATGCCGTTTGCCCTGCGAGAGCTGGGATCATGATTATTCATGCTTTATTAAATACATCTGTATGCTGTTGGAACTGGAAAAGGTCATTTCAATTTCTCTATGTTCTGCTGAAAGTGCTTAACCCATAATTTATAATGAGAATTGTAGTGTGTATTTTTCTAATGAATCTAAAGTTGCCAAGTAACTGTTACCATATAACTTATTCTCAAAAGTTTGTTTTTAGATAGTTGGATATTGTAGTTATTTATAGTGAAAATCGAGCTACCAAGATGTTAGTAGTTAGGTAAAGTTTTGTACCATTTGTATTAAAGGAAATCCTATTGATAGTAAATAATGTGGTTGGTGTCATGATGCTAAACAACAAAATTCTGTATAAAGTTTGACTTTATCTTGTACGAGGGAAAGGCAGAGGCTCTGTAAAAACAGCAGTAAATAACTTTGATAATGACTACTTTCTCTCAGTGTTAGTAAATAGCACTCTATTGATTTTTAAGCACACAACACGGGCGCACAATTAAAGTCTTACACATAAATAGATCCAGACACATGAAAACAGGGTTAAGGACTGAACAGAGAGAATCAGTCTGAGTGAAAGGCACCACAAATTTCAATGTATCACAGATGTACACATTCTGCTGGATAGCTTTCAGTTATCTGAACAAACATGCAAAAACGCACACACGCAGGCACACAGTGTCCTGAACTGGATAGTGATTCAAACATCCAATTTGCTGGGCAGATTACCCAGGAGGCCCCCGATGTTTGCCACCTGAGAGGGAGTGGGAGGTGACTCATCGGGAAGATGCTAATATGAGTTTTTACCTGCACACATACGCACCAACACATGCATGCACACACAGCACACACACAAACATGGCCAGTAAATATTAATTCTCAACAGAAGCACACAGCGACTGGCAACTTAATTACACTCATTTCGCTGTGATTGTCTCCCACAGGAGCACAGAAACACAGACTAACACATTATTGTCATATTGGATCATTTCCCCTATGAGTGTGTGTATTTGTGTGTGTTTCTATGCGAGCTTGCACTCTGTGCGCAATAGGTACCCAAAGCTGCAATTATTAACTGCATCGGCACAACGTTATTCTGCCAGATTTTTTTATTTATTTATTTTTTGCCTTCCGTTTGCTGTGATTTATTTCACATTTTATACAAATCTCTCAAAGGTTTCCTCCACAATGATATACACTGACTTGCTGTAGAGAATATGCTGACAACAGATGTCCTAAATTGGTGCAGCAATCGCAGAATGATAATATATCTCATAATTAAGACAAAAATGGAAAAAGCTTGTTGAGCAAATTTAAACAAAGGTTCTCTTCTAATTTAAAGTCATTAGAGTAACACAGTGAGGCAGATTCCAGGGAAATTAGTTTCTACAGTTGTTATCTGGTTATTTAAATCTTTGATTCAAAGTTAAAAGTACATTTTATAGTATCATCCCCAAAGTAATTTCACAAAGTACTGCAATTTATTATGATATGTTACTTTTTGAAAACTAGTTTTCAAGATTGCATTGATATATGAAGTTTTTTCCTCTTTTTTTTTTTTTTGTTACACACTGGGTATAATTTGCTTTAGTTTATAATCAGTGTTTTTTTCATGGGTTGCTAGGAGAAGAGTTCTACAAAGGAAAGAGTTCAGAGCAATCTATATAAAAAAAATTCAAAAAGTGATTCTGAACTTCACCATCATGGGGTATTGTAGGGTCTTTACACTATAAAAGGTTTCTTGAGATCACTGGCACTATATAAACCACTATATAAACCACTATATAAACCACTGCCTAGATCAGTGAGATAAACATTCAACCTCAACTGTCCCTTTTTTAACAGTTTTCTTTAGGAAAAGCTAATACAAACAAGAAGTCCAGGTTGAAGACTAAAAGAGTAGTTTTGATTTAACTACACCACAACAGTGTCCACAAATAGACAAAAACAATGCAAAACAAAGATAAAGGCAAGCTGGGAATATAGTGATTACCTTCAGCAGTAAGAACAGAGTTTGCATTGGTCTGACAGCATTTTCCAAAGTGCCTTTAAAATAAGCTCCACAGATGTAACATTTCATTCTGAAAAAACGAAAGCAAAAGTTGAGAATACCTCTTAGATAAAATAGATGTTTTATTTCTTTGTTGATTTCCTATCTACATAGGCCACAGAAATTCTAAATGTGTAAAGCAGGTTGTTTGATGTAGAAGGTTGGAAAGAAGTATATCATTGATTTTTCAGTTTGCTAAGCTTGAATATAAATTAGATTTTCTTCAGATTTTAGCTTCGCTGTAAGACGGCAACCGCACACAGAGAAGAGTCTGTTGAGAAAAGAGTCTGTAGAGCACACTGACCACCTGTCAGGAAAGGATCAATCTATTAAGCTTGATTTAATGTTTTGGATAAAGTTCTCTCTCTCTTTAATCCAAATGGAAGATTGGTAAAGATTGGAAATTAGAAAAAGAAGACATACAGATGGAATTATAAAGCGAACAAACAACAACAAGGTAGAGGAACAAGGAAACTGCGAGATGAAGGTATAGTGACTGAGACAGACAGGCAGATGGAGAGAAGAGTGAGCAAATAAGAGAGAGTTTGGGATGGATGGATGCTGTGATATCAGTGAAAGTAAGCAGGACAGAAATTGTTGAGCTGGTTGTTTGGACAGATGGCTGTCTGTGTGCTAATTACAGACTGAGTGCTTGACACTGTGAACACAATCAAAGAGGAAACTAGCTTTGTTTGTTCAGCTTCACCCACACATAGGCATGCACACAGAAAAAAAGACACTTATATACACATTAAACACCAATGAAAACAGTTTGTAATGCCACAGAGTGGCACAGGCAAATACACAGAAACTCACATTAATACTTACACCGAGGCCCAAAGTGAGACCTGCACTGAAAACACTCTTATCACAAATTTACTATGCACTACTTAACTGAATTGCCACACTGTCCAAAGGTGCAGGATGACAACTGAACACAAACCTTTTATCTTCTGTTTTTGTTTTGTTTTTGCTTCTTTTTATTGTTTTAAAAGCTAAATATTTTTTTGGATTTTGGATGGATTGGGTGGATGTTTGGAATAGAGGAAAGGACGGACGGATGGATGTTTAACATAAAAAAGTAGAGAGACATTTTTTACTACAATTTGCTCATGAATTTCTCTCATAAAACATAATATTTAATTGATTCATATTTCTCCAACGCTCATTATGAACATAAACTGCAGTACTTAGTCACCTCTTATTTCTTTATATTTTGCTTCCAGGGAGCCAACTTTTTTCACATTTTTTAAAGTGGTCTTGACCAATAATTCTTCAGGCTTTCTGAACATCTCTTAAGTTTTTCTTTGAATATCAATGCTTTTTCATTCATTTTCATTCCAGTCCTTGTACCTGACCAAGTCGATCCATCAACTGTCCAAAAAAGCCTCATCAGAAATTTCCGTTTGAAGGTTGGTCAACAAGGCATTCTTAAGGAAGTGAAATAAGGGTTGGGGTATGGCAATTTACACAAGAACTGGAGTGAAAATCAGTCCACCGGGTCTTAAAAAATAAAAGGTCAGGCGGAGAGGTACAACAGTATCAACAGCTATTTGTAAAACACAGTGGAGGCTCTGTCACAGTTTGGGGATGGATTTTACAGAGCGCTGTTGGGGATCCTGTCAAAACTGATAGTATTATGACCACAGACAAATATCATCAGGCTTTGATCCAGAGTGCAATACCATCTGGAAAGCATCTGAATGGCTATAGCTTTACTTTTCAGAAAGACAATGATCCCAAACAGACTGCTAATGCAGTAAAGTATACTTACATAGAAAAACATTGGTGGATTGGCCTTTCCAGAGCCAGAATCTCAACATTTTTGGAGCAGAATGGGATTCGCTTGAGAGAGAATGCAGGGTATTTGTTTTTTCTTTTCCTGTTTCTTTTGTATATGTGACTCCATCAATCCATGTCTTCCATTTTTCTAATCCAGGGTTATGGTGGGATGCCGGAGCATAGTAGTTGTCATGGATTGAGCTGTATCTATATATAGATATATATATAGATAGATAGATCTTTCTCTTTAGATATCTCTTTCTCTATAAATAGGTATGTCTCTAGAGCTAGAGATAGATATCTGTATCTATATCACTTTGGTCAACCTGTCCTGTTTTTAAATGTGCGTAAAAATACATTGACTTGTCATGTCTTTGAACTGTGGAAGGAAGTGAACCCATTCAGGCAAGGCGATCACAGGGCAAAGGACACACTGTAAAATATATCATAAATATTGTAAACATTAGAATTTGTTGCTTCCTGTGTATTTGTGTCCCAACTGGTCTGAATTTACAAAATAAACATGTGGATCTAGAAATTTTAATAGGTTTTTTTTTTTTTTTAACTATTTTCTAAAGAATTCATTCTTATTACAGAAGGTATGTTTGTTCTCCAGATTTAAACACTAGTCCTAAAATAAATCCTATCTATAAGGGCTAATAATAGAAATGTCAATCACATGTGAGAACTGTTTCCAAGCACTGACAGGAGGCTTTGTTGACATCTGCGTCAGCTGACTCCTTCTATGGGACTGTGCACCACCCTAATAAATGCTATTAGCATAAATTTGAGAAATTAAAACCACATTTATATTAAAGATACAATGAGTGTTAAGCTTTTGTTTTTTGCTTTTTTTCATTCCAAGTAACCATCCTGCTTAAGCATGTATAATCAATGAGTCCTGGAAGAGGACATCTGTTAGGTTTACTCGAGCTGCAGTGATTTTTCACTGGCATAAAATCTTTTGTTTGTAGTCTGTTCAAGATGTGTTTGTTTGTTTTTTTTGCCTTTATAATTGAATGCATCTGTGACTTACAGGGGGACACTTAAACCTCTCCACACTAGCCAAAATAAACAGAATAACCTATGAGGCAACAGACTGTCTCTACTTCACTTTTATCTGTGAAGAAAAACACAAACACAATAAAATGGCTATTTTCCATAAAAATGTTCCAGCAGCAAAAAAAATACACCACAGCACTGTAGAAATAATTTTAAAAAGCATAAAGGAGACTTTATACCCAAAAACCTGCAAGTCATTCCAAAGGACACCACTGTGTGTACGTATATTCCCATTTGCCCAATTATGTAAAATGGATCATGTTGAAACAATTATATGTATTTCAGACACATAACACAAGCCAACAACTTAACTGAAATGATAGAAGCACACAATTATCAACCAAGGAACTATGAAAATTCAGTCTTTCTTTCCTTCACCAAGGTGAAAACAGGTATATGTGGATGAAGTTCTTATATCAAGAGAAAAGGTAGCTTTCTTAACGTTTCTGAGTAAAAAGAAAGAAAAAAGATCAAACCAGGGAACCCAATGAGTCAAGAATTCAATAAAGAAAAAAATATAGAGCACACAGGACATACAGGTTTAGGAGACATACCGCTAAGTGCAAACAGGTGGCAAACTAACACGGGTTAAACTAATCAAGGATGATGAGACAAGGGAAGTTTAATTAAATACAAAGGGCAAGGCACAAAAGGCTACTAAAATAAATTTAATTATTACAACTAAAGAGGGGAAAGGAATTAACTTGATACAACCTAAATAAAACCAGAAAGTCAAAGTAACTTAAACAGAAGACTCAAAAAAACAGCATTGGAATATAAACCATAAAGAAGCTATACGAAATATAAGCAAAACAGGACCAGGGACTATGGTCACTCACATGGGTGTTTTTTAACTATAAGCTATAAACCTCTGCTATGGGTAAAGCTGGGGCAGAGCAATGCTGGGGACTTCAAGAGTTTCAGCAGCATCTCATTAGGACTTCTGGATTGGTGGGGAATTTCAGTTTTGGTGAAATTAAGCACCACCAAAAAGATTACGATCAAGAGTAAGAGTAAAAGACAGTTTAGTTTAGATTGGCAACTGGAACTGGAACTCTAACTTGATCTCCCTTCTGTCTGCCTCATGAGTCCCCCTTCCTTATTGCTTTCCCTCTCTATTCAAGGCCATGTGTAAGCTTGTTGCATTAGCAAGCCACCCATTCCCACATCCCTTCACAGCTCAGTCACCTCCAAGCAGCCTCATTATCAGGGAAACATAACGAGTGGGGTCTTAACGAGCTTAACGAGGGCCTAACGAGGTGTTGGTGTCTGTCGTTACCTTGGCGTCTGGTTGCGCCTCATCAGGCAGCCATACAAAACAAGGTAACGGGCACCAGATGTTCTGTTAGTTTCAGTTTTTGTCTTGTGTTGCTTATTTTTCTGTTTTTATCACCTAGACTTTATTTGGATTTTTTCATACTTTCGTAATTGAAAAAGTTGGTTAAAATGTGAATTATTTTGAACAAATTCTTCAGTTTTTTTTACTGCAGGCATTTTCATACATCAAAGCAGGAAAAACACAGGTAATAATGATGGCTGCATTCAATGCCCTGCAGTTACTGATATTGATTCTTTACCATGCTTTCCTGCAGCACTTATTGGACTTGACCTTATGTTGTTTTTTTTAATAAAGTAATTATTTTTCAAGTTAGGTTTTTTTTTCTATGCCATGAAAAAGTGATTGATTTGACCTTTTTTGCAGTGGCCTATTTTTTGTATGTCCATAAGAAAAACTGTGCATCTACACTTCAGTTATTCCCAATAAAAAGCTTACTTAAAAAATTAAATTAACATGCGAAATGGAACTAGACGGCCATAACAGGATAACTGATCAACTCAGTCATTATGACCATCAATGTTTTAAACCAGATTTGATATACCTTTATACATTTATTAGTCCAGATTATGAGACCCTAAACAAATCGTTCTCTTAATTAAAACTAATCAAGCAGGAATATTTTTAACGAAATATTGTCAAACCAGTAATCCACAAATTGCACAAAAAGTGACAGTAAAACAGGACATTGCCTCTAGCCTTGTGGGTGAAGGCCTTTGCAATGTAAAAACAAGCACCTCATTCTTTGAGTCCTTGTGAAACAAACTTTTGTTTGGTTCTTCACAGTTACTGCAATTTTAATGTGAGAAAAATTCAGAGAGTACTAATAGTCCTTAACACTTTATGCATCTGTCCTTATATACCACTGTATATGATGTTTGCCCCATTTTGTCTTTCTCTTGGTGGGTTTGACTAGATAGTTTAAAATGAATAAACTAAAATATTTCTAATTCTTGTACTCAATCTCTTTTGCCCTTTTATTGGCTTCTGACAATAACTCAGAGAAGTTGGCTAAACTTTTGCACTAATCCATAGGCGAACTTATCTTTTTTGTTTGTTTTTGTTTTTTAGACAGTGCTTACTGGAGTAAAACAGACCGTTCTGTCATCTGCCAGCTGTCGTGAAACATTTGCTGCTGACAAGGCCGCTAGCCTGGCTCAGACTGAGCCACTAATCCTCCAGTAAGAGCCGTTAAACCACTACAGCTGCGGCAGGCAGTCTGCCACCTGAAGCCAACTGGACTGTCTCAAGCCACACACATAGGGATAGACTCAAACGCACACACAAACTCAGTGATGTACATCATATACAGTAGAATGTCAGACAAAGGCACCACATTTTTCCTCTTGTTTAATCTCTTCTGACAGTCTGTATTTGTATGCGTCTTAGGTCGCTGGATACGCACAGGGTCAGCTGTGTGATATTTGTCTGTGTATATGTGCGCATGTATAAAGAGACAGAGACAGACGGCCAAAAAGACCAAAAAAGACAAGAAAACACAGCAGGACAGAGCTCATGGTTTTGCCTTTTTCTATGTTTTACACGGTAAAACATACATGCAGGAGCCCTCTGCCTTAATTATCCCAGTGTGTGTTTGTGTGTTCTTTGTCTATATGAAGCAAAAAGGGAATAATAAAACAATTGACAATTAAATGGGTAGGTTTGAGAATGTGGCGAAAGGGGCTTACCTGTTTATTTATTCATTTAGGGTCTACATGCACACACAAACTGACACACATTTGGACAGACCTCGAGTGAAACAGCTTGCAATGAATATTCAGTGAATAATATTGTATGTGTGTGTGTGCGTGCGAGAGAGAGAGAGAGAGATTAATATGGAAGTATGGTTACCGCCTTGTATAATCCCTCTCAACAGGAAACCTACACTCCTGGGACAGGACATTTTGTGTGCTGTGTGTCTATGTGCGTCTCTGTGTTAGCTCTCACAGTGAAGTGCTTTAGGGACATGGGGGTACTTGTGTTTCTGAGTTAAGTAGGAAATCAGCACAGCGAAATACAAAAGGTTAGGCTAAACAGAACACAGACACATGCAAACACATCTTTAGCTCTCGGCTGCGCTCATTTTTTATTTAAACTGTCGTGTACAATTCTGCATTGTGTGTCATTTTATATGTAATTATGGCTTGCGTGCTTTGCTACAGGCCAGCTTTTACATTGGGAACAATTAAACACCTAGAGCATGAACTAGATGGCTCTCCAAGCACATGCATAAACAAAACAAAAAGAAAATGTAAATATAAGATCATATTCTACTATGTTTTAGGAATCTGCACATGTAGGGGACTACTTCTATAATCTACTGCTCTTTACATATGAATAGTCAAAAAAAATACCTGTGAATCATGTTGTCTTTCCAATTATGGCTAACATATGGCTAAGTTTAAGTTGAAAAGAAAGTGTCGTATCTAATGACAATATACCTGGAGTAGAAGCAGTACATATGTATTATATATATATATATTTAAATATATATATATATATATATATATATATATTTAAATATATATATATATATATATATATATATATATATATTATACTATGCTATTGCTCAGCAAACACTGATGTTATGATTCTGTCTAGTGTTAATAACAGACATTCAGTCAGACTTTATGCATGCATTAGGAGATGAGATGTTCATCAGTCTTTATTAAGATACTTCAGGTAGCATTTGTGTGTCGAATTAGATGCATCTAGTTTCATAGCTTGTTTGGTGCAGAAAACAAATTGGATGATTAATGTGCTGATGAGATGTGATTGGATAAATTGACAGCAGGATCATTTTATCAGCTAGTTATTCCATCTGTTATTCAGTCAGTGAATCCAATATCAGGTTAATTAATCAGTTAAACAGCAGTTGGTTAATCAACCAACCAATCATACTGTAATTAGTTTATTCCTCAAAGAGGTTTTATCTCTCATCACCCCGTCTACCTCCACTATCACCACTATCACCCTTTTAGATAGTTGGGAAATTAAAATATAGTTTGCAGCACATAGCAATTCAACAAGTCTTGACTTCTCAGGGTAGAGGAAGGAGGAAGTTCTCTGCTGGTGTGCACTTATAATACAAAGTAAAGAACTATTATTGCTCTGCTATTAGCTTCTTTGAATGGTTTAGTGCTTAGCTTAGTCATTTAAGCTGTTAGGTTTTGTATTTTGAAATTATGCATTTTTTCTTTTCAAATTTGACTTCAGATATGAAGAGAAAAATGTACACAAGTTCAGTATTTTACTTATTTACTCATATGTCAGACTTCTGACTTTTTGTCCTCTTTACTGAAACATGAATGACTAACCCTTTGAGCTCCTTTTGTTTATAAACAGATACACAAAGTACTCTTCAACTGTTGCAGTTCCTACAGAAATACTGCTCATGATATAATTTTCTTGCCCTACAACAGACTGGCAACCTGTACAGGGTGTGACAGCTGGGATAGCCTCCAGCCCACTGGCGACCCTAAATAAGCAAGTAGGGGATGGATGGATGGATGGATGGATTTTGTAATGGAATGATTTGAATTGTCATAGAAGAACATCATTTTGCCCTTGCAAAATTTACCCTGCATTACATTTTACATAGGCATACATAAACTTTCATTCTCCTTATCCAAACAAACATGTAGGCCTGGTCTACTTTGGGTGGCATGGTTGTGTTTTGGTCTTCACAATACGAAGTTTGCCTGGATGGGTTTCTTCCTGGCTTGCTCTCAAACTCCAAAGGTCTGCATGTTAGGGTAACTTAGTGATTCTAAACTGGCTGTGGATGTGAGGAAGATAAAATGCTTAAGATCATCGTATGATTATATGATTAAAACACTTGAACTGGTGCTATTTATTCAAATTCATATTTCACTAGTTTAAGGAAACTGTAAATACCACATAAAGGATAATTGATGTGACAGTATTCATGAAGCATTACTCATTACCATTTTCAAAAGGTTGCCCACAGTATGCATCCACCTTCTGGGAGCACAGAACAGTAAAGGGTTAAAGCTATGGCTGTGGATATAATTACTTCTTGACTTTGTATTTTTGGCTGAATTTATGGTGTTTATATATGGTTAAACTAGATGTAATGTAGCTATTGTTTCCTGATCTTGATCTTAGCATGGGGTACATAGTATTCAAAAGTCCTGCACTTCCTTCAGAATATTTCAATCAACCTGGGCAGCTGACATTTAAAGAGGTGTAACTGAGATCTAGCAGTTGCAATGAATGTTGATTAGCAGCCACTGCAGAAGGTGAGTCTTCTCAAACTGCAGGGGAAATGATCAGGAATTTGTGGGATAATTCATAAAGCTGTACAACTACTATAAAAAAATTAATAAAAAAAATTCCCCTCTCACCCCTGCGGGCGGTCTATCCTTCAAGCTCGGGTCCTCTACCAGATGTCTGTGAGCTTGAGGGTCCTGTGCAGTATCTTAGCTGTTCCTAGGACTGCACTCTTCTGGACAGAGATCTCTCATCTTCCTGGGATCTGCCAGAGCCACTTGCCTAGCTTGCTCACTGCACCTAGTGCTCCGATTAATACTGGGACCACTGTTACCTTCACCCTCCACATCCTCTCCACCTCTTCTCTGAGCCCTTGGTACTTCTCAAGCTTCTCGTGTTCTTTCTTCCTGCTCTTGCTGTCATTCAGTATCGCTCTAGTCCTCATACTAAAAAAATTGGAATTAGTGCATAATTTAATTTTAATTTCAAATTTTCCATTCAAATGAGTGTGCTTAAAAGTAAGTTTCTAATACTTTACACAATGTTCAGATGACAGCAGTAACACTAACACTTGTGTTTGACATGATTTATTACATATCTTAACACTATGTAGTGTATATCTATATCCCAAATACTAATAATACACATAATTCACATTTGCAGAGGAAAAAAGAAAGACAGAAAAAGTCCACATTCTCTAACAGGCATGGGAACAGGAGTGTTAAACAGTAAAATCCCATAAAAACCTTAAACCCTCTCCTTGGGCTCCTCCTGGTGCTTCTCTTCCTAACTTTGCCCCTTTAGAACCGACCTAGTCTACTTTGTTATTTCTGAGGCAATTAAACATGTTCCTTTACCCAGTCTGTGAATGGTAAAATGGAGTGGATGGCCTTCAGGATAATCCTAGAGAGGGGGCAGAAGGATACATTTGTGGCAGGTCACTGAGGAAAATGACACAAGAACTGTGTGGTAGTCTCTGAGTGAGGCAGGAAGAGACAGACCGAAAGAAAAGAAAAGAAAGCTTTTCCACAAAATCTCAACTCTTTAGATTCTTAAAAAGTGTAGAATCAGCATAGCCTAAACATTACGACTGAAACATACTGTACCTAAAGCCAGTCTGGAAATATCACAGATTTATGTGAGAACTGTAGACTATAAAACATGTAAAGTGAATTATTGTGGCCACTAGTATTAATATTATATTATTTAGTTGTTGTAGTTTTTATTGAGTTTGCTACTAATGTGGGTTTGTGAGGGGGAGCATATTTCAGTTTACTCGATGGGAGTCACTGAGACTGTTATGAGACGTCATCAGTGAGGTCTGTTTGGAAAACTCAAAGACAATCAAAAGACCAAAAAATGTCGCTTTGTGTTACAATGGTGCTATTGCACAACAACATGCCCTGTTACCCTTCAACTATTCAACTATCTTTCTGGCCTTTAATTAGTTTCTGTCATCATTGGACATATTAGCATCAGCCAAGATATTAGATATTCATAAAGATATCCATGCTCCCTAGAGACACTGATTAGGATGAGAAAACACTCCCAGGTGAGGGTTCTTTAGCCCTCTTTAATATCTTAGATGGAGATGAAATCGATCCACAATCCCATTCGGAGTGCTGAGGTGAGGATCTTCCCACAGTGAACTCACGATGTGTTATATAAAGCAGATTAATATCGCTGCCATATTTAGACCTCCAATAATTATTCCTCAACTTAATTTACAAGATTGTAAATGCTGCACTGAATGCATCTGAACACTAATAAAATAAAGTTTGCATGTCTGATGAAAGTGTATGTAGTTGATAAGGAAGAAAGACAGACTGTCTTAAGCCAAAACAATAAAACCAGTGTTTGTTTATTATTTAAAATTAAAAGAAATGTTTGTTTTTTATTCATTGCTGAAGTTTCTGTACTGCATTTCCTATTTTCTGCTGCACAATATTTCTTTATTTATAAATATTTATATAAAAACTGGGTTACTGATGTGAAAACCTGAGTAATAACCACAGAAAAGGGTGAAAAGGCAAGTTTAAAGTATATTCACTGCACATAAATTTTCATTAAAAACACAATTTTGCAAGCTAATAAGACTTCTATGCCTCAGTGAGTAGCATGTTTTTTGCCATATCTGCATTTTACATGCTGGTTAAAGCAGAAGCAGACCTGTGAAAAATCATGTTTCTCATTGATGCTTCCCTTCAATTTCATGCAAATATGCACATCCTGCTCAGCTCAGAGACCAAATGTGGATGTAATCCCCGTACTGCAAACTTACATATGCTCACAGGCAAACAAATGGAAAACATAAAAGGACAAAAATGCAAAAAGAAAAAAAAATGGCAGTGGAGATGCACTATTACTCTGACCCATGAAGGGTCTGTCTCCACCTGCCTATTTACTACTAGAGAAAGTATAAAATGACAGTAAAAGTGTGCTAATTTAGCCAAAGCTAACATGGTTTGATGAGGAGTTTGACATCTTTAGAAACATACATTTTTTAAAAGGAGTTTGATGACAAGATTGATTTTTTTTTTCTTTTTTTTCATTTGTTGGCAGAGCAAAAACTAGTATCCAGTGATACAGTATTACTAAGCTCTTGCTTAAAGTAGGCCAGGTTTGTCAACTTTAAATGTGTAGACCACAGTTTCCTTCATTGCTTAACAAGAATTTGGACCAGAGAAAAACACACCTCTTTATAATTATGTGCTCCCTATCCATTTTTATATATACCGACAGCTTCATGCATCTTGCCACGTTCTTTGTATGGATGTCTTTACTTTTCTCCACTCCTTCCTGGCTGAAGAACTGTAAAATACTTACCATTAGCTAACGTAGCAATACCACACAGTGAAGTTATATAACTGTTAGTGTTATATGAATCTATATCACTGGTGTAGATTTTTATGGCTGAGCTGATTTTAAATATTTTATATTCAGTTTAATCACCAGTAATGCATCATATTCTCTATATTTATAAATGTATAAACATATTCATGAATATATTTTTATATTAACCTGTTTTATTAAACTGGACATGGACGGAGATGTTTGCTTGGTAACGACTCTCAAACTGGTCCCGGAGCAATGAAGATTCCCATCACCATCAAGGAGCTGGTCCACATGCATGTGTAAACAATCAAAAAGAGCTGCTTTTGCTATCGGAACGTGGACTTGCCTCTCAAAATTACAAGCGCTACAGATTTCAGTGAAATTGGAGTAAAGCAGTAAAGAGTTTATCATGCTTCTAGAAACACTAACCGCAAATTGGCAATAATTTAAAGGATGCAAAGGATGCCTGCTTTACGACAGAATGCCCTTCTGGCTGCCTCTGCCTCAATTTTATCCCACAACTTAGACATTCACATTACTCACACTCTCATTACACATACATATAGGATCTTGGGGGTGGGCACGATACACAGAATCCAAAGTACCATCAGGGTGTACACCCCACCCCTGGCGTCGTTGCCCACCTCTCAATGTTAAATACACGTAGACATTGAGGGCTAGCAGGAGGGACCATGCGCTTACCTGCTGCTCTCTGGCAGGTAGCTCCATGCCCTCCTGGGTTTTAAATAGAGATGGCACGATACCACTTTTTTATGTCCGATACCGATACCGATATCATAAATTTGGATATCTGCCGATACCGATATGAATCCGATATAGTGTTTCTTAATCAACAAAACTGTTTTTTAAATATCTTGCTGCATTTTGTATAAGTTCATACTCAAGTTTAAAACAACAACTACACTAAAGCTATTCTGTTATACCTGTATGCAAAAAAAAAATATTTCATAGTTCAGCAATACTGATCAATCTAATAAACTTAAACCTACACCATCCTCCCTATTCTGGTATTTTAAAGAGTACTTAGCATAAATATTAAGCAACCTAACTAATAGGGTTCCAACTCCCAGCAACAACAAAAATAAATAAATAAAAAATAGGGAACCACCCCTCACGCTCCACCTCATGATGCTTAATCGACGTAATCAACCTTAATTTGATGCAGTGTGAAAAAAAATGCACAGAAATCAATTATTTTTCAAGAAATATTAAATAGATTCAACATCTTTCTTCAACAAAATTGCAGACTGCACAGATGGTACCTTCCCAAAGGAAAAAGTACTATAGCTTACTAGGGTATATATATTAGACTTAATAGTTACTATATACAGTAATTGACTTCTATTCATTTTACATCAAATTAAAACTTTGGGTGTCAGATAATTATTTATTAAAAGCTAGACATTTTAAATGAGAATAAGAAAGAAAAGTATGTCTTTGTGCCCCCTTTTCCCTGTTAATGCCCTATCGGCCCCCCTGGCTAAACTTTGCTAGATCCGCCCCTGCACAGTTACCAGCGTCAGCTACGTAGAAAAAGATCCTCGAGTAGAAAGTAATATTAAATACATTCTAACAACAGCTGATCAAGCTTAAACGTGCTGCTGTTGTTCAGCCGCTGGTTTCCTCACTCGCGACAGAAAAGCCGATCAGCTGATCGTTAAGCAGTTTCATGATTGAAGTAGCAGCAGGAGAGGCAGTCGCTTGTTAAGCTTAACGCAGGAATGCTTTACAAACATTCAGAGATGGACTTACACACTTGCTTTACTTCTCTCGGGGATAACTTTGTCGGAGATGAAATGCCGGGTTGCTAGCGAAGCTCCAAATGCTATCCAGACCACCGACAGGTCCCGCATGCCACAGCCACTCTATCACGTGATGCATACTGCTCCGACGTGCTAACGTTCTGAGGTGAGTTACGGCGTGTTGCAAGTTTTGTGAGGTGCTTTCGTGATATTTAATGGATCGGATTACATTTTTTTATTTTTCTCCGATATCCGATCCAGTAATTTAGGTCAGTATCGGACCGATACCGATACGTAATATCGGATCGGTCCATCTCTAGTTTTAAATGCACCTTAGAACACACATGCATCAACACTACAATGAGCGGGTTGAGGGAGGTTTGGAGTCTTCTCTCACCCCCATTCTCTGCGACCTGCTGGAGCGGGGGGGCTAGGAGGAGGAGTTGGCCGTCCGACTGCGGTCTGGAGTGTGGGGCCTCCCTGCTGCTGCGGAGTCGGGGCGGTCTGCCTCCCCCCACCGCAGGGAAAAGGGTAACACCACCTGGGTCTGGGTGCAGTTCCCCCCCTCCAGGGGCAAGGGTACCTAGACCCGGGGCTTAGAGTACGCTTGGGGAGTGTGATCGTGTGTACAGCGTCTCTTTATGTCTGTCTCCACGTTGGTTGAGTGTGGAGTAAGTGCATATGAGAGCATGAGGGTGGGAATGGATGTTTGTATATGTGTGTGCCTGTATTTCTGTGTCTATATGTCAGGTTGGGTGTCAGGCGTCACCTCTCTGGGGACATCTTAGGCCTCCATACCTTGGAGGGCCTATCTCCCCCTACCACCACTTCCCCTGCCAGTGGCGGACTCCCTCAGACATCGGTGCGTTGGTGGTTCTTTGTGTCCGGGGATGGGCGTCCAGGTACACACCGGCTCACTCCTTGGCGGCCGCTTATCGGGGCCTGGAGCCTGGGGCTTGCTCGGGCCACTTCGGAGGTGGGGTGCCCCCGGCCTCTCGGCCTGGGGCTCGGTCACTCAGGCACGGCTGGCTGCCGGCGGAGCTCACGGGCGCGTCACTGCAACTCCCCCTGGCTTCTGCTCCGCGGCTGCTGAGTGAGCCCTCATCTGGGACTCTCCTCAGCTCTTTCTGGGACAGTGGCGCAGCTGCCCCTCTGTTGGTCTTCCTTGGTCTCTTGTGTTCTGGGGGCCTCTGGATGTCTGGAGTTTTGATCTCCTCCATACCTGCTTCATGCCCTGGAGGATGGGGCTGTGGCCCCCCCACACCCTCTAGCAGATCATTACATGAAGGAACCTTTTAAAAAACAAAAAACAAGCGCGTCCATGCTCACAGGTGTACACACGGGTGATCACACCCACAAACTACACCCTTTTTTGGCTCCTACCTCAAAGCACACTGTGTTCTGTTGATCTTATGTGCTGCACAATAATGTTTAATATTTAGTATTTACTGTCATATTCCCATATATCATTGTGATGTTGTTTATTCTATTACTCTTGTTCTCTTCTGCTTGTTTTCTTTTTTCTTTCTCAGCAGGTGACCCAGGTGATTGATATATGCATTTTCTTTTTCTTTTTTTTTTCTGCCCATTCTGTTGGTTTTTGGTTTTTGCCCTTCTCCCCCGTCCCTCTTCTCAGCTGTTTCTCTTTCCCTCTTTCTTTCTCCCCTTCTTTCCCCCAGTCAAGTCTGTCCCATATTCAGTAAGTGAAAATAAAATAAACAATAAAAGGCGAATCAAATGGACCATTATGGCAAGGCTGGGATGGTCAGTTTGGTAAAGTAAATCCGTTGGGCATCTTTCTTTGCCTTTAGACAACAATTCTGATGGCAAAAGAGCCAAACGGGACAGGCAAGAAAAAAAAAAAAAAAAAAAAAAAAAGAAATACAAGGAGAGAAATTGCTTTAATTTTTACTCACAGCTAATTTTAGATTTCATTGGACAAGCATTGCCTGTCTTGCTTGTCCAGTTACATCTCAATTGTTTGACTTTATTTCCAGAATTATAACTCACAAGTCGCATGAATTTTTTTACACAGTGTTTTATCATTATTGCACACCTATGCAGCCCCTGTTTGGTCTTACACCAGCAGCACACAAGCTGGAGGTAAAAGCATGCCTTTTCTGCTGCACCACATCATGCTCTTCCTGCTGAGGTGAGGCAGTTGTCTGCAATATATTACTTAGAAAATTTCATATATATTTTTTTAAAAGTATAATCATCCTTGGGTTTGGACCCAGGATTTTAAGTTCTCAATTTATATCATTCAGTTTAGGATTTTCTTTATTTTTTATAATAATAATTAGGGTTTGATCTATTCTCTCTTTGGATTGTTTATATCTCATTCCATGTGCCTTGGTTTATTCCCAGACCTCCCTTAGTGTTGTGAGACTGTGTATGTTTGTGGTTAGTCTGTGTATCTGTTGGTTTATTTCCCCCTGGAACTAGACTCTGTTCACCTCAAACATATATGCTGTGGCATTGCTGGTCCAGTTGTTGCATTTAACTCTTTCTCACAGAGTGAGTCAGAAACTTCAAGGAATTACCAGGAAGCAAAGAATTACTTTGAGAACCAGGAATTACTCTGAGAATGTTACAGAAGTCTTAGTCACAAGAGGTTGGCTGGAGTAACACTAAAGTGGAGACCAGCAATCTGTGAGAGAACAGTTGCCACAACTGATCCTAAAGTAGCACATACAGATGAGGGATATGAGCTGCAGGTGTAAAGAAACAAGCTTGGGAAAAAAGATGCTCCACCCACCTCTCCACCTTAGATTGAAAAAGAAAGGGTGAAAGAGAGCGCTAGGGCAAGATCAAGAGATGGAAAAAAAAACAGAAAACAGAGAACGAACCCTAGCCTGTGCTTAACCCTAACAGACCACATCAGAGTCTTGTGTTCAAGTCCTAAATTCTGAAATTCATGACATAAAGGCCGTGAATTTTTCCAAATGCTCATGTCAGTTTCCATTTCATGTTGTTTATTATGGGCCAGATTAAAAAATTAGGGTTCATCCAGGACATTTTATGAAGTTAAAACATCAGAGTATTTAAATAAGGGGAGCAAGCGTTGACTTGAGATGTTCACTGATTGAGTAGCCTGTTTTATATTTGCTGTCCATCTGGCTTCCCTTACACCTTAGTTTTTTTGTATTTGTGGGTCCCGCTTCTTGCTAATAACATGTGAATACTGCAAATAACTCAAAAAATCATTATTTTATGATGCATGCTGTGGCACACAACTGATGTAGCAAAAGTGCAGAAAGTTTTAGTTCTAAAAAGTAAAAGACAAGGACAGACAGATGAGACAATGGAATAATCGAATACAACATAACCTGCATCTGGATGAACTGCGTAATGTATACAAGAATACACACCTATTTCTATATCTGGGTGTGTATTTGCTGTGTGTACACAAGGTGAGCAAATGCAGTGTGTGTTTAGTCTTTGGGTCAATATCAAGAGTCAAGCCTTATCCCTGTGTAATCCAGCTACCCCGATAAAGCTTTTTTTTCTGTGTGTATGTTTCTGAAGGTGTGTATACACACACACACACACACACACACACACACACACACACACACACACACGTGTTGAGGATGCACGTTTTATCCCTGTGTAATCCACTGAACTTGATGATCATGAAAGTGATACTTCAAATAGGTTTGTTTGTATGATGAAATCCTTTCTCAGTTTTTCTTTTTCAATTATATCTCCTTGGGAGTGTGATCTCATAATCAAGGACACAGACTAATGAGCATTTGCACTAATGGACCGTGGGAAAAATCAACATGACTCATTTTATCCAGACTAATATCAGGTAGACATTCATATGGTCCTTAGAGAGTACAGTTTGGGTCTTCTTTTTTTCCTGCTTCTTTCTCTCTCTCTCCTTCTCTAACCCTTTCTAGGTGGTTATTGGGCTGGCTCTGTCTTGCAGGTGCATCTGTTTGAGCCATCCCTTCCACACTATTTCCATATTGTGTAATCAAGTTTCTGGTATTTAAAGGCTGGATGGTGTACTCAGTCTCCACCAGACTGTCTTCATGAATATGGTTGTACTACTAATGGTTGTAGCTTTTGGTCTGTAACGTCATGTATCCATCTTCTTTTCCACTTGGAACCCAACCTGAAACCTGTCCATCTGGTTCTCCACTAAACTGAGGAGTCTTACAAGAACCTCAAGCCAAATCTACCCACTTCATTCTGTTTCTCCCATTCCCAGCCAAAGAAAGGACTTACCTGTGCTCCACCTGCCTGCCCACTCTCCACCTGCATTCTCAAGGATTCCCACCTGCCATTTGTGTACGTCTCTAGAGGCCTATTGAGGAAACAAACAAGTGAGCCAGTGAAAACACACTTAATTCTAAGCAATATTCTATTGTACTCACTTTGGCAGTTGCTAACATCCTCTCTCCTCTCTGGCAGGGTTTCCAGTCTCTGCCCTGCAAAATATACAACCTCAACCAGCCATTCACCAGTTGTTGTTTTTTTGCAAACACTTATCTTTCATTCAATAATCCTTTTAAAACTGCCAACTGTTGTTTGAGTCTGTTCTCTGAGTCTGCTTTAAGCCAATACATGACATTCAGAGACTTCTGCTGGTTCCTGAGCACTGAAGGTCATCTTGATTGTCTTGATATGAGTCATGTTTGTCCTTTTCTATGGTACACCAATCCTAAAAGGTTTTAACATATAGTCCATGTCTGAAACAAATGTGTTTATAGATTCATTACATTCCAATCAGTTTTACTAATATAACAACAAGTCATAATACCAGTTACATCATATTGTAAGATAAAGACCCTGCAAGGTAAAGCAATAATAGAGAGAAATTGAGACAAACCCTCAACAATCAGAGGACTCTCTATAGAAAAATCTCACTTTTAATGGGAAGAAACCTCCAGAAGAACCAGCTTCAGGGAGGGGCAGTCACGTGCTGTAACTAGTTGGTGTTTATGCATAGGAAACAGGACAAAAGTCCCACTGTGGAAGAGAGTCACAGTTTATTAATGAGTAATGATTAAATTCAAAATGGTGTGAAGAAGAAATATTGAATTTATCATAGGAAGCCCCAGCAACTCAGGCCTGTTGCAGCATAATCAAGGGGTGGGCGTGGGGGTGGCTGAATGTGTGTGGTGGGGGTGGAAGGTCATCTGATCAAACCTTAATTATAACCTTTATCAAAAAGAATCCAAATCTTACAAGTAGACAGGGTCTGTCTCCTGAATCCAAAGAGGTTCCACAGAAGAGTAAATAAAAAGTAGGTCCTTGAAAAACAATTAGACAATTCTACCATCTATTTTTGTGAAAAGGTAACTGAACCTAATATATAATATAATATAATATAATATAATATAATATAATATAATATAATATAATATAATATAATATAATATAATATAATATAATATAATAATATGTTAGTACATGGGAATGCAAACGTTAATCCTATCTAAATTCAAAATCTCACCTCCAATCTGTTCTGTATGGCACAAGCAAGTAAAAGACAAGTTTGTTTGTTTTTTAAAAATAACTATTTTCTTATATCTGTATTGTAGAGGTTGACTTTGCCTCCACACATAAAACAAAAAATGAATACAATCAATGGTTCCCCCAACTGCCATGAGATTTGGCAGTTGGGGGAACCCTAAGATCTGTTGTTGTGGCTAAATGTGGAGAAAAAAATAAATAATCTCTAATGTGAGCTCCAGTAAAGGCTGTGATCAGTTGACCTGGTCTCTGTGGATTAACACAAGTGAATTCAGCAACCTATATGCTAACTTGGCTGATTTCCATCCCCCACACATATACTACCTTTATACTAGACAGTGTAAAGCTGGTACAAAGGTTTAGTTAATAATTTGAAGAATAATCAGCTTGTATGCAAATTAATGTTTGCACTGAGCACCAGTCCAACACAGTGCACAGTTTACTAAAGAAACATTTACCACAGCTAGCCAACCTGAGACGAGACGAGTCCACAGTCAGAGGTCATAAGAGGACCATTCATCACCTTCATTTGTGCTGTTTCTAAACTTTAGGGATTCTGAATCCTGACTGAAACTCTTCAAATAAAGACAACAATTGTCTTTTGTCTTGTTTGTAGCTCTAGTTTGTCTGTTTTTTAAATCGTCTACATGACTATGATAAACATTATGTATTCTTTTGTCTTCATCTTCTTTCAGTTGCTCCCTTTAGGCGTTGCCACAGGGGTTCATCTGCCGCTTACCCTATCCCTGGTATCATCTTTAGGCACAACACCCCTCTGCATATCCTCCTTCACTACACTTATGAACCTCCTCTGAGATCATCTGCTTTTCCTCCTGCCTGGTTCCTCGATCTTCAGCAGATTAGTGTCTCCTGTGTTATATATTTTATTTATTGATGTTTCCAATTTGGACTAATAATTAAGGCATTTCTGGTTACTCCATCTGAAATCAAAATAAAAACTAGTATTTTTCCACAAAAATCTAGTTGGATAGATCATAACTTAACTATGAGAAAGCTGCGTATATCTACCCTAGGTCCTGAAAATGTGGAGTGACCAGGGAGTTTGTTACAAGAGGCAAATAATATGATAATAATCTGATTGTAATTTACACTAATCTGCACACAAATAGAAACCTTATCAAGAAGTGGAGTGGGTGTGCTTAAATTTTACTGACATATTAAAGTTTGCCTAACGACAAACCATAAAATGTTATTTTCAGGGTTTTTGTTGACACCTACTATCAAACCGTAATGTATACAATTATATCAAGGCTTATATGGTACTTTTGTAACAGTCTAATTTGTATTACATAACAAAATAAAAAGGGTACATTTAAAAAAAAACATAATGGCCTACTTTCTTCATCAATTTTGTATATATATACTTTTGTTGCTATGATGCCAGGTCTCTCTTGGAAATGAGATTTTTAATCTCAATGAGATTTTTTACCTGGATAAATAAAGGATTAATAATAAAAAATATATTATTTTTCTGCAGTGATCCATTTCTTCACTCTGGCTGAATTTCTTCCAATGTAAAGTAACTTGCAGCTCAGAAAGCTCCTTCAGCACTGCCTTTCTATCATTTGCATTTTGTCATCTCCAATGCCATTCATTTTTTAATTCATTCATGTTTCCTGCTGTCTCCCTTGAATAGATCTGTCTGTCAGTCAAATGTGAAATCTCAGAAGTCAGTGATTCAGTTTTTGGCAAAACTCAAAACCGCCATATTTCCATTTTTTCTGAGATTCCAGGTGTATTAACTCAAAACAGCTAGTGAGACACTGTGAAAGAATGGGTCACTTTCAGAAGCACAGTGATTTCCAGTGTGGTACCATGATAGGGTGCTACCTATGCAATAAATCAGTCATGAAAATTTCTTACGAAATAGTCCACGGTCAACTGTTAATGGTTTAATAACAAAGTGAAGGCAATCAGGAATAACAGCAGCTCAGCTACAAAGTGATAGGCTACATAGAATTATAGAGCGTGGTCAATGGATGCTGAGGCCCATAATGTCCAGAGGTCACCAACTTTCTGCAGGATCAATTGCTATGGACCTCCAAACTTCATGTGGCCTTCAGATTAGTGCAAGAACAGTCCTTAATGAGCTTCACAAAATAGGTTTCCATGGTTTAGCAACTGCACCCAGGCCTTATTTCAGTGCAAACTGTCAGATGCAGTAGTGGAAAACACACTGCCACTGGACTCTAGAGCAGAGTCTGGTGTTCTCTGGAGTGACAAATCCCACTTGTTGATCTGGCAACGCAATGGGCAAATCTGGATTTGATGGTTTCCAGGAGAATGGTACTTGTATGACTGCATTGTGCTAAGTGTAAAGTTTGGTGGAGGGGAGGTTATGGTGTGGGGTTGCTTTTTCATTTACCAAATATGGGCACGTAAACTAATCTCACTTTGCTCCTTTGAAGCTGAATGTTCAATTAGCTTTGAGCATCCGTGAACCTACCCAAAACAAGAGAATCATAATTCCTCAAGCATGCATCCATCTTGCATTATTGTACGATGAGTGTAAACACACACAAATAAAAACAGACTGACAGTGTTTTCCAATGTTTAGTAAAACTATTTAAAATGCATCTGACTCATTATCCATTTTTCACCAAACTAATTCCAATACACAAAAGAGAACAGAGCTGTATCTTCTCCAACAATCAGTCTCTCAGATTTTGTTGTGGCATAGGGGAGAGCCAAGATTTTTCAGGCAGTTAAACTGATGCACTTAGAAAGTCAATGATGTCTCCAGGAGTGGAAACTTGGTACAAATACACACTCACAAACTGCACTCAAATAAAAAAAAATCATGCTGTGAGAGGAAGAGAGTGAGTACTGGTTACTTTCACAAAGCAGGAAGACACCTACAGATGAACAATCCCACACAAAAAGACGGAAAGATTGACGGGTAGAATTGGAAAAAAATCAAAATGTTCACGGCGTTCAGCCTGCCTGACTTATATTTATGACTTCATATATGATTCATCTTTTTCTCTTTCATTTCTTCCCCTTTTTTCCTTTACTGTCTTCCCATGTTTGGTTTATATTTGTGTTTCTTTACACCATCATTTTGCATCAAGATGGATTAGCTCCACTTTCCTCCAACAGTCCAAAGATTTGCATTTTAGTTTAACTGATTATTGGCTATATGTGTCTCTCTGTGTCAACCCTGTGATAGTCAACCCAAATAGCCCAAAGGAATCTCAAATCCCATTTAAATTAATTTGAGCTCAAGTGCTACACCTTAGAGAGAAACAAGTTCTCTTTGGATACATGAGCAGAAAGTGCAGTCACTGAATTATTTTCATGCTATTCAGTGACCATTACCTAATAAAATTAACAATAAGTGAATGAAAGACATTTCAATATTTCTCTAATTTGATTTAATTTTGGAATACGGTTACACTGACGTCTTTCTTAATTACTTTTCTTTTTGCCCCTTTCACTTTATTCTGAGGTTTTCATTTTAGTAAGCAAACTGAAATGTGGCGCTTAAATGAATGCACTATGTATTAGCAAATTGTACTTAACACAACACCAAGTGAGGGTGTGGGTGGTACCAAGAGTCTTTGCAGTTGCAGCAGACAAGTGCAAAGACTCCAGAATAATAACACTGCTCCACAGGCAACTCAAATTACTAAAAGTGATGCAGGGGAGCAAAACAGAAACTCTTGAAAACAGCAGTGAAACATCGGGAAGCCTGATTCCTCAGACAGCGTTCGCTTGAGAGAGCTTATGGGGATACCTTGATGTTTTCTACTTAAATTGAATACTTTTATCTGTCAGGCACTTGTCAGGCGACAGTAAGAAAAAGTTACTCCTCAGGTAACCTAAAGTAACTGCTGCAGTCTCTTTAAAAGGACACTGCTCGGCAAAAGTTAAGAATGCATTTGCACAATTTCTCAGTCAGTGTTTTGAAAAGACAACAAAAGGCAAAAACTATCAAATGTAATAACTCAGATAAATAACTAGAGGACTTGAATGAACACTTAAGAGGCTGATAGTAAGGTAAAAGCAATTTGACTGATGATGATTTTCAAAAGCATGACTTGAGAAAGGTCTTAATGGACCATATGAGTAACATTAAATAAAAGGGAAAGACATTTTACTACACTGTGCATACAAAATAAGTGTGAACCAGATTTTTAACAATTTTTAAAAATTATTTTTATTGACAGTAAATTGATAATATAAAGACATGGACAGAAAAGAAATAATGAGAGATATAAAGAACATCAGAGGTTTGCTTATTGCAAACAGGTGGGTTTTCTTTTTGCATTATTTATGATTTTTAGTGATTGTTTTCACGCTGTGTTTAATAAATTTAGATGAATACTGCTGCCATTTATCTTTCAGGAGGATCAAGGATGTATGAAGAGTTGAGAGGAGTGAATTGAGGGTCAGTTCATTAATAGTATGATGCACTGTATGATGATGTATGATGAGACTGTGCACCGTATGGGAAATACAGTGTTAAATAGGAAGTTCAGAATAAGTGATTGTTATTATCACCATGGCAGTCTGATCAGAATGTAAAGACTACAGTCACCAGTGTTGCTCCAGCGCTCATTTTATTTTTAGATAAAGGCACTTTTAACTACATGGACTACTAAGCTCAACTAAACCGCTCCACATGAAGAGAGTGGAAGGGAATGCAGTCCTTTAATCATTTGTGCCAGGTGATTTCCATTAATTGACAAAGTAACACAGGAGCCAGTCGGTGATAAGAAAATGAGGACAAGAATTGACATACAGGAGCTGGAGGAGGAAGAGAAGGAAGCATGGATAAGCGAGAAAGGGTAAATAAAATAGGAATCTTTACAGCACATTGTCATTATATTAGAAACCGTGCCTGTATAAAACATGCTCATCAGTTAATTAAAACTTGGGAACTAATTATATCATATGCACACAGCAGCATTTTTTTCACTTGCTATAGTTGCCTCAAAATATCTTTGTGCCTCTGTGGCTACTGCCAGGCTCTGTAAATCCTTACAAGAGCTGTAGTGCAAAAGAAAATTTGTCAGGTGACTCATGGAAAGGAACACGATGCAAATTTAGGAGCTGATGAAGAAAACGATAGCAGGTGTAGAGGTAGAGGTCAATGCTGAGTGCCAGTGAAGGCAAAAAAAGCTGAAGGCAAGTGCAAACCAGAGTTCTTGGACAAGAGGATTCAGTTAGCCGACAAAAAGCTTTACTTTGTTCAATGTTTTAACAGTAAACAACTTGAAAAATTATGTCACATTTTTATAATAACATACTCAGCTCCTTAGCACATTTAGAGGTCAGTATTCTCTCTCTGGATTTGCAGATGTGATTCGACATGGGAGGAAAAAAATCAATAACTCTAAAGGTTGGCCTGCCTGCATTTGTATATGGCCTGCATTTGTATAGCACTTTTCTAGTCCATAGGACCCCAAAGCGCTTTACACTACATTCAGTCATTCACCCATTCACACACACATTCACACACTGGCGATAGCAAGCTACATTGTAGCCACAGCTGCCCTGGGGCGCACTGACAGAGGCGAGGCTGCCGGACACAGGCGCCACCGGGCCCTCTGACCACCACCAGTAGGCAAACATGGGTTAGTATCTTGCCAAGGTTATCAGGTTTAAGGATACATGTACATGTTTCATCTGTTTTTCAGTAAAATAACAATACACCATATACCTTTGTATAGATTTTTAAAAATAGTTTTGTTATACAGAATCCTAAACATAGAATTCATTGTCACAAAAACAATATCAGCCTGTCTTGGTTACCTTGACCTGATCAGCTTAATTATTACAAAAAAAGCCCTTTCTGCACCGCAGTTGTTTCAAATGAACATTTGGAATGAAAGTGACAAATTATGAACATTACTTAGACCTGTTGCCACCAAATGTCCTCTATGCTTAGTCCTTTTGTCATGTACAAAGGTGAAATTTATGAATTCATTGTATGTCGCACGGATGTTCCCCACATTGCACCGATCCATCATGATGGGCAGACAGAACATGTATCAATACATCAACATTTGGCATTTTGCGTCTGTCATGCTTTGCATGTGCATAATTCTACCGTATTGTCCTTTAACCTTTTTATTGATTATTCAGAATAAATGAAGGTGACAGTTACAGTGAAATATAAGCTTTCGGGTTAAAATAGGTTGAACTAAATTGTACATTTCCCCTCTACTGTTGTTTGATTTGGGACTTTGTTTCATCCACAATCCCCTACCCACTCTGTCATATACACTCATGCCTGTGGCCTTTCTAGCACAAAATAAATTGCGTCTAGTCGGCTTTTGAACAGTTGGAGAACAAGGAAATTGCCATTCACAGGTCCCAGGTTCCATGGAGACTGTAACATTTAATTAAATATCCTTTAAACATTTTAAAAGAAATTACTATTTTAGGGAACATAAGAAAAAAAATTTCTATGTGACAATCTGAAATCAGAAAATATATGAGAGCAATTTGCAAAACTGCTCATCTCAATCTGAGCCACTCTACACAGCCGCGACTCCTTTACATTTTAGCTGCTTCCTGTGTCAAACTCAATTGATTGACCATATAAAACAAATTGAAATTCAATTGCTTGCAGGGGTACATGAAAGAATTACTTTTGGAGATAACAGAGTGAAGGGAAGAGGGACTCCTCTCGAACAAATTATTGACTGTGAATATGAAATAAAAGTCATGCTCAGTGTGTTCCTGCGAGAAAACAAATCTAAAGATCAAACAGGAAAGGAAGCAGGAAGAAAGCAGACTAATTGCCAAAGTCAGTTTTACTGTGTAACTAATGGATGGCTATTATGAATTCTCCTTTTCATTATATGGTTATAACCATACTTTGGGGTTTTTTGTTGTGTATGAATTAGATATGCTATGGCATACACAATCAATGTTGTGGTTTTAGGTGTTGAACATGATTTATTCACATCCTTTTTTGTAAATCATCAATGTTCATGTTCTGATTTCCAGTCAATTATACTTTCTGCCTCCTGCTGGTTTTGTGCTCCACTTATAAGATATCTAAATGCATTTATAATGTATATACCCAAACATCAAACACATTAGAGGCTGTATAAAGACCTGCTTATAATGAGATTTCCCCAGCTCCTAACCCTGCCAACATGTTGACCAAATATGCAGTAGCTTTTACAAAATTACTCTCTACTAATGGCCCCCATCTTCAATGTTATGTCACTGAAACATCAAAACAAATAAATATCAAAGCCATCCAATTTCTGCTGTTAGAAAGGAAAAAAGCAGATCTCCGCAGTTTAAAAGCTTCATCTTCTATAGCATCTTATTGCAATCTATTAAATAGCTGTTGCAATATTTCACTCTGGACCAGACTGGTGGATTTACCACCACCTGACCCACATTGTCATTCCCAGAACTATATTCCTCGTGCGTCTAAAGATAAATCAAAAGTTTGCAAGTTCAAGGCTAGCTGTGTTTCACTTATTTTGTTTCATTCATTTGTTTAGCTGAGCAGTGATTTAGTCATATTTTGACATTATTAACTGAAAACAGGAAGCCTCATCCACCCCCTGCTTAGAACTACCTCAGATTTACAGCAACTTTTCAACCTGGGCGACAATATGGTTTGGTTTAAGGCACAGAAAAATATAGGTATTATTATCATATTATTATTATTATTCTACGAAGACTTTGTGACTCTGTAACTATGTCACCTCACTTGCTCCCCATCAAGCTTGAAAAAACAACCTATGGAGTCGTTTTGATGACAGGACATGAAGAAATATTCATTTCCTGCAGAATCCCTGCTTACCAGATTTCTTCTGAATTACAGTAGACACTTAGAATAAATAAAACTCTCCCTTTCTCCTCAACTCCCTGTGGTGATCCTGTGTCCTTTGATCAGCCTAAAACGGAGGCTCCTTCCCATTCCTTATATATGAATATGACAGAAACTGGGTGAGGTGCTTCATTTTCACTTCAAGAACAAACATGTCTCTGCTACATTTCTGTCACCACAAAGTCTTCTCAGAAGTACGCGTGTGCAAGCATGTGGAATATTCATTGATGTTGTGATCAGCCTTTCAGGAGAAAGTCCCTTTGGAGCAGTTTAGATTTAACAAGTCTCCAGTGGGGGGGAGAAGCAAGGGATGAACAAAGTCACCTGAGGATAATTGGGAACGCAGACAATGGAATAGACTAGACAAATTAAGTGAGATGGGATGACAAAGTAAACGTGGAGCTCCCAAGTAACTCCACTTTTGTAATGTATGCTCTTCTTTCGTATAGCGTGATTGATCTAACATTTTGTGTGATATCTGTCATGTGACCTCAGAAATGTAATAAACCAAGGTAAATGTTTGCAAACAAAAATATCTTTGTGTTTTCATAATGTATGTTGTCTGTAAATCTGTAACCACATAAACATCAACTACACACATACTGCAGCTAAGCCCCACAGAATATTGGATCTTCTTCTAACACCATAAATAATGTATCAGTATTAAATTTAAACATTGTCATTTAAATAAATCAGTATTGTGACCGGAAAACAACCTTAGTTGATTTCTTACGGCTGAAAGTTAATTTCAGTGTCATACAGTTAGTCCCCATTAGTATTTACACAATGACACAATTTTACCTCCGTACATCACCACATTTAAAACCTAACCCTAACCCTAACCCACCACATTCAGTTTAACCCTAAACTGAACAAATAATGTGTGACTGAAGAGCAGACTTTAAGCTTTAATTCAAGAGGTTTAACAAAAGTATTGCATTCATTGTTTAGGAATTACAGCCATTTTGTACATATTCACCCATTTTCTGAGGCTCAAAAATAATTGGACAATTAACTGACAGGCAGTTTGTGTACAGGCGAGTCCTATTCCCTCATTATTTCATGACAAATTTAGCGGGTAAAATATCTGCAGTTCATCCCAGGTGTTCCAGTCGTATTTGCTAGCTGTTCACTGAAACACTGTTCAACTGGAAAGTAGAGATGCTGATGTGATGAAGTCATTAGGCTGAAAAACCAAAATAAAGCTATCAGCTATCAGCTTTAGGAGTGACCAAATCAACAATGCAGTTGATTTCTTAAAATTCTCTCATTCTTAAAAAGAATAAATGCACTGGCCAGCTCAGCAATATCAAAAGGCTTGAAAGTCCGCTGAAATAACGACAGTGGATGACAAGGAGGAAGGCAATCACGCCAAGGTTTATAAGGTACAAATCATGATGTTACACTAAAGAACCAGAAGACCTGATTAGGTTTTGTCAGAAAAGTTAAGAGCCTGAACACTTCTGAAGATAATGATAACAATAAAATTTGGGGGATGACAGTTAACCTGCTGCAGAAAATTGGGTAGAGAAAAGTATGGAGAAGGAAGGGAATAGCTTGTGATCTGAAGTATACCACATCATCTGTCAAACATGGTCGAGGTAATGTTGTGGCATGGGTATGCATGGCTCCAAAGTGAACTGAGTCATTAATATTTACTGATCGTGTGACTCTTGTTGTAAGTAGCAGGATGAATTGTGAATTGTACAGATAATAAAAAATACAGAGAATTGCACACTGCTCAGATCCAGCTAAATGATGGAAAGCTGGTTGGATAGCACTTCACAGTGCAAATGGATAATAACCGAAAGCATACTGCAAAAACAGACCAGGACTTCCTCCGGGTCAATATTAGTATCATTTCCTCTTTATTGTCCAAATACTTATGGACCTGACTGTAAAAAGTAAATATGTTACTTGACCCAGTGGTTAGCTCTCTTTAGCATAATGACAAGAAACTATTCTCTAAGTCACAGGTGTCGAACTCCAGGCCTCGAGGGCCGGTGTCCTGCAGGTTTTAGATGTATCCTTGATCCAACACAGCTGATTTAAATGGCTAACTTACCTCCTCAACGTGTCTTGCAGTTCTCCAGAGGCCTGGTAATGAACTAATCATTTAATTCAGGTGTGTTGACCCAGGATGTTATCTAAAAGCTGCAGGACACCGGCCCTCGAGGCCTGGAGTTCGACACCCCTGCTCTAAGTTAACAATATCAGCTTATGATCACCACTAAAGTTCATGTTCGTCAAACCCAATGATATCGGCAAACCTATGAGAGGTTGCATGAAACGTTTAAGCTTGATACAAAAATAAAATAAAGAGCTTAGAATCTGTTGTGTAAACTTCAGAACCATAACATACTGCGGGCAACCTTCATAGGAGTGTCAAGCATGTAGTGTGACTTTAAACACATGTTTTACTGCCACAACTATACCTGGCCCATCTATGAGGGCAGTGTTGTATTACAGAATACATGCCCCAAAATGTATATAGTAACGTATTCTGTTACGTTACTCAGCGAGAGTAACATATTCTGAATACTTTGGATTACTTAATATATCATTTAGCTTTTTACAACTGCATGAATGTACCATTGCTGTGTGGTTTATTACTATTACTGAAGGTTATTCACCATACCAATAGCAACTAGATTTTAAAATCTTAATATAAAATGAGTTACAGTAGGGTGGACATTAGGTAAGACTGCACGTTTTGCAGCGATCTTGTATAGAAAACTATTCCGCGTGTATATAAAACAGGTTTGCGGCTCCGAGCCGTAAAGGGACGTCCGTCGTGTTCCGTGTCGGGCTCGTAGCTGAAAACTAGCTTTACTTTGTTGTCTGGGTCAGCTTTGCTAAGGAGAGACGGAGAGAGACGTTGAAAGGCTGCTCCAACGGAACTTATTGTTTCGGAGGAAAACACGAACACAGTGTACAGTCGAGTCTTAATAGCTTACTTACAACTGGGCTCGTCAGGCACTCTTTTTGGCTGCAGTGGTTATTATAATATTTACATGCTTACAGCTCCCGTTTCTGGTCAGTGACAACTCGTACTTTTCCACTCTTTTTCTCCCTCCCTCGTGCTCACCGACACATAACGGGTATGTATGGCAGTACACCTGGGCCTGTGGTGCTGAACAATACCATCCATATTTCACCAGCGACAGAGTCATTATGAGACGCGAGATTGAGACACAGGCATTTGAGCCTCTTAATGCGTATTTTGTTTGGTTTCCACCGGTGTGGAATTACCAAAAATAGAGAGGGCATAGCCTAACATATAAAACAGGAAAAGACCGCTGTGTAATCCCTTTATTTCAACAAAGTAACTATTCTGAATACCACCTTTTTAAACGGTAACTGTAACGGAATACAGTTACTCATATTTTGTATTTCAAATACGTAACGGAGGTACATGTATTCCGTTACTCCCCAACACTGTATGAGGGTGACCTTAATTTTGATCTCAAACATGCAACGTTTTGTGAATATGTCCTTACATGATCAAGATGTTATAATTTTGTCAAAAATTGCTCACAAACCAGCAGTAAACGCCAGCCAACGTACTCAGAACTACCTTTGTGTTAGTTCCCACTACAGGAGACGTCGCCACAACCACATTATTTGAAGCACAAACAAGCTGATACACAGACACAAGGTTCGTGGATGGTAATTAACAGTCAACCTATGTAAAGTGCAACATCAGGTGGTAAACAGTCATTTCCTGGTTTGTGATGTGCTCTCTTATGAGACTGTTGGGATAAATCAAACAACTCAGAGCCCCTTGGGGAACTGTTTGGTACTCAGCACTGATGTTTGTTAGCCTTTCTACACTGAGGAACTGGACTCTAACCAAGCCTCCCTGTTTCTATTTTTCTCACTGCTACATTTTGAAGTTTGGGTGACTGGCAGGGCTGAGCATTCACACTTATAAAGGTTATAGGGAGCTTTTAAACTGCCAAGTTTATTTCTAAAGGAGCTGTCTGTCAAAATGACTGGCTTTACACAGATCAAAACACACAAGCTGAGACACAGTTACTCAAACACACACGTGCACACACATTTTTTGTTATTCAATGAGTGTGTCAGTTTGTTTTATGGCGTTTTTTTCCACAGTTCGTATGCCGAGTTGTTCATCTCACATCGAAAGCTATAGCACCAGTGCTAACTTAATAATATCATATTGGCTGTTGGCCCTGCGACAGACTGGCGACCTGTCCAGGGTGTACCCCGCTTCTCGCCCTATGACAGCTGGGATAGGCTCCAGCGCCCCCCGCAACCCTGAAAAGGATAAGCGGAAGCGAATGGATGGATGGATGGATGGATATTGGCTGTGGATGAAGATAAAACTCAAATAAGCTGTATACCTCAGCTCAGAATATTTAGGTCTATAAACTTTCGGCAACTACTTATTAGTTGCTGGTAGTTTTGTGTCAGAGCTCAGAGGTAAATATTTTAGTTAAGCTGTTAAACATAAATGTTGATTCACACTCCTGTTTACTTCATACATGTGTGCTGTGCCTAGAAAGCCTTGGATGAAGAGCTTCCCAGTTTATCTTAGGAAAGCAATGTGGATGCGTACTGTAAATTTACAATAAGCATAAAAGGCTTACATTTTGGAACACAAAACTTTTTGTTTGCTCTCAGACTGGCCTCACTTTATTGGTTAGCTGACAGTTTCCAGCCAGAAAATGCATACAACAAAATCCCTGTGTTAAACAGCTTTAAAGTTGTTTCTTACACAGATATTCCCTCGGAAAACTCAACAAAGACAAGGTGTGCAAATAGCGTTCACAATCACACAGCTCGAAACCAGACCTACAGTGACCAACGTTATCCCGTTATCAAAAAGAACATACAACCTAGAATATCGTCCAAAACATCTGTCATGTTTGATTCTTGCATTCTCAAACTAAATACACACAGTAAAAATGCTTTATCATAAGAAATATTTGATGCCTAAAGAACATATATTTACTAAAAACAATGCAGATCTCCAATGTTCCACCTGATTTCACTCAAGTGCAAACCATCCAGTTATTTATGATTCTTGTCTCCTATAGGAGTAAAAGGACTTGTGCATCTTTATGAGACAAAATAATTAAATTAATTAATTTAATTTAATTGTCTACATACAAAATAGCAGTATTCCAATCAAAACTTTGTTCCTGGAGCTTTTGTTTGATATAGGCATGATTGTGAACTCAAACATTAAACGCACATGTATCCAGTTAAATGGTTTACAGTTATACCAAATATTTAAAATAATCATAAAGAAAAGAAGCTTAACGCACCAACTTATACAGGAAACCACACACACAATAAGCCAAATGAGAAAATGGTCCCTATTTTTTTTTTCTTTCAGTTTCATTCTTATCCATAGATCAAATGGCTCTCTGACGTCTGTTCCTTTGCACAATTGACACTCTGGTCAGGTATTTGCTTCTCATGGAAAATGGAAATCAAACCCACAGGAATTGTGTTTTATTACAGATTTACTAGTGACCAAAACCACTACAGTTAATAGCATCAACTAGGCTACAGAATTTGTTATTATAATTAGGAAATTTTAAATAAATAACTCATTTTTTCTATGTACAAAGTACAACACATGCTTTTCTTAGCGTTGTAACAATCATGGAACATAGATACAAATGTATACAACAGGCTTCTGTGGTGAAATGAGAAATGTGCATCTTGACTGAATCCTTGCTTTGATAGATTGATAGATAACGACCTATTCTGGTTTTGGATGGGGGGACAACATTGAATAGAGGATTTCGAAAACAAAGGTTCAGAATCAAGTATGAAATGTGATATAGCTTTTTAGGCAGAAAAAAAAAGCTATATTAGTTATTAGTAAGCTATATTAAATTATATGATATTAGTTTAGTTTTCTAGGCTTCCTTATTCAAGAATTAAGTAAACTAGAACTGTTACACAAACATAATACAACTTCCATGACTTTGGTTAACACGTTTGGGTGGCTATCGTTAAAGGCATAACTGTAAAGTCAACACAGTTTCACAGTTCCAAAATTTATACCGATATACAAATATCCACATTAAGATAGCAATCCACACCACATAAACATGATATGGTGATATGAGCAAAAGCTGAGGCGTAACTCCAAGATGCGTGGGTGTATTTATCTACACACCTCCATGGATTTTATTCAGGGACCCACTCAAGGTGATATGGTTCTTCAGTAGCTGATAACAATCAAAGTGTGAAGCCGAAGCAAAGCACTTTATACTGCGTTTCATTTCTTCAAGGGCTTCAAAGCATGAGCTTATTCACAAGCACTGCTAAACACACGATATTATATCCAAAGCCTCTTTCAGTGTTCCACTTCCAACACTTAATTGTGCAGTACGGTAGACTATGAGCAGCTGCTTGATGACTTGTGGAACACTATGTCTCTCTGTCTGCCTGATATAATTAATTTATTATTATAATACATCTTGTTTGGTATTGTTATATATTATTTTGACACACATCATCACCTTTTTGCCCTGTATGCAGCGCAGGGTGCCTGTTTGAGGAACCCATGCAATGAACTTTGCATATCACCCTGTACCTGTAAATTTACATAAAGTTAGTCTAAAATCAAAGCTAAAATCTTTTCAGGCTACGTGTCTTTGCAGACCCTCTCTTCAGCTCTGTGAAGCCACATCTCTAATAGTTTTGCAGTTCAGGAATGTTTTTGTAGAGGTCCAGTGAGTCAGGATTGGAGAATGCTCCTCTTTGTGTCACCTCCCGACCAGCAATCACTTGTTTTACAGCTACCTCCACCTTCTTACCGCTGATGGTATACTGTAGAGGAATGAAATAAAGGCTGTCATTCAACAAAAAGGATTTTTCTATTTGCAGCCTGACAGAATAATATAAAGTTTTTTCATAACTAACTGATAGATTTCTTTTTTTTCTTACAGGAATGTCTCTGGTCTCCAGCAGCAGGGCGGGTACGTGTCGAGCAGACAGAGCTTTTCTAATGGCTCCTTTAATCTTTGCCACCAACTCTGGACTGAAGGGCTTACCAGGTGCCATCTTTAAGAACAAAATAACTCTCTCTTCTCCGTCAGCGTTGTACTGTGGAACACAAAGACTGTCTGACACTTCCTCAAACGCCTCCACTGCAGAGAGGAGAGGAAAGGAGAGGGCAGAGGGCAAAAAGGCAAACCAAAAAAGATGAGACACAGAGAGAAAAAGATGTGAGAGGTGAAAAGAAAATGAGAGTAAAGATTAAAAGAACAGAAAAGACAAAAAGTGTCAAACTAAGCAGCGTGAGTACGTACGGAGAATGGCAAGTGAGTAAACTTTAAAAAGTGGACAATGGGATGGCAAAGTCTTATTTTTCCAGGAACATAAAAAGAACCATGACTCAGAACCATTTTCTTTTATCATCTTACACCCACACCCTACTCCATCTGCAGATAAAGACTCACCAATGTTGTAGATCTCTGAGCTGCCGAATCGGACTCCGTTGGGGTTCAGCGTGCCGTCACTACAGAAAAAACAGATTTTCTAAATTCAGAGCTGGCGTTCCTGTAATTGCGAGCCATTTTGCCACAAATTTCCACAGGAAAAAAATGACTCTACTGCCTAGAGTTGTGACAAAATATCACACAAAAGGGTATGAAGTACATTTAAGCCTGTCCTGATGAATCAATAAAACGTATTGATTGCAGTTAATGGCTGACCTTCTGCCCAGCATGACAATGCCCCCTGTCTTTGGATTGATTTTACAGTAGTCTCCGTGGGCCCACACCCCTACAGAATGAGAAAAGGAAAAATTTGTCTGAAACTTTGATTTTTTTTTTTTGTGCATACTTGAAGAACACATACTGAAAACAAACATTAAAAAATGAAGGAGCAATAAATGCAAATAAAAACAGTTACATAATGTAAGCACAGATAAATTTAAACTGGGCGATATTGCTTAAAGGGTAGCTGTACAGCAGGGGTATTACAGGTGTCTCTTTATGTACATGTAAACTGTAAATATGTTTCTATTTTTACACAACATTTGTGTGGTTACCGGGATATGTAGAAAAGTATGCTTTATGATATTTGCTCTGATTCTCGTCATTCCAGAAGTGTGTTGGCTGGCAGGGGATTGGCTTCAAGCAGACAAGCTCCCCACTCTCTCCCCACACAGGCTTACCTGTTAAAACACATATTTCACAGGAACAGAAAGTTGCGGTGTGTGTTTCCCTGCAACCCATATAAACCTGGGCACACGTCCATATGCACAAACACATAAGCGTATAAGAGACACAGTATAAATCCTTCTCTGATAAAAACAAAAAGAATGTGTGTCGCTCTCAGAGAACCTGATACCTTTAGTGTGTGGTTTCACACAACCCTAACAGCCTCCCTCAGGACGGTGTTATAGGCTTAAAGACTGACTAAAATAATCCCAAACTCTTTCTACAAAACTGCCTTTAAATTATCCTTCAATCCACTCTCCTTTGAGGTGGTGGAGAAATGCCAGTACAGCCTGCAGCAGGGAGCTGGGGAAAGAGGGACTGAAATCAATGACAGAAACCTAGAGGGCTTTGAAGACTTCCACCATGATAAAAAATAAATAAATAAATAAAGAACAACACCCTTTTTATTTGAAATTAATAATTTAAAAAAATGTGTTTCGCTAAAGTTGGTCAGTATATTGTTCCAGGGAAAGTTCACACATTCCTTCAGTTACTTTTTGGCCTGGCAAATATATACATATAAGCTCCACCATATATATATATATATATATAAAGTTATCTTTTTTGTCAGGTAAAGTTCAAATAGAGGTGGTTAAAATCATAACACAATGAACACGTCCATATATATATATATATATATATATATATATATATATATATATATATATATATATATATATATATATATATATATATATATATATATATATGTATATATATATACACATTTTTTTATTTTTTTATTTTTTAAAATGCAGCCTGAACCTGAAGCTTATTTAAAAGCTGACCTCAATCCCCTTGACTCTGTTGCTCTATTGTCCCCATACAGTAAATCTCTTAATTGCTATTGAGGTTGAATGAAACAGAAAGTGGTAGGAGGGATTATTAAATTCTGAAGAGATTCACCCAGAGTCTTACCGTCAGGGCTCCAGGCTTCCACAGCCATGCCGAGATTTCTTGATTGAATCTCACCTCGATACACTGGAACTGTTGGGTTCTGGCCCATGAAACACGACACTATGTCAGTGCCACCTGGGAAAAGAGTTGAGAGAAACCGGGAAGTTTTCCATTATATTTCTGCAACAGACATATAATTTTTCTAAGAAGTTAAAATTGACCAGCTTGTGTCTTAAGTTTTTGTCATTAACGCTGTTGGAGGAACCTTGACCTACAAAAAAGACAGAGCAATGGGAAGTCTGTTAACTCTGTAGCGTCTTAATAAATTCATTGCTGTGGTTTTCATTGTACCCTGAATAAAGTCAGTGAACCCTATAACAGTTATAGCAAGGTTTTCCCATTATAACAGAGTACCATCTGTGTTTCAAAGAGGTGTTCTTTTCTTCTTCTTTTTTTCTTATTCCTCAGTGAACATGGAGCTGATGAGCGATTCTAATTGTGATTTCTCCTACAAGCACTGTTGCTCGTCTACATGTATTTTAGCAAACTTTATGCTGGCTTTTTTATTTCTGTTTTAAAAGTGGAATCTCCTCAGCTCTTGCCACAAAGAACCTTGGCCAAACATTACTATTGCCCCTGACCTCTGGATCTTAAACTTTATAAATAATAGTAAGAGCTGTGGTAACAGGAACAGGAAGTTGCTTTGGTGATTCTTCAAGTCTTAACTTTGACCATGTTTGGCATATACTTTTAACGCCTATGATAAAGACAATCTTTAGTTTCCATATTCCACTTATTTATCACCATTTCTGAGGGGTACCAATAATTTTCTCTACAAATTTTAATTTCAAAAACTTTCCAGGAAGGCGTAGACCATTCTTTAATCCTTTAGAGTCATTGGATGTGCCAGTTTAAGATGACCTAGCAGCAAGACGCAGTTTCCTTTTAAATTATATTGAAAGTGCAGACAAAAATAGATTGAAGCCAACAATATCGGGTATGCTTCTGTTTTAGACACATTTTACTGTAAATAGTCAGAAGTCTCTTAGATATTTTATGATGTGATAAAGATAATGAATCACATTTAGTGTGGTAGGACTAGGGTTAGGGTTAGCACATATGATGACTTAGACCTCAAATGGTGAAACTGGTTGGAGGGAGGCAATGTGTACGTTTTTACCTTATTTCATTTAGTTTGGAATACTTGGAATGTACAGAGCCACACCCATATCACGTAACTATGTAAAATATCAGCAAACACTGACCAAGAGACATTATCACACTTAATACCAGTGTCTTGTATTTTTTTGCTCCACACACAGGCAGCATTAGCTCGCTGCTCCACCTTCATTGACCTATATAGGAGTTCCTTCCCTTTGCAGCACTTTCCTAAAACTGTCATGAAGACGCACACATCTATTCATCTCTTTCTACCTTCCAATCATATACCATTTCTGACACGTTCTATTCATCTCCCTTCTTATTGTTTGTTCTCTACCTCCCTATTTCGTTCCACTCTGCGTGACAGATACCATCCATCCATCTCGTTTGCTTTCTCTCAGTTGCTCTATGCCCTTCTACTGCTCCTTCCTCCTTTCTTGCATTTCTTTGTTCTTTACACTCGTTTTCTCCGTCTCTCTTTCTGGCAGGTTCTTTATTGAGCTCTAATTGGCTCCCAGGAGGAAGTAGAAACTTTGTCTTCTGATTAAACACACACACTTATAGTGGGACGATACGCAATTAGATTAATATTACATTTACCTTAATAGGTGAGTACAAACACACAAAAATACATACATACACACACAAACAGAAGCACATTTAAGCCAAAAGTCAATGTGGTTTTCTTGGGATGCCTTCCATCATCTGACATGTAGTGTGCATGTGTGAGTAAGGTGTATATACACAAGAGTGCAACGTGTCACACTGATCTGATGCTCCTAACAGCAGTGACTATTTTGAAGTGAAGAAAAAGGTTTTTTGAACTCCCCAGTTAGTTTTCATAGATTTTTGCACATGTGAGTGCGTGCACGCACATCTTCTTTCATTTGTGGAGGTGTTACTGCTTTGAAAAACTACCTGCACAGTTTGAGGTCAAACAAAGCCACCAACTGAGACAAACCAAGCAACCTACACAGCTAACCTACACATGAATTCATTTATCCAAAAATGAACTGAATTGAAACCAAAAACTAAAGGAAAATTGAAAAGATGACTTGGTAAATACTTCAAAATTAACACAGAGAAGAGAAGAGAAGAGAAGAGAAGAGAAGAGAAGAGAAGAGAAGAGAAGAGAAGAGAAGAGAAGAGAAGAGAAGAGAAGAGAAGAGAAGAGAAGAGAAGAGAAGAGGCAAAATGGGTGTGGAGAGCTGACATATGGAGAGTCAGATGGAGGTATATTAGGATTGAGTAAATCCAGCAGTGAAAGTGTTAAAATCACCCACTGAAGAGCAACAGGGGTCTGAGGTCCCTGCTGAACAGAAAACACACAAACACTCTCCTGATATACACGACAATCTCCGTTAAAAGTTTTCACAACCCCAAGTAGACTTTAACTGAAGCACATGTTTATACACACACAGTGACACGGGGTAAAATCAGCAAGGGACCCACATATATGAGCATTCAGAACACACACACACAGCATTGACCTCATGGGTCAAGGTTAGGTCGGTTGGCAGCCAAAAGGGTTGCAGCCCTCTGTTGCCCTTGGCAGCAAGATGGAAAGTGACTGGGGCAGGACCTGCTGTTTCGAGTCACACATTCACAAAGAGCCAGCGCTATAATTCCAAAAGGACGAGTCCAGATGAATAACAAATTGGGTCTTCTTCACAATTTACCACTTTAGCTATCATTTTGTTCAAATATTATAACACTATACTGTCAGAGGAACAGCACAGGAACAGGTTGAGCTCTTTGGAGACAAAGTCAGAGAGGCAAAGCTGAGATGGTTTGCACATTCTAAATAAAACATGTTTGATGGCCAAGCAGTAAGGTATACAGGCATCTGAAATCTTCTACTTTTTCCCCTCATACTTCTGCTGCTGGAGTATGGCAGTCCCAAAACCTTATGGTAAAATATAATGTAATTTGGCACAATGGCTGAACTGATGCACCTCAACGGCACTGTTGGGATTAAACTCATTTTTCTAATGCCAAAAGCTACAATAGTTACAATACCTACTGTTTCCATAAGCCATTTGACTCATTAAAAAATCTTTACAAAGTAACTATAAAGGATCTTTAAAGTGGAAGAAGAAAACAGTTTTATCTGTTTAGCTAACATGGTTTCTCAGTGCCTCTGTTATGTGATACCATTTAATACTGAACTTGTTTTATTGACTTACTAACGCAATTAAAAAGGGGATGACTACAGCTTTGTATTGAGCTAATAAGCAAAAACTTGTTTTTCCTTGATTCGTTCTATGTGTTTGTCTCATAAAAGTTGTTGATGTGTGTCACAAAATCGTATGAGTTGTTGAGTAACAACCTATAATGCAAACAAACGAAAATGTGTAATTGCCATAACCAACTATTTTTGAAGTTTTCAGTAGATTCTTAAGCCTACAGCAAATTTTGCACAGACCACCTTCCTCACTAAACAGATTTCTTTCTTCACTTATCTTACAGACTCTGCAGAGACACAGATATTTACGACAAAAATAACCTAAGAAAATCTGCTTGCAGATTTCTTCTGTTTATTTTCCATCTCTCACCAGATTTCTGCCTGTGATTGACATTTCAGCTGACGCTTGTGTCCAGCATTTCGACTTACATGTCATTGTGAGCATGTGCAACTTTGCATATGTTTGCTTGTGTATTTGAGGCTATATGCTGTACCCATTTGGGCTGTCATTCACAATGGCTGCGTGTATGTGTATGCAAGCGTGACATTCCAAGCTGCTTCTCAGTGTGCGTGTGTGTGTGTGTGTGTGTGTGTGTGTTTGTGTGTGTGTGTGTTTAATACGTCAGTCACCCAAGCTCTGCTAAATGTTAAACGTTTCAGGACTCACAGAAAGAGACAGATAGCATTCTACTGGCCTGACAACATCACAATGGGCTGAGAAGCACTGTGTGCGTTAGACCCGTGCGTGTGTGTGTGCATGTGCGACAGTTGTGGGTGGTGAGGAATATGTAGCCTTCTATACAATTTATTGTTTTATTATTATGCATCAGTCCTTTTGTGCTTGTGTCAGAGATGCTTTTCTGTTTTAGCTTTAAAATTTCAAAATACAAATACAGTATATATTTTAAATGTTTTAAAATACATTTTTTTTTTAGTTTAAGTATCCGGTTTCTGTCATAAAGACATCGGGAACCAAACAATTTGTTGCTCAGACATCACATTATGCACCAGAATCATCTTGGATATAAATATCTTGATTTGTCAATATATATATAAAATAACATTAGGTTAAATATAAGTAATCTTACATTTACATAATCCTTCTTTTCTTTCATTTTTGTCAGGGATGTTCCTTACAACTAACTTATTAGTTGTTTAAACACGAGAGAAAAAAAAATCAAAGTGGTCAACCAGTCTAAATTAAAGAAAACACTCAGAACACATCTAAAAATAAACACAATCTAATGGACAAGGCTAGACATTGCATTTGTATTTGGGATCAACAGGCTTGCTAGTTTTGCTAGTGTGTGTTCTAATGTGCTCTTCTTCAGTTTTGTGAAAAGCACTTTAGGGGGAATTTCAAAAGGTCAGAAAAGCTCATGTTTCAACAACAGTGAAGTATTGTACAGTTATGATAAATGTTAAACTGGCCAGTTCACGTTCATGTTAGCTGTTAGCTATTAGCAATTACCCGTTTACCAAAAATCTTGCCTTAGGGTGTCACAAGCTAGTGCCAGTGTTGGTCCCAAGCCCAGGTAATTGGGAGGGTTGTGCCTGGAAGAGCATCTGGCATAAGATTTTTGCCAAATCAAATATGTGGATCCAGCTGCTGTGGAAACCACTGGAGAAAAAACAGAGCAGCTGAAGTTACCTTTATCCAATAGCCACCTTAGCCATCTGTTATCATTAAGATAGTGGTTAGCAGCTATGGCTAATATTAAAATGATAACATTAATGTGAGAGCCAGGCAACAAACACCATCAGTCCTGTCTGCAGAGTTGTAATGGATGGTGTTAATTTTACAGAATAAAACAATTACTTAAGTCTAAAAAATGCCAAGTTTCTCTGAAAGTACCAGACTGAAACTGAGGAAAGTCTAGACACAAGATAACAGCCTACCTGACTAACTGTATTTGATTGGTAATTAAAATGTGGAGCTTAGTCACCAGATGCACAGAACCACAATTTTTTTAAGTAACTTGGAAATAGTAATCTCCGATAGTATTTTATCAAGTATTGAGTAGTTTCTTGGGTATCAGTTTATCAGTAAATTCAAGTATGGTCACTCACTGATAAAAGCTAGCATATCACAAGTTGTCCTCAATGTAGCTACAATGCAGCTATTATTCTTAATCAAAAACAGGAGAAAGATGAAATGGAGTATAAAGGATACTCGACGGCTGAATCAAATTAAAAATAAACAGAACTTGGTTTCATTTGTTAGTGAACAAAACAGACAACAGGTCTTTAGCAATAACTGGAGAAAAAACAACAACAGCTGGCACGATTAATCTTTACTTATTGTGCAGGCATTTCATGCATTATGTTCCTAGTTAAGTAGCTATTAATTTGAAGCGCCACAGATTGTCTGTCAAATTTTTATAAAGAATATATTATAGACAATAGTTTTTTTGTCAAACCACAACCTGATTAGCAGAAAATGCACTAATATGCACCTGTTGAATATTTCATTCATTAAAAAAGTATACTATAAATTGTTCTTATTGAGTAAAAGCTTGACATTTTTAAATTAATTAAAACTGTAATATTAATGTCTAAGACAAATATTTATCTACAGTTCTTTTTAATGATTAAATGATTTTGTGTCATAATTCTAAATAAACATTATGTTATTCTTAAATTCTTAAGTATTAGAAAAATAATATGTGTCCTAGCAGGTTATGTGTTATTGAGTCACCTGAAATGGAGCCCAGCAGCACGGTGCTCTTTATGCAGCGGTAGACATAGTCGTAGATCTGAGGTTTGAGAGGAGATCCAGTAGACAGGATAGTGTGGAGGGACTGGAGATTGTGTGTTTCCGCTAGAGAAGGAAAACACAAAAGGTAAAAATAAATAGCGAAAGAAGATGAACAATAAACTCCGTAGTTTAGTTATTAGTAATACATAACTGTGTTTGAAGTCACTTTTTGAATACAACCTAAAATGTTCCTAAAATGTTGAGTGTTAAAAATTCAGTGAGTTCCGGAAGTACAATAAATTTGGATTCATTAACTGGTCAAAAATAATGTGGGCAAATTGGAAAATCTGAAAAGATTATTTGGGATTCTCATTTGCTTCAAGAGAGCAAATGAGCAAAAACATTGGTTTTTGATCAGACTCAATATGCAGTTTACCTGCTTGTATTGAGACAACAATAGTCACACTTTTATAGTGAGGCTGCACATATTTTAGAATTACTGGTCTGGGATCAGTTATCACAGTGGTTACCCCCCCAAAAAAACAACCCAAACCTAACCAAGTTGGAGTCACCAATCATTTGAACCAATTTAGTAAACCAAACACATAAAATGGGTATTCACATTTGAACAGCTGTGGCTTGTTGCACCCCAACTTGTTGTGTTATTGTAGTTTGCCACCCTGATGTGACAGAGCATGCAACGTACCGCACACATCGCTTTAGCCATCCTCAAGATCCATGTCCATGTTCTCTGTCACACACATATGCCCAAACCACAAGCCAATAACACTCTGGGAACTAATAAGGTTCCAGCAACTGCCCCTTGCTCTGCGCACACACACACAGTTGGACTTTTGCTACCCCCCACCATGCCTCCAGGTGTCCAGTCCAAATGTCATCCTAGGGAAAAGGGCCTCTCCGCTGGGGCAGCCAGTGAAGAAGCTCCCACTATCCTCCTCGGGCCAGTGGAGGCATGCATGTACGCACGCACGCACGCACACACACACACACACACACCAACATCTCCCTTTGCCACGCTCTCTTTCTCTAATAAGCATCCAAATGCACACACACAATGCCAACTGGATCAAGTGGCTGGCTGACTAATAGGGGTGGGGCAGCGAGCGGGAACAAGAGAGCGAGACAAGCACAGAGACACAGCAATGTTTTATTTTTTTTATGCCTTTCTGTTTAGTATTAGAATTAGGAATGGGTTCAGCTCATTTAAAGTTAAAGAGAGACGCACAAACAAGGGCAACAAATGCAGATTTGTGGCGATTATCAGAATGCACTGTGCTACATGGTGACACTTGGTATATGCAAGTTTTTTCTGTTTGCACTTCTGACAGAAAAATTGTTAAGCCTGGTGGCTGCAATTTAGCCATACACTACAAATGTTATTACTGCAATGTGTATGGATGACACACACAGAGCTCTTAACACACACAGCTGGTTTGGTACTTTACTTTCTTGGAATCCTATTTCAGTGTCCCACTATTTCCTGTACATTGTACTCCTGAGTGTAGATGGACAACAAAGTAAATTTAGACTAAACTCACATTAAAACCATTATATTTTGATTTGATGAAAATCATGTAATGTTTCTTATATGCCATATAGGCTTAATAAATCCTGGACTTCACTGTGATTTCTTCATGTTTGTTTTAATTTTTCCAGCTGGCAGCGGATGTTTAAACCCATCAATTTTCTTCCACAAATTAGGATAACAGTTGGGCTACAGCCTATCCCAGCTGCCATAGGAAAAGAGGTTGGGTACACCCTGGACACAATGCCAATCTAAAGAGAGTTAACACAGAGAGACAAACAGCTATTTCTGCTCACATTCACACCTATGGCCAATAAGAATGTCTTCAGGCTGTGGAAGGAAGCTGGAGAGAGAACCCACGCAGACATGGGTGGAATACAGACAGCCTGTGGATTCGAACCCAGGACCTGTGAGGAAACAGTGCTAACCACTGTGTTACTTTAGAAGTAGCTAAAAATCGCTCCCAAAAACACAAGTGACTATAGTTTCGGTAGAGCAGTTCATCCACTTACTGAAAGGTTGGTGGTTCCCTGGTCTGTATACCCAAGTATCTTTGCCCAAGATACGTAATCCCAAGTTAGGGGTGGGCGGTATAAACAGTATATGGTAGAAACGATATGAATTTGGCCAGCAGTAGAGATTTTGACCATACCACTCTACCGCGATAGCGCATGTTGCTAGGCTACGAAGCCGGACCGCTTGATGGATTGTCGGAGCATTACGGCTACTGTAGTCGGGAGCCTCAATGAGTAATACGTACTGTGCTTCAACATAATATTACTGCATTGTGTGTGTATAACCTCTTTTTAGGTTTTATGGATATTATACATTTTTATGCTAAGGATATGTCGGCCAATTTCCACTGGAAATGCCTTTTGGTTAAACTGTCAGCAAGGAATTTGCATTTGCACTGTTAAATTTTTATATAGCTTTAATGCACATAAAAAACGGCTGCTTGTTTAAGTGAAAATACATAGATGGGGTTTTTTTTGCACTAATAAAGTTGTGGAGGAGACAAAGTATTTTGTCTTGTGCCAATTATATCGTCAGTTATATCGTTATCGCAAATTTTCAAATAGATATTGTGCTAAATATTTTTGGCCATATTGCACCGCCCTATTGACATATCTATTGTAGTAGTAAGGAGGTGGACTACAATATCAAGCTCAACTGCAATCTGATCAGATCTTAATGCCAGCCCACATCGATCGATGGCTAATTGGAAAATCTAATATATTTATATCAATATAGTTAATCTGCGTCAGACTGCCTGGAGTGAATGCATATCTGCAGGTATCTTTAAAAACCACCTCCACCACAGCTCCTTCTTTTATGCTGTGTTTCACTTAATCAATGTAATATCTGCTTTCATTGATGCTTGTTCTATTTTGTGCTAACATCTATGGATGTGGAAAGGCTGGGAGGTGTACAGTCCCAGAATAGAGGTATCAGATATAAATTACTGCAGATGGAAATAACTGTCTCTCAAACTATAGTTTTGCTGTCTAAAATATGGCTGTGTGAAACTGAAATATAGCTTAACTAATTTAACTAGAATTCCTGTTGCTTTCCAGTGAAATGAACACCTACAATAATGCGAAACAGGTATAAAATCTAGAATTCTTACAAATAAGGAAAACCTGATGGAAGTTACTCTATAGCAAAGACTAACAACTGTGCTGTGATAGTGTTTTGTTCTAACACAATACAGTATCTAATTTGTTGCTGCACAAGTTCCAAAGAGTAACCACTACATGAAAGCTAGCAGCAAGTCAAAAAAAAAAAAAAAAAAGCACCAGCACAGCTCTGGTTATCTGTCCAGATCTTTTTCTTTCTCTAGAAAGTTGTGTCACTAAAAGCAATTAGGTGGACCTATCCATGACTCATATGAAAAATCATAACAGCCTTTTTATCCTTTTAATTCAGTGTCATACTCCAGAACATAGGGCAAACTGTTATTTCATCCAGTTAATGGAATAAAGGACATTCAGAGTCAAACAACATTACTATTATAATCATTACTGTGTCCATCTGCTCTTATTGCTACAAATTCCATTCTCATAAAGTAGGTGTGTATGTCTATATGTCTGTGACCATGCTCACATATTTATTTTACTCTCTTCTATCCATGAACACAACTTACAGGGTGTCAGGTTCCTCTCCTGCAGCACAGACAGCCACTTGGCCCCGGTACCAAAGATAGTGATGCTGATGAAGAAAAAAAAAAAGATAAACATTATTCAGTTTGCCAGAAGTAGCGAGTGTTCTCATATACTTTGAGAAGAAAAAGGAAAAAAAAGAAGAAAGAATTTGCGTCAGTGTTGCCAACACTGACAGTCATTGCAAAAGGCCTCCTACATACATGTACTATATTCTGCATTGTGACAGCAGGAACTCCAAACAACAGAACCAAGCTAGCAGACTTTATGAGTGGGGGTGGCATAAATATTGTTGCCAAGTTTCACTGCAATCTGGCTGGCTATTTTGGAAAGATGCTGCTGGACAAAGTGATGGATGAATAAGTGATAGATTCACAAAGCTGCCAATGATCCTTGTGACATCACAATCTTTACCATCACTGGGATATTCCTGAGTGTGTCAAACACAATTAAACATATCCTGTTTTAGTTCTTGGATGCTTTTGATTAATATCTTTAAACAAGAGACGCGGTGAACAACTGCAAATATTAAGAGAAGCATTTTTAAATTCTCAAGGAGTTTTGTATATAAAACCCTCACAAATCTGTGACACCCGTTACACCAACAGGCCAGTAGTCACTGTCAATGATGAGGATATATACATCCTGGACAGGGAGGAACGCTGATTTGAGCAAGGAGTCAAGGAGGACATTTATGTGAAAAGGGAAAGACCATCTCTGAATCGAGGAGGGGGCGTAAGGGTACATCTTTCACCACCTTACAATGCTGTTATTGCAGTAATTCACCAACTCTCTATGAATGGTACTCATGGCAATTGATCAATGGTCATTGACCAGTGGCCATGACAATTTTCAGATTATTGATCATGAAACGGACCTCATGGCCCATTGTTAGTCAGTGGTGCTAGTTTCAGTCATTATGTAAATGTAATGTTTAAAAGGTTGGGAAAACCTGCAATGAAAATGAAGAAGTCACTTGGATGAGTGACGAAATGTTTCTCACACTGAAAATGCTGCATCCAGATGAAGAGAATCAATTTTTGGGGGTCTCTGAATTCTAAAAATGTGACACTTTAGATATTAAATAGTATGAAGATTATTTAGATACAAAAACATTGTACATCGTTTTAAACCAACATTTCTTGGTTTAAAAAAAAAAAAGGTTAAGCTTATCTTCTTCGTAACATTTGCCAGATTGTTTGCAAGTACTCTACTCTTTATGGGTTTCAAAACATTTTTCAGTTGTCCCATGAAATCCATTGCCAAGAAACACATGCATGAGTGCAATAAAGCCCTTATATATCTGTATTAACATCACTGTACATTACTTTTAAGGCAACGGTCAAGTAACTTCTGAATACAATATTTGTGATACTTGAAAGACCTGCCAGTCTGCTTAAGACTTTGGTGCTGAGACTGAACTGTAACATGGCTTCACTTGTTGCCCTGAATCTATGCAGACAAGGCATAATTTCATTGTATCTGCTCTGAATGCAAAAACATAAAAAGGGCAACAGTTATTCAGCAGACCTTTGCCCTTAATCCCATGTGCTCCAGTGGAGCTGCTCAGTAGTCTGGTTGGACAAGGAAGCTCCCAGCGGGGGAGTGTGTGCCACTGTGTAAATGTAAAGGAAGGTGATGTTAAAACAGCTTGTGTGCTCATCCTTCTAGACAGATAACATTTTAAAAAGGAAAGAAAGGGGGAAAAAAAACTGGCATGGACAACTTTCAACTGGGTAAATACAAAAGAGAGCTGAAAAAAAAAAGACAAATTGCTTCTTTTTTAGATGTTTCGCAAGAAAATTGTTCAGATGAGAATGTAACAACACAACGGTTGCTCACAACAATTCTGGGAAAAATAATTTTAGAAAGTTTTGTCTGCGTGAATTGATGTCACCCTGACAGCTGACAACAGTTGGGAAACGTGGATGGTAAGAAGCGACAAAACGTCACTTTTGTGTTCCCCTGCAGTTTTAATTTTAAAACAAAGGGCCTTTTCAAGCCTGTCTGTAAATGGGTTTATTTGTGTCTCAGTCTATGTCTTGCTGTCTTTTTAAGTTATTTTTGTTGACATTAAATCAATCAAATTTCATCCATCGCTATGGTAACCATTTATGTCAATCATAAAAAGGGCTGTCTCTATAAGAACAAACAAAACAACAGCTTGATGAACAATAATCAGGAATTGTTTTGCAGTGCAAGATCTCCTTTGCTCTCGGTGGCTCGTTTTGATTAGTGGTGATAGGGGTAAATGAAGAGAGTGAGGATTTGATAACGGTCTCAAGATGCAACATGAAGTATGATTACGCAACTGTTGTCAGTGCTCTTACTGCCAACTCACACTGAATCAAGTGTTTTATCTTGTTTTACCTTGTGAGTCTAATGTTATATCACACTATGTGTAACATTAAATGTTAAACCTATCTGACGTGATCAGACCTAACCAGACTTGGATGGCCATTTTCTGCAAATCCGGGAAAGAAGAACTGGGACCAGTAACAATGGTTTATGACATTCATACAAAAACTGTGTTTCACTCTTGTCGTCCTGAAAGCATGCCAGTGTTCAGTGTTTTGTGGACCACCCATTTGGCACAGCTATAATACCTCAAGGGCACCAACTGTACATGATGGAAAACCAAAATGAATGCTAAATTTTCAAAAGGTCCTTCTCCACCAGCATTTGATTTAAGATGGAAACTTACAAGACTTTGGGAAGACAACAGAGGAACGTAAAGTATAGAAAGTACAAAAGTAGAACTATAGTGTCTAAAGTGCCTACGCCTTAGACGTGTGCTTTCAAGCTGTACTTCTCATTCACTTACAGTGTGGTTCATAATAAGGTAATAATATATTTCATGATATTAGAAATCTAAGAAGATTCAAACAGAAGAAAATATTAGAAAACAACATACTTTATAATACTTATGTATTATTTTGTCAGTATTTAATTAAGTTCTTTTAAAAATCGATTTTTTAAATTCATAGAATCTGTACTTCATCAAATGAATTTACAAAATAATTTCCAGTGAAATACACTGCAAATGTATCAAATCCTTTAAATATTAAATATAGTGTGCTTGTTTTAGTGTAAAGGAAAAAAGAAGAAGATCACACACCAAGCAATTTAGACATATCGATAGACTAATGGACGTTTTTTCTGCATTTTGCATGCAGACCCTTTTTTGTTCTCTAAACCTACATACAGACAGTCATTATCCATCCTACCTATCATCTCTGATCCGCATATGAAATTTTTGGTTTCTGGCTACCATGGAAACAGTCTCTCTATTCTGATTGGAGGCAGGTGGCCAGGTGTAGCTGCTAATTGGGTGCTTAGGATGGAGGGTGGAGGAGAAGCTGTGAGTCTCTGTTTGTCAGAGTGTGTGACAGCATGTGCAAATATACCCGTGTCTGTTTCAGGGAAGACATGTTACTGGACGCTACTAAGTCAATAAAAGACACTCAGGAGCAATCAGACACAAGAGCACCTCTGAGCAATTATCATGGTAATGTGTCCCTACGCGTGTCGTGATGTAGCAATTGAAGCTCCACTTGTCAGTGGAGTTTACAAATTATTCTCACACTTGTTCTCCATCACAGTAAGTTGTTTGAATATGTTAGAGATATGAAGCATTGTCCTCTTCACATGTGCGTTAGACTAGAAAGAACAATGAGTAACTCCTGTTTGACAGTACATTTGTTTATTCAAATGTGAAACTTTAGTGTAATTGCTATAGTTTACACTCTAAAGCTGCTAAATCAACATAACCTGGTAACCTGGATTTCAAAATTAAAGTCGTGACATTCTTTATAAGGTAAATATTGCATTTTGGATGTAAAAGAATTGTTAATTATGTTAATTAATTATGTTAAAGATTTGAAGATACCAGAAAATCCCATTACAGATAAGCTTTGAGTGCTCAAATACAGTAGAAAGCTCTGTGTACGAACTATTTACCATGTACGATAGATAGATGGATCCAGCTTGAAGAAGTGGATATTTTAATTGTTAAGCCCACATGTCTAAAACTGTAGCTGAGCTGGCAAGATGCAATCTGTTAAACTGTCTGTACTGTACTGAATCTCTTCCAAAGAATAAAATTAATAAATAACTGAGAATTTCATCTGGCAGTAATTAAAGATAAGACTTCCACACGGCAGTCGCTGGCACAAGCGTGGAGGAGGAGTTTTCCTGGACATAGTAGTTCAAAACATAATGAACAAAAGATTGAAGGGAAAACCCTTGAATAAATCTTGTGGCCACTTCATACATAGAACCCATTGAATAGAATTTTTTTTTGGCTCTCCTCAGAAATAATGCTAATTCAGTTTTCACTCTGGCTGGTAAATCAACTAAAGTATGACACCTTACTGTAATACATTTAGTGACTGACTTTCTTCCTTGAAAGACTTGGAATGCCTTCCATTCAATTAAATGTTTGTATTTCTTGCTTGTCTGAATGTTTTACTTTAGAGATGACATCCAAATGAACATTTTCCATCACTGGGTCCTTTTAGGTATTCAGATCCCTTCATGGCTTTTGGCAGTTTTTACCACTGCCTAAGTAAATACAGCTTTCTGCTTTTCATCAAAGCCCCATTGTGACCCATTACTAGTGGTAATTTTCCCTTCCAAGCTCTAAAAATTCTTGAATTTTATTTCATTTCATGACCATTGATATTCTGATCGGTTAGTAACCCAGCTGCATAACTGCACACCTAGAAAGTTTGATTGCAATCAGAGTATTACCTTTGGATTAAGATAGCAAATGTGATACTAGGCTATGAAGATCTATACTTGGCAAAAGATCTTAGAGCTATTTGTGTGTGTGTGTGTGTGTGTGTGTGTGTGTGTGTGTGTGTGTGTGTGTGTGTCACTGCCACAACTAAAAGATAACATGAATAGCTTTTTAATAAGAATTTAAATGTCTCTGATATTTGCCTGAATCCCAACACTGAAATTAACTCAGAAGCAGAAAGAGAAGACTTCTAAAAATACTATTATCTCTAATGAAGCTTACAGGATGTTTCTGAGGGACAGCTGCAGGGAAGAAAAGAGGAGACATGAAAACATAATACTCTTTTAATAATATTGTGCGGTGGAATTCAGAACTAGTCTTCCAGCCTTGTCAACCCTTTCCAGTTTATCTGGATGTTGCCTAGCAACACAAACAGAAATTTAGAGGCCCAGAAACAATTTCATGACATTTAAAATAGGAGACTGAGATCAAAATTGAAGCGAATTAATGACAGATATTTTTATGTGATTTATATGTGGCATTTTGTGGACTGGATTGCAACAATGTGGTCTCGAAGTATTGGTGGTAGATTTTTTTCTGCCTCATAACCATAACAATTTACTTGTACACAAAGAACTAGTAAAATGCCCAACATTTGTTACGGATCATCTCAAAATCAATATGTGCAACCAATTAAAATAAACATCTCTACAGAGATGCTCCACAAACCTCAGCCTCCCCTCACCTTTTTTTTTTTTCTTTCCACATCATAAACACAGCAAATGTGCTCCAACTGCTAATCTTTTCCTATAATTTAAAATTATTTTATTCAGCATAAATTCAGCTGTTAAATCATTATCATGAAACACTAACCAATAAAACTCAAGGCAAAATGGGGATGCTTCAGTGTATGTTCCACACTTCCTGGGGCTCTAGCAGATTTAGTCCCAATTAAAATGTCCACCTTGAATTGAGAAGATCAATCTGTGAAAAAATTCATGTCAGTCTTTCCCAGAGGATTTTTGTTTTAAACATAGCACTAGAAACTTGCTAATAGCGCTGACATCAGCTCTTAGCTGATCTTCACACAGTTTAAAAGGTTCTATCCATCTTTCTGTCATGGTGGTAGTCTTTCATTAAATTACGTGGGTATTTTTGCTAACCGCACTCTTACCTTGCTCATTGAATCGTTCCATGACATACAGGGCCATAAGCATCTGGACAATTCTACTTTTTTGTCATTTTGCTTCTTTTTTCCCCAGAACTGTGCGGACACTTTTAGATGTTTTCTGGCAAATTATAATCTGCTCTTCTTGTTCTTGACTGTAACCAGTGGTTTGCACTCTATTTATAGCCATTAAGACATCTCTTGATTGTAGACTCTGACAATGATACGCTTCAGAGTACCAGTATTCTTGATTTCGGTTTTCTTAATAAAGGAAATAATTCTGCGATTATCTGCTTTAGTTGTGTTTCTGTAGTCTTTCGGGCCTTTTGCCGTTAAAATTTTTCTATCTCTCTGATTTATTTATTTTAGGTTTTAACCTACAGTAATAAGAGCCTTCTTTAATTGCATCAATCTCTTTAAACCTAATTTCCAGTATGCTACAAATTCTGCACTTTTGAGTCAACTCCAGATCTTTTATCGGTTTAATTTGTGATGGAATAATGAGGGCACAGGCCTCATCTGGCAATGAAGCTGCTTGTGTGTCAATTGTCCAGTTACAACTATGAACAAATATGGCTGCAATTTCTAAACAGCTAATGCAATACATTTGTTAAAGCTCCTGAATTAAAACTGAAAATCTGACATCTTGAATGTTTAACTTAAAGATTATAGATCCTAATATATCCAATCATTGAAATGACTACTAACAATGAAATTTGGTGTCAGGACCTACATACTGATCCTGTTAATAGTTTCTGCAGGAGTACTTTTTCTTGGCACTTGAGCTACTCCCCATGTGTCAAAATGTTCTCCCCATTATTCCAATTCTTGCTGAAGGCAATATGCCATCTCTGAAGATGGGTCTGCTACCTTAAAGGGTTTTGCTTTTGCTGACCACAGTACATTTCTTTTTCAACTACAGCCTGGCTGAGCATATAAAATAACGCACAGTTACAGTCAGGAACCCCACATAACAAAATATATGACTGTTGCTCGAAATTGTGCAATTGCTCAAAAATGCTAAATACAGGCTAGTAAATATAAGCGACATTGTTTTTTAATTAAATGCAATTCACAATCCATGTAGATGGACTGCTACTAAGTATAAGAAAAGCAAATATTTCTGGTGTAATAATAAACCATTAAGTGTTACTGGGCATTTCTTTGGGGCAAGTTACATAATACAGTTTACTCTATCATCTTTATCATCTCTATCTTTCACTTTTTGAACACTTTCTAACTATAATCTCAATTCTTTAAAATTGTGGCAGTAGGTTATTACAGAGAGACCATTATCATATATTATTTTTAATGAATAAATTACTGTATTCAGAATCTATCAAAAATACTCAATATCAGTTTTGTTTCCAGTGGATGATCAAATATACTGCTGGTCAAAATAGCATATCATACTACTGCTGGAAACTTGTATATTGTATTTTGCAGGCAATTATCCCCTGCTATTTTCCACTTTCTCACAGACCATTATGCCATGTCCTAAAACTAGCATTTTAATTGGAAATGCTATGAGTATATCTACTGGAGCAGAGCACTTGCATAGCTTTTGAGAAGATCTACATAGCAAACAATGAGGAAAAATATGTGCTGACCATCTTCTCTATCATATTTGAATCAATTAATTGCTTCTCTGCATGCATACACTTGAATCCTTGGTCTTTATCCCTTCTGCAGTCAAATGATAACAGGGGTTTAAGGTTGTGCTGGTGGATGATGATGTCAGGGAGTAACACGGGTCAAAGCGATTGGCAACTGCTTGCCAATTTATGCATTAAATTAATACAAATATTATAAGATCCATAATAAATTTCCTCTGCCTTGCTGTAGTTTCATGTTGCATATCTACAAATAACTGACACGTGCAACACAGATGTATCTCTGTGTGCACAGACACTCGCACACACCTTCTCAACTTCATGCCCAGACTTCTGCATGCCTTCAAATTAAGTTTTAGAGTGGAGCAACAACACCGATCAATAAACATCACCATCATCATTATAATCATCAAATGAGAGAGAAACAGAAGGATATTTCTGACTGCTCGTTTAATTTTTAAATTGGAGTGTAATGTGTGTAGATTTGCAGATACATTTGTTTATCATTTCTTAGCCCCGCACCATTTTTTTTTTTCATAAAAAAAAACAAAACAAACTCTGCTTCAGCATCAGAGTACAATGCAGAGTGGAGGACAGACAGATGAGATATTTTACACAGAAAAAAATAAGTTGACAATGTAGTCAATTAGATCTAAGGGAAAAGTAAAGAGCGTGCATAAAAAGGCTAAAGGTGTTACCCTAATGAGTGTATGTTAACCTCTCTGACGCCGATCCTATTGGTTATCGCTGATGTCACAGGGCAACGACAGAAGAACTGAACTACGAAGCAGATCATCCAGTTCTACAGAGGATCAATACCCAGTTTAACATTTAGTATTTTTGATTCTAATAGTGGTGGTGGGAGGTGTGTTTAGGACATTTACCAAGATAGAGGATTTGCTGGAAATATTGACATTGTAGACTAGACAGTTTTAACAACGTCAAACTCTCGAATCCCAGTAGCAAACTCACCTTTAAATCTTGTTTTACATTATCAATTTATCTCGATGAAGCAAATTTACAGTGGGAAAAAAAAAAAACATTGAATCTCTGAATTTGATAAATCTTGACGAGCTTCTAAACCATGTTTCCAATGTGGGCATGACATTCAAAAATGAAATGAAATTCCTGTCTTAATATGATCCACATTGTGCATCCTTTGAGGTGAACGTCCTCTGAATTGAATACCCAGATCCAGGTTTCGGTATCTGCGTTTGTCTTGCATGGGTTTTTAGGTTCATCCAAATGAACATCACCATCAATCTCCACATCAAAAAGCTTAAAGGACTGCTGACCCTGCTGACTTGGAACAGTCTGTTCAGCTGAGCGCAACACTTCACTGTGCACTTTCAAAATGACAGCAAGGCAGCTCATTTGTGACGATCAATAATGGAGTTCGGGGTGTCTTTTGTAAGTTTGAGCTGGTTTCTTTTTGAGATATGTGAAACTATAATTATGTTTGGTCCAAATACCGATACATCACATGGTAAAACTGTCACATAGCTGCTGCCTGGTGGCTTGTGACATGACAAGTTTTGGGAAATATTAAAAACCTGTTTGTTTTTTGTTTTTCAAACATATTTTTTTATTCATATAAATTTGTTTAAAATATTCCAAAAATATAACAGTTATCTCAATTACCACTATATGTTCCCTTCATTTCTTCCATTTCCTCCTTTACAAACAATCCTTCGTTTTGAGATGATTTTCCTTTATCTCTTCTAATTTCATAAGTAATAAGTTATATTAATTGTTAAATATTAATGCTGATGTTAAATATTGTGTGAACATTTACAAGGGTCCCAAAAAACAAAACTGTATGATTTTCTCTGTATTCTTAAGATCTATTTTCTCAGCACTATACAGTTAAAGGAAAACTCACTTGTTCTTATCCCTTATTAAGAATGCTGTGTTTCCCAGACTTCAGGTCCAGTAAAGCTACAATAGATGTCAGTACGATCTATTAAGAATTTGGAGTGTCCATTTTTTAGACAATTAAGGCACAATGGTTTATCATTTCAGCCCTGGTGCCAAAACCTAAAGCTTCACTTACTAAAGTACAGTCTCAGCAGGTCAAAACATTGAAAACGCTAAGAAATATAAACAAAAATGTTAAAAACAACTTATATAATAAGTACAAAGAGCATATCCTCTTTCAGCACAGTTAGCCACTGTCATTTCCTTTTTTATCCTCCCCATGCGTGCATGCATGCATGCATGCGTGCGTGCGTGCGTGCGCGGCTAACTCACCCCAACTGGTCTGTCAGGTTCCACAGTACATTGGGAGTCGGCATTAGTGGTGAACCATCATACAAAACAACAGAGGCTCCCACTGCCAGTGCAGATACCAGCCAGTTCCACATCATCCAGCCAGTCTAAGACCACACATGCAAACACAGTGGTCAGTTTATCTGGTATAAAACACCTTTCGTCTTAACACGGATAAAGCAGAGTGTAGCAAAATGGACATCTGCAGCAGACTGTGATTCACCTGATTATTTTTCTCATTTTACTGCATGCTGAGATACTGCTTTGGCACCTGTCTTCACATGCGAATAAAGTGAATTTTGGTTCTGCTGCACAAAAACTGTCAGTGAAGAGACTTTTACAAAACCGCTGAAACTGCTGAAACTCAGTAAATTAATCAGCTTAAAGAAAATGTCTCAAGAAGTTTAATTTATTCTACGCCGGTATTGCCAAACATTTGATGAGTTGTTGCTTTTCATGATGTTTATCTTCTGACTTGCTCTAAATAATTATCATTTGTCCTTCTGACTGCTTTTTAGGAATAAAATACGCTATTTAGATACATCGACTAAAGATTGTTATGTATATATTTCAACAGATTACTTGAATCCAATAGCTGGAACTTCACTGAAATTTAAGTTGGTGCACGCTTGGACACCACATCAAAAAAAAAAAAACTGTCAGATTTTCACATAATCCAATGAATACTTTAAAAAAAAAACATGAGTAAAAGAAAGTAATCTCAGACTTTTCAACCCGACTTGCACATGAAAAGTTAAACTTTTAAACATTACACACCAGCTGGTATTTGAAAATATTCAAACCATGAGTGTGTCACTTTGAACAGGTTGTGAGCTTACCGTAGTGTAGTAAATGATGACATCACAGCTGGTCATATTGCCATGGAGAATGTGTTCTTTCAGGTGCTGGATGAGAGAGCCCTAAAAAGACAACAAGTATTAGAGACTAACGAGTAATCTAATGATCTAATGGTCGATTTATCTCATTATTATCTGTGAGTAAAGTTTAGTTCATTTGAGCTGACACAAATTTGACACGTGTCACTCATATTTAAAAAATTCTATGCAACAGTTCTGACAAGGCCTCGACACATGACACTTTATTTTTAGACTAAAAGGGAAGTTTGTGGTTAAGTGTTACAGTCTCCAGCACATCACAGCTGGGTACATTATTATTGCTGGTGAAGGGTACGCAAGTATCTGACCGTGTATTTCGGTTTTGAGCCCATCCTTACATAGATACAGGTGCTCCAAGTATTCGTGTGTTTGTGTGTGCATATAGTCTTTAGCTGGACTCAGCTGCCATACCCATCCTTTGGTGCGTGCCATCTTGTTACTGACAGCATGTTAACAGAGCCGTAACAAAGCAGAAAGCACAACAGTACCCAGGCTAATTGGCTGAGCCAGAGAGGACTGCCAGCGTCACAGTACGAAATGTTTTCACCAACGCATTACTGTCCAATTATCGGCTGCAAGGGGAGAAAGGGGGGGTGGGGGCAAAGGAAAGAGAAGGGGACAGAGCGAGAGACAATAAGGGAAAGAAAGAAAAGGAAGCTATACTGTAGGAGAGAGAAGGGAAAGCAGAGGGAAACTAACCTGATGAGGATCTTAAAAGAAGAACTAAGAAAAAGGAATGCAAGTTTAGAGCATAAAACCAATGTGAAAGGAAGGTGAGAGACTAAAAGCCAAGTTGGAAGCAGCAAAAGGACGAAAGGAAAAAAACTGGGTGCAGAGAGGCAAAGTATGAGCCCATTAAAAATGTAATTGAATTTTTTTCTTTTTTAAGAACCGCACAGCTGTGTCTCAGGTGGTAGAGCGGGTCATCTACTAATCGGAAGGTCAGTGGTTTGATCCCCGGCTGTCAAGTTGGCCTTGGGCAAAATACCAAACCCTAAATTGCTCTTGATGCACCCATCAGGATGTGAGTGTGTGCATGACAGGTAAAAGCCTTTAAAGAATAAAGTGCTGTTGGAATGTGGCTTGTAGTGTACCTGAGCCCTCGGTAAGAAACCTTTCACATTCTCTCAGAGTATGCTTTCCATTTCTTCTGGTTCATATGCTGAGCCTAACTCACTGTTGTATTCTTATGTCGCAATTATTTTATTACAAGATAACGGAAAAAGTCCTAAAAAAATTCTGTTTTTGGGGGGAGACTTCCCTCAGACAGACAGAGTGCAAGACCAACTGTTTAGTGAAAATGCATGAATGCATTTGTTTGAGTGGGTTAAACCTTTTGAAATGGTGAGTGCTCCAGCTTTCCAAGTCCAGTGGTCTTTTTGAAATCAAATATTCTTCTCACACTAGCCCTACCTCTGATGTGGTATGTTGCAGGGAAATGTCATTCATGCACTCTCTGGAGAGCAAGTAACCTTTTTTAGGATCTGCTGATGGAGGTCTGCTGCCACCTTGTGTTGGGAAGCGGAATGAAACGACAGACCACTTCAGCAGATGTCTTACTGGAGCTGCTTTGTTAGGATGCTAAAAGTGATCTCAGTAAGATGTTCAACAGCATTAAAAAATAATAAATTGGATTAATGCCCTTTCAAAAAAGAACAATACATATAAGACTATGAAGTAATCTGCACTCACACAATGAATATCATAACATTAATAAGCCTTCATATTTTGCCAAGTCATAAAAACAGTTTTTTCTCATATTAAGCAGGATGTGTGTAATCGCGGACATTTTATTTCTATAGCACACATCACAAATCATCCAGCAACTAAATGATTTTTTTTTATTCTGTTTTAAAGTTTAACAGCATAAATGAGAAATGCTTTCAATGTTGACAAGATGGAAATCCAGCAATCCATAATCTCATGACAACTGGGCATCAATCTGCAATCTGCTGACTGATGTGCTGATGTTTGACTAATGATGATGTGATGTTTTACTGAACAAATGCTTCCTTAAGATTTTCCCTATTTGTCTTCTTGAAAACATTAATCTAGTCTTTTAGAGAGGATCAGACTCTTTACACATGGGTCAGCCCAGGAGAGCTTTGCAAACAGATGTGACCAGAGTGGGTTTTTTCTAAGTAAGTGAGACAGCTGCCTCTGCCTCTACCCCTTGTGGAGCATTAACAAAGCATGAGCTACAAAAACAGCAATTATGTTTTATGTTATACAAGGACAAACAAGCATACACAGCAACCCATGGGCTTTAATCAGTGATAGCATTGTGATTTTTTTTATTATATAGTTATCAGCAGTGTGCTTGTGTTTATGTATGTGAAAAATACTGTGTATTTGTGTATTTAAACTAAAGACTTTTAATTCAGAGCAAGTGCAAGCCATTGTGTTTCTTACCCCAGCAGAGTGGACCATACATTTAGGAGCTCCTGTGGTTCCAGAGGAATACATGATAAAAAGAGGATGATTGAAGGGAAGCTGCTCAAATTCCAACTGAGGGAACTGGTCACCCTCGCCACGCCCAGATGCCAAAAAGTCATCCATAAATACACTGTGAAAAAATAGACGTCGAGCATGTCTCTTTTTGTTTCTCAGTTTAAAAACAGTGTAATTATATTTACAGACACACACCTGTTGGGGATTTTGGAAAGGTCAGTTTCATGTTTGGTGCGAGCGTAAGGAATCACAATGACTTTCTGCAAGTCTGGCAAACCTAGAAGAAAGAGCGAAAAAGGCTAATGTTTTATATTCTCTTTAATCCTCAAACATAGTTAAAGCCAGCAAGTTGCGCAGAAATTCTGATTTGTAACTACTGTCAGTAAACATACATACATACATACATACATACATACATACAGTGGGGCAAAAAAGTATTTAGTCAGCCACCGATTGTGCAAGTTCCCCCACTTAAAATGATGACAGAGGTCAGTAATTTGCACCAGAGGTACACTTCAACTGTGAGAGACAGAATGTGAAAAAAAAATCCATGAATCCACATGGTAGGATTTGTAAAGAATTTATTCGTAAATCAGGGTGGAAAATAAGTATTTGGTCACCTCAAACAAGGAAAATCTCTGGCTCTCACAGACCTGTAACGTCTTCTGTAAGAAGCTTTTCTGTCCCCCACTCGTTACCTGTATGAATGGCACCTGTTTGAACTCATCATCTGTATAAAAGACACCTGTCCACAGCCTCAAACAGTCAGACTCCAAACTCCGCCATGGCCAAGACCAAAGAGCTTTCGAAGGACACCAGGAAAAGTATTGTAGACCTGCACCAGACTGGGAAGAGTGAATCTACAATAGGCAAGCAGCTTGGTGTGAAAAAATCAACTGTGGGAGCAATCATCAGAAAATGGAAGACATACAAGACCACTGATAATCTCCCTCGATCTGGGGCTCCACGCAAGATCTCATCCCGTGGGGTCAAAATGATCATGAGAACGGTGAGCAAAGATCCCAGAACCACACGGGGGGACCTGGTGAATGACCTGCAGAAAGCTGGGACCAAAGTAACAAAGGTCACCATCAGTAACACACTACAACGGCAGGGAATCAAATCCCGCAGTGCCAGACGTGTTCCGCTGCTGAAGCCAGTGCATGTCCAGGCCCGTCTGAAGTTTGCCAGAGAGCACATGGATGATACAGCAGAGGATTGGGAGAATGTCATGTGGTCAGATGAAACCAAAGTTGAACTTTTTGGTATAAACTCAACTCGTCGTGTTTGGAGGACGAAGAATACTGAGTTGCATCCCAAGAACACCATACCTACTGTGAAGCATGGGGGTGGAAACATCATGCTATGGGGCTGTTTTTCTGCCAAGGGGACAGGACGACTGATCCGTGTTAAGGACAGAATGAATGGGGCCATGTATCGTGAGATTTTGAGCCAAAACCTCCTTCCATCAGTGAGAACTTTGAAGATGAAACGAGGCTGGGTCTTCCAACATGACAATGATCCCAAACACACCGCCCGGGCAACAAAGGAGTGGCTCCGTAAGAAGCATTTGAAAGTCCTGGAGTGGCCTAGCCAGTCTCCAGACCTCAACCCCATAGAAAATCTGTGGCGGGAGTTGAAAGTCAGTGTTGCTCGGCGACAGCCCCAAAACATCACTGCTCTCGAGAAGATCTGCATGGAGGAATGGGCCAAAATACCAGCTACTGTGTGTGCAAACCTGGTAAAGACCTATAGTAAACGTTTGAGCTCTGTTATTGCCAACAAAGGTTATGTTACAAAGTATTGAGTTGTATTTTTGTTATTGACCAAATACTTATTTTCCACCCTGATTTACGAATAAATTCTTTACAAATCCTACCATGTGGATTCATGGATTTTTTTTTCACATTCTGTCTCTCACAGTTGAAGTGTACCTCTGGTGCAAATTACTGACCTCTGTCATCATTTTAGGTGGGGGAACTTGCACAATCGGTGGCTGACTAAATACTTTTTTGCCCCACTGTACATACATGTGTGTATATATATACATAATTTGCTGGTAAATGTCTTTCTCCAATATGAAAACCAACCTTTCACAACACTAATTAGCTTTTCCATGTGGTCGTGTGTTTTCCCATTGTACACTACAGCAGCAACAGAGAAGATCAGTTTAGGCTGAATTTGAGAAAACCTGTCAAGGACACCCTGAAAAAAAGAGAAGGACAGAGTTCAAATTTAGGAATTTAACAAATATACATAAAACCCTTATTTCTGAGAAAAACACACACCTTCCAGAGAAAAAACAAACATATAAACAAACAAACAACCCCCCTAGAATAATAATGGAATACAATAATAAAATAGAATAATAACATACATAATAAAATAAAAACATTTTAAAACAAAAAGGAAACAAGAGTAGAGCAGAATCCAAATCCACAGGTTTGTTTCATGGTTGCAATGGTAATTCTCGGATCTGCCAGTAGGGGGAGTAGACGCTCAAAAAATACCGAGACCAAAGGCAAAAAAAGACTTTTGGGAAAGAAATCTCAAAGGCAAGGTTTACTTCCCGATCCTCCAATAAGAGCAGATGAAAGACCAAGAGGAAATATAATACAACAACCCTAATACTGCTACAGGTATACTACTACCTAACTTACATCCACAAATATATAAACTACATCTAAGATGTCAGATTAAATACAGCTGGTTTATTACAGCTTTAATACAGCAGAGGGGAATAAAAGTCTGACTCAAATATATATAAATTAAGAAATAAAGGAAAGTCCTTACATTGACTCCAAAGTCAACAGATGTTGAGCTCCAAATAGCTCCGATGCTGGCTGCTGCTAACATTGCCTCCACTGCGTGGATACCATTGGGTAGGTAGCCTAACACGGGAAGAGAGAGGATGATAATACAGTTCAGTGCAGAATTTTAAATGAAGGTTTCCTTATTAAAAGATTGGAATCAATATGATGACTTTTAAAAATATAAAGATATAGAAAAGTAGTAAAAGTACACAGTGAACACTTCAGAGACAGAATGCACATAGATTAATCTGATTTCAAAGCAGCAAAAATTAGCTTTGTTTGTCAAGCTCTGTAGTCATATGCTATCCAAAATTAGTACAATAAAACAGCTGGTCTTTTGTAGTCTTATCTGTAGTCATACTGAAAAACTTCACAGTCAGTTCACATAAATGACACACTTAAATGACAGAATATTGGAAAACATCAAAGAAATGAAGAAGAAACACGTGTAGAGAGAGAGACAGTGAAATAAAACAATCTGGATACAAAGAAGAGCGAGGAAATACTCTGGCATATTTCATTCTGAACAAGTTGAACTGAGACCATAACTACTGTCTTGCAGTGACATATTCCCAGATCAATAAGTGAAATGGTGACTAAGTCAAGCCCACAGAGAATAATTAAAGAAGAAATAATTAATTTTGTGTTTTTGGGACAATCCCACTGTAAACTGTTCAAATTAACTTCCCTCCAGCCTCCAGTCATCATAAAAGTTCAGAAAATTACCAAATCTACTGCATTTGATTTTTGGTGATCAATGTTTCATTTGAGCAGGAAAAAAGCTAGATCATTATGACATGCATGACAAAGTAGCAATAAACACATGACTGGAGCTACCATGCTACCTTTAAACATAGAGCTGTTCATAATGTGTCTTATCTAAACTAATAAAACATAAAACAACTGGTAGTTCCTGCTAGACAAGCTGACTGGTCAAAGACAAATAGCAACTATATTGATAATCTCCATGTATAAATTGATTTTTATGGTTGTTATGCATACTCTTGCTGCAAAAAGGATGCTGATACTGCCTGATAACATCTTGGGCTGACAGATCACCACCCTGCTATGTTGGCTCCTAGACTAATATCTCCTTACCTTAGCCGGGAGCAAATTACGTCACGGATCATATTCTTACTACAAAATCCTGTTTGACGACCTCTGTGGCTGTTATTATGAAAGACTACTTTGTTACACTGTGAGAGTATTGCTTACGCATCAGTGTAACACACTGCCCTACCTGTTTATTCATGCATGCTAAGCTGTCAAGTATACGTGCATGTTGGCAATGAATTAGAGACAAATTTCTCCTCATGTTGACAATAAGCACTTTAGTGTGATGCAGTTGTTTAACCACACTGGATACTAGGATTCGATGATGCTTTCTTTTCTAAAACAAAAGAATTATTTAAGTAAATACCTGGGTAAAACTGAAAACTATATACTGAATACAGCCTGCAAGGTTTTAAATAAGCTGGGAATTGCTGAGTGAAGTGATTCCCGTTTTTAAGTTTTGTAGATAAGTGCTTTTTAAATTCATTTTATTGCATCAAGGCTTTTTGACTTTGTCAGGAGTCTCAAATTAAACTTTATTTAAACAAAACAAAAAAAGAAAAGAACAATTTCATTAAATTATAAAATCCTCTGGTGAAAATTAGGATATTTGTGTTGTCGGTTTTGAACCAGTTATAATATAACACTATAAAAAAAAAATCAAAGTGCTAAAACTGAAATCATGAACACACTCTGAGCTCACCAACACTGTCAGAGAGAAGTTAGGGGCTTCTCTATTTACCTGTTTGTCTCCTTCCCTGAACAAACAGCCCCCTTTATCCCCACTGCCTCACTGAAACTCTCCAGATGGAAATGTACAGATATGTAATGTACGGACCAACTCAGTTTAGTTGGTGACTTGCAGAGTACAAATCTCCAGGCTGTAGCATACAAAAATAAGAAGATTTACAACAAATCAAGCTCTGGATCATATCTTCTGCATCAACAGCAATATGGATGACCCTCTTTCTGAGCAGGACGACGATTTAGATAAATATAGATACATCTGATAAGGAGGTAACAGGTGCTGAAGCTGCTCCTGCTTCTGCTGAAACATACAAATCCAAGTGGTTATATCTTTTGGATCCAGTACCTCCTGGCTTACATGGCAGGGCAACATGTAAGCCAGGAGGTACATGTACCCCTGGGTAATGCCAGGGGTACAAATGACCCCTGGCATTACCCAGTTTGCTGTGACAAGAATAAGTGACACCAAGACATGTTTTGATCGGTTTATGCTATTGTCACCAAAGAAAGTCACCACTGCTATCACAGACCTTGAAGGAAAAAAAGTCAATGGCGACATTTAGAATGACAGTGATGATGAATAAAAGGGCTGTGCGATATGACCAAAATCTCATATCCCGATATGAGACATTTATCGTCCTGACAACGATATAAATCACAAAAATTTAACATTTTCTGTAAATTCTGTGAATCTCGGGCAGCTCGACTTGCATGAAGTGTTTCCAGATGGGCGTCATGTAGCTGGAGTCGAGTGTTTTAACTGATGCATGATGAAACTACACATTTTTAGACATAGGTTGTAACGGCCGCCGTTTTCTTTGTGAGTATTTATTACACGGTGTACTGTGGCGAAAGGCCTGTTCTAACGTTTGAGTCTATTTTTTTAGCACTTGACGGCTCTTTTTTGCTTCTCATCCGTAAATTCTCTGCATACTCATTCACCGGATTCAGTTTATTTTGAAAAGTCTCAACAGGATCTTGAGCTTTATAGTGAAAGGTTTACGTGGAAAACAAACAAGCGGACGGCGGAGCCACGCGATGGTTTTACCATCATTGTTGCTAACGACAACACGTAAAAACAGGTGCTTGTCCGTCTGTAGTGTGGTTATATTAAATATAAGAAAGAAAGAACTTTAAGAAATGAATATAGCCACTACAGTTACGATCAAAACGATGAAAAGATATTGCTGTAAACAGTTTATTTGCAACAACACGAAACTAACGATAGCGTGCTAGGAAACGATAGACATCATCCGATATATATCGTTGTATCGAACAGCCCTACCTGAAGCCCTATACTGGTGTTCCTTTTGATGGAATGTACAGATCCAGCAACGACACCACTGATAATCACTGGGAAACATCAACAGGCAGAACTATCTGGTCTTTAAGTTTGAGTTCATGAGCTGTTTCCGGATCCAAACTCCGCTTCAGGTCCCAAAGTCAAACAAACACTGCAGCATCACTGAGAGTTAAAAACTGTTTTTCACCTTTAATAAAAATGATCAGTGAGGCTGCTCCACCAGGTGTAACGATCAAGTTTAACATCCAGGCATCCTCGAAAACAGAATTTATGAAATTTAACGGAGTTAGACGTTAGCAGGGAGTTGGATCGCTAGTTTTCACCCAAACATAACATACAATGATCTGACTGAGGGATTTCTTAAAAATTTAAAACGTACAGCTCTGATATTGTTTCCAGCATAAATGAAGATAAAAAACTAAACAACGGTGACGTTCTGTAGGGCTACCAAAGTTGAGGTAGCTGGTCTATAATGATGTGCTACATGGTGGATAGCTACACAGCTATGGTAAGCATTCATATAAACACAGTGAAGCATGAGGATGAACACTAACTTTTTTCCATTCAGTAAAAGTTAACGTGAGGGTTCCCGATGGTTAGGGACAAATGTAATTGCATGGCAGGAAAAAGATGCTGTAAACGGACTAAAATTTAGTCGGGAGAACAACTGAGATAATCCATCCACAAGACGAGGTTAGTCATTCATTTACTGCTGCATGGGCTGGGCTGTAGTTACATGGTAAGGTTTTAAAAACTGAGCTTTAAAATGAATAGTGGTAATAAAAACCGAGAGAGGCCAACAATGATTACTGCCTTTTTTTAGGGGCTTGTTCAGATTAAATAGAACAAGATACAGAGCATTAAAACATGTTAAAAACACAACAGCCTTAATAAACAGAGTAGTTTGGACCCAGAAGCAGTGTTCATACATCATCACTTAAAGACCAAATTTTCCAGGCAACAATATCACTTCAGACCTTTAGAATAATATCAAGCGTCCTCAGATTTTACAACAACAGCAACATCTGACAAGCTTGCTCACATTAGGGATATACGGAAGAGATGGATCCAGCTCCTTTCACTGATGTTCAACCCAAGGCCAGAGGTGACAGTAGATGAATATTTTGCCCCTTTCCATGGAAAATGCTCCTTCTGGCAATAAATGCTCAGCAAGTCAGGAGAATATGACATAATGTGATGCAATCAAAAACCAGCTATGCATGGAATTGAAGAGGACTGGAAGTTTTGGAAAAGGCAAACCTGCGAGTGGCATTCCTTGAGAATATGAAAGGAAAACGTCTAGTCCTTGATATGACTACTGGACTGCAGGGGTCACAATATCACATGTAACAATTTGTTTGCCATCTATGATGTTGGACAAGAACTTCTCAGGAGGAAACGTACCATGGTGAGCAAAATAAAAACACAACCAAGCAAATAGATTTTAATCTGAGCTGCCCCCTGAAATTTTGCAGGTAAAGGACACCACTCCACTTTCTTCAACATGTGTTTTTATAGACACCAACACTGGTGTTTAATATTGTCCAAAACAAAACATTTTTAAAAAAAAATAGAAACACTTTTTTTAAAAACCCTTTTCTTAAAGTAAATACGCACGAGTCAAAATTGATCTGTAAAACCAGAGACGTTACTACAATTAACAATAATAAAATAAAAATAAATAAAACAAATTTTATTTTAGAGATGTGATCTAATACTTCTCAGTCGTAGTAAGGTAACATAAGAACCTTTTGTTTTTTTAATATTAATATTAGTATTAAAACCAACCAAATTAAAACCAAACTATTCTTGGACAAGGAAGTCTAACAGGGTAGCCAATAGCAATTTTTTTTAAACCTTCTGTTTGTTTTAGCTTAATACATAAATGCAACTACACTGCAATTGCTAGAACTGAAACACACTTATTCTCCGTATACTTAGTTTAGTTTTAGTATGTGTTTAAATAACACAAAAATCAAAAGAAGTAGCGGCTGAATGGTGGTCATGCAAGACAGGGGCTTCTTAACAGAGTGTAGGATTATGCTGAAGTTAAAGCGACCAAGGAGAGCAATGAAAAGCACATGAAAGGGAGAATACATGTGTGTGTGTGTGTGTGTGTGTGTGTGTGTGTGTGTGTGTGTGTGTGTGTGTGTGTGTGTGTGTGTGTGTGTGTGTGTGTGTGTGTGTGTGTGTGTGTGTGCGTGTGTGCGTGTGTGCGTTTGGCCCAGGGTCCACTATAAAGCATGCCAGGCTTCATCAGCTAAGTGCTTATATATCTCCTGGATTACAGACACTGACAAGACATTTCAGTCACAACTTGGGGGACAAGGACATTTCTGTCTTAAACACTTTGAACACACACACACACTCTTGTTTAGACATGCGAGGAAAGTAATTGGGATAAAGGAGAAAAAAGGAATGATGTAGCTGGTCCCTCTCCTTTTCCCTGTTTCTCTGCCTTTCTCCATCCTTCTCGTCTTTCTAATGAGATTCCCATAGAGAACAGGTCATTTAGCTAATGGATCTCCCTACCACAATATTCGTCTTCCTTCTGAACACACATAGCCAGAACCTTTCATATACACCCTGACCGTTCCTCAACAGGACCAGCTCAGAAACCAAACAATAAGCTCATAAACAGTCTTAGAGATTTACCACATTGTTGCCTTGTAACAAAAGCAGAAACCCCTCCTTGATTTATTTTATGACTTTGGATTCTAGCACCCTACTGATGATGGTCAGAATATTTTGTTACACATACTAAGATCTGAAAAATCCTAGCATAACTGAACTCCCTGATAATACCACAGTATAGACATGTTAATAGACACTCATTTCCATGACATCTACCAGTCTGCCACATTCCAAACATCCCAAAGGTGCTCTATTGGACTGAGATCTGATCTGATGGTGAATAGAGTGAATTTACTGTTATGTTCAGACAGTCTTAGATTTTTGAGCTTTGTAATATGGTACATTATCCTTCTGGAAGCAACCATCATATAATGGGTACGCTGTGGCCATAAAGGGATGGACACAGTCAGCAACAATACTCAGATATGTTCTGACATTTAAACAATCTTCTATTGTCCAATTTTTCTGAGCCCATGCGCACTGTAGCCTCAGTTTCTTATTCTTAGCTTCCTTCTTAGACAGGAGTGGGACCTACTGTGGTCTTCTCTTGCTGTAGCCAAGCTGCTTCAAGGTTCCACGTTTTTACAGATGCTCTTCTGCATATCTTTGTTGAAATGAGTGATTATTTGACTTGCTTTGCCATCAGCTTGAAGCAATCTGACCAGTCTCCTCTGACCTCTCTCATGAACAAAGTATTTTCACCCACAGAAGTGACGCTCACTGGATGTTCCCTTTTCCCCCCCTTTTCTATGAAGACCATTCTCTTTGAGATGGTTGTGTGGGTGAATCCCAGGAGATCAGCAGGTTCTGAAATACTCAGACATTCTCAGGAATACCTTTTGGCACTAGCAACCACGCCATGTTCAAAGTCACTTAAAACAACTTTCTTCCCATATCTGATGCTCAGTTTGAACTTCAGCAGGCTGCCCTGGCCATGCCTACGTGCTGAAAAGCACGGAGTTGCTCCAGTGTGATTGGGAGATTGATTAGATATTTGGTTTAATAAGCAGTTGAACAGATGTACCTAAGAAAATGGCAAGTGCCGTGTCATTGTTGGATTTTTGTTACATACCACATAATGAAACACAGACAGTGACTGATAAGGCTCAGTGTAGTGAACCATGCTTCACCTTTAAAGTATGAACCCACTGCAGGTGAAGAAATGACGAACAATTCAAAAACTTTATGGTGGCAAAAAAAACCCAAAACAAAACAAAAGGTAGTCTCATTATTTAATGATACTCATCTGGATCTTGTAAATGTAATTTTTTTAATTAATCATAAGTACTACAACAGCTATAATCAGACTGGAATGATGCTGATAATAAGTTCGCCACACACCAAGTCCACAGTCTGTGCTTGAAAACTCCAACGTATCTATTCGCCAGATAGCCCAGTGTATGTTTCCGCAGCCAGCAGCAGTGATACAGACAAACTTGCAAAAGAAACCCAGATTGTAAAAAATAAAATACTTAATTTAAAAAAATGACTTGAGAGATGTAAACAACTGCATTACAACTTTTAAGATTACTGTTCACTGGAAGGTTGAACTCTTAACTCTATATGAACAAACTTAATGGTGGTGGCTGAAAAAAACCAAGCACCTCCCTATACAAATATGAACTTTGAAAAAATAAATGGTGCCATTCAGAAAGAGGCTGCAACCTGAGCCAAAACAGCCAGCCAACCTTCCCAGTGAGTACATGGAACACACTGACAGAGAAGTAAGGGATGAAGTGAAGAGGTTGTAAAGGACAGGAGTTAAATGGAAACAAACTAATACATCACAGTGAACTAATTTATGAGCTATCAACCAGTGTGTGGCTACCAGGCTTTAAACACGAGACTCACCTACGACCCTGTCTCCAGTCTGGACTCCCATCTTCCTCATGGCTGCAGCAAACAACGCCACATCACGCCTCAGTTCTCCAAAAGTCACCTTCACAATTTCCTCATTTGCCTCCTCTGATAGACAAAAACACAAAGTAAATTTAAGACACCTACACAGAAACAAAAATACATTTTTGTAACATCCAAAAGGTTAATATGCAAATCAGTAAACAGGAATTTAATCACTTGATTTTTGATATTGTTGCAATAAAGTTGCAAGAGGAGTGGTGCACATATTGCAGGTTTATCAGCTTCAAAAGCCTTTTTCTACCACTGGTTGCGTTTAAGCACTAAAACTATTTGGTTAGGTTTAGCCTCTTACAACTGCTTGGTTAGGGTAGAACAAGAAGATCACATGCCCCTTTGCACCTGTTATCCTTCTCATTCAAAAAAAAGTTGGTAGTGACTGCCCAGTGTATCTGATGTCATAACCTGGCATCTCGCACATTCCAGAAAATTGAGTTATATGGGTAAGATAAGATTTTTAAGAAAGAAAGAAAGAGCAACATCATCCAGTACCACAGACAGGAAGAGTCCTCTTATCTCTCTAAGTAATAGTTTACTGACATTTAGAGGCTGCACAGCATTGTGACCAATGGGGCTTCTTATAATTGTGTTACAGCTCCTGAGGGAGCTTGCACACAGGAGCAAGGGCCCACTTCGCCTCATATATATATGCACACATAGCAATAAAAGCAGACCTATCCATTAGTACCTGACAGAGAACCGTTAATCTAATAACAAAGTGACGTATGAAGCTTCATGCACAACAACGCATCAATCCTGTGCCCAACTACCCTCCCAACTCTCCACAAAAAAAGCTCAAACACACACGAAAATCAAATAAATCACTAAGTAATTACAATCTGTGTGATACGGTGCCTTGTGGTGTCATTTTAAAAATTCCCATTAACATGTGTGGAGTTGGCGCCAGGATTAGGGAAGTTATCCCCCATTAAAGCATCATAAATCAGAACTGTCCTTTTTAATTTCTTATACCTTCATCAGCATAATATACTCTTAAGTATATACATACTTGCAGCGTAGAGAGCCACTTTGTCATGGTCTGCATGTTTGAGCAGGTTCTCAGCGTAGTTGAGCCGAGCTCCTTTAAACCACTCGGGAACATCTGAGATGCGTTTGGATACATCCACCACCTGATAAAAACACACGGAGGGGAGCGACACATCAGAGAAGCTCTGATGCTTTCTATCTTTCTCGTGAAATTGTCCAGACAATAATGTTTCACAACTGCTATGCTCTCCTTTTCTGTTTTTTTACTGTATTTGCAACAAAATTTAAGAATTGCGGACAAAATTTAAAAAGTAAGATAAACAATTTCCTAGAAAACTCCAAGGCAACACTGGGATATAACAGTGCAGCCCACAGTGCAAGACTGTAACAAAACGTTTGATTGACTGGCTAATTGCTTGCCTGTCCTCTATTTATTGTCTGCTTAGACAAAAGAGTGAAGAGGAAACATTAACCATGTGTACAGAAGGGGCGTGTGAACTACACACTACGGTGTGAGACACTATTTATTACCTCACACACCCACGTCAGAGGGTATATCCTGGAACTAAGCAGCATTAAGACGATGAAACAGGAAATTATATAATTATCATAATTTAAAATCACTGAACCTTACTTCAATTCTAGTTGGGTTTTCAGTTTAGCATGACCATTATATTGATGTACAGTAAAATATCAAATATTATATGTTTTAGTGACCTAAACTGTTTAGAAATGTAGTCTTTGGCTTTAAAACTGGGATAAGAAATACACACATGTTTCTATTCCCATTTTTAGGTTATGACATACATGAAGGTTGGACTCACCTCTTCATATGGCTTTGAGCTCACGACTCCACAAAAGCGCCAAACCTCTCCCCAGAACTCTGGGTAGGAGTCCACTGACCACTGGTACAGGTCACTGTAGTTGGCTAGAAGACAAAAGATTCGTCATTATTTGAGAACAAAAGTTTCCAATTTTTATTGTATTATTGTAGAGATAAGAGGAAACGTTAGTGTAAGCACCCCTTAGGCTTAGACCAACTGAAACATGTTGATATGAAACATTTTGGTATCTCTTCTTTCCTAAATCCTTACTCAAAATAAAATTGCAATTTATCTGGGAAAACCTTCAGCAGAGAGAAGTGGTCCTTATTCCTGAAAACTAGATCTTTTTATTTACAGGAAAGGTTTTGCTGTCCATGAGATCTACTTAATCACTGTAGGAATACTGTAAGGATCAGAACACCTGGTGAAATTAGGAACACCAGATTAAGGAAAATAGAAATCTGGATATCAGCACGTTGAAAATAGGATGATACTATTTTTATTGTTTCAATTACACATTCCTTCCGGCTATCTACACTGATGTATCAATCCTATCCTCGTCTCCTCTCTACTTATTCATTAGCCGGCTGACCATGTTTTTCAGCATTCCTTTAATCCTGTTTCTTTAAAATGTCACGGTACTAGAAAGACCATTGAAACAGGCCGCTCTCTTCCATCCTGGCAGCTCTGCAGGCGCAGTCTTTCAGTTCCGAGCTGGAAGTAATTCAAACACCACAGGCTTGTAAACGGCTAATAATTACTGAACAGGGAGTGTCAGAGTGGTTGTAGGTCATCCTTAATAAAACTCTTCTAAGACAATAAATTCGTAGATTTGTTTATGCTGATTCACCGCCTATACATGTTCTTTACATGTGTTCAAATGGCAATAAGCTAGCTTGAAATGCTCCACGCAAGCCATCACTACACTGTGCCGATTGTGAGGTAACGTACTGCCTTTAAAACATGAACTGACACATAGCAAAAGGGAGAGATGCTGCTCGTTTCTGTTTTTCTATCTGGCTGAGTTATGCAGCTTCGTAGGCTCAATAATCCGACTTGTATTCTCTCCAGCACACCTACTCTGGAGCCTGTCTGGCTCCCTCCCTCTGACCCCACTCACCCAGATTAAGCCCGTAGTCCTGGTTGACCTGTATCCTAAACTTATCCATCTGTGTGTTCCTCTTAGAATCCGGGTACCACAGAACCTTGCTCTCCATATCCATAATTTTCTCACTCTTTCCTTCCGTGTCTTTGGACATCTTTGTCAAGTCCCTTTGTCGCCTGTTAACAACGAGTTAAAACTAGTCCCGAGCGTCGTATAAAAGCTAAGTGCTCCTGAGGTGACTGCTCTGGGTAAATTAGATCACAGGCTAACCTCTCAGATTGAATGGCACCACACTCCAGTGCGTGACAGTAGCTACGCTCACTGTCAGCGGAGAGCGTGGGGCTGCCTAGGAAAACTGAGAGGCCACGCCCCGGCGTCGTCACGTAGCAGGGCAAGTTCGGTTCAAGATCGACTTTGGTTGACAAGTGTTTGATAGTGTTACGAAGAATGCAAGCAACAGTTCCTAATTCGTTTCTTTCAGATGTCACAATAGGCATATATGCACACTTTTAATCCTATCTTAAATAAATAACGATGATTCTGAAGAAGGAGGCCTTACACCTGACCAAAATATTATATTTTTCATCAATACATGTTAAATAAAATGTTGATATGATGCAAATATGCAACAGTAACAAGCAAATTCTGAGCAATATATTGGTGATCACCTGTAACACATCATCGACTGACTGTATTTATCAGATTGCCACGGTCCTTCTGCTGTTGTTCATGCTTAATCATTTACATTATTGTGTTGATATTTTTTAATGATGTTTGCAGACAAAATGTTGATACTTAATGTGATGATCAAGGAGGCCGAAGAAAACCATGAGAGGTGGAGGTATGCACTGGAGAGGAGAGGAATTTAAGTCACCTTTAGACAGCCAGTCAAAGATCCAAGGATTAAAATTGGTAGAAAAATTATCTTAAAGCCATTAATTCCACCATTCAAAGCAATAGACAGCGCTGAAGAGGGATACTGAAGAGACAATGGGCAGGGTGGAAGATGAGTGTCAAGGGGGATTTGTGATAGAAGGATAGCACCAAGGGTGAAATGGAAAGTTAACAAGACAGTACTGAGACCTGCTATGGTGTATTGTTTGGAGAAAGTGTCGCTAACAAAACGACAGGAGGTAGAGCTGGAGGTGGCAGAGATGAAGATGTTAAAATTTTGTTGGCTGTGTGCAAGACTGAGAGAATTGAGTATGTTAGAGGGACAGCTCGGGTTGAGCAGTTTGGAGTTGGAGAGGTAAAGCTGACCACCACCACTGGCCCTTTATGCCTCTTTTCATTAAAAGTTATCATTCTTTAACCCGCGCACAAAAGCTGCAGTTGCAGAAATCTTGAACATCTCCCGCACGCAAAGCGAAGGCTTTCGATTGGTCCTCAGGGCACTGGCTCCACATCAGCCGACAGATCGCTCTATGTGGGAGGCGCATAGCTGTCAACGGACTGGCTTCTAGGCGTCAAGGGAAGGCTGTCTTTTAGGTTCACGATGTGGTTTCAAAAGCATTTGAACCAGTCAAAGAGCAAGAATGTTGGGGTCCGGTTTGAGGGGTGTGCCCAATTAGAATCGAGAAATAACGACACTCCTTATTGCGTGGTGGTGTCATCCAACCTTGTTTTCATTAAGTGATGGAAAAGCTACTATATAGTTGTATCATGTCCTGACTGTTCTAGTCTAGATTACATAATATACCAATAGTTTTTTTTCTGTTACTATATTAATACTAATTTGTATATTGATATTAATCCCCAAGCCCAAAATGAATTGTAATCCACTGATGTCAATCTATAGCCTTAAAATATCCATGTACACATGATAGTAAGCATGAAGTCAAAATCTCTAGTTTCCTAGCTTTGGAGTCCAGATTATAATACCAAAGGCCTCATGGCCATTCTACCTGGAGCCAACAAAGACAATAAAATACTTGAGGAGCTCTGAATAGCCCCAGTGTCTTTTGATTTGTTGCATTTATATCTCAGTCTCTTAGCAACATGCCTTGAGTATACCTTGATAAAAGGCAAAAACAAATAGGGAAGGACAACGAATGTGTCCTTGTGTGTGTGTGAATACATATGTGTTTATAAGTCTGGTTAAAGGACGTGTTGCTGAATTTACACATTTTGAGAAGCATGGATATTCATTTTTTCCATGGCAGTTTACAATTAGCAAATGGAAATTTTCACATACTTTATCCATGCAGGCCTGGTTAGGTTTGGATAGATGTGCGCTTTAAAACTGCATCTTGTATTTACTTGGGTTGTCTTTGTCTAATATTGAAATTTGTTTATTGATCTGAAACATGTAAGTGTGACAAATATGCAAAACAAAAAACCAAAAGAAAAATTCTTTTAAAAATCAGGAAGGAGGGAAACTTTTCACAGAACTGTATAAGACTTAGATTCAGCTTGCATTGTGGTTGTATAGAAATGTATTCGTAAACCTACAAAGTGCTTTATTCACATGGGGAAAGTACATGAATCAAAGCAACAGCATAACTTATACAAACATTCTGTGATCAGGGGTTGCTATTCAGTTGAACATATTACTGGTTTGGGAGCTTGACTGTAGTAGAATTAAATGCATAAATGTCACTGCATTTGGAGACGGTTGTATTTAGATGTAACTTTTTCAATATTTTCCTAATAGATTGAAAAACTGATGTCTAAAAACCCATATGAAACATATATGTTCCATAAAATCTGTAATATCCCTCATTCATTTTTTTAAATAAATGATATCAAATCATGACCAATGACGAACATTTTCATTCAGACTTAAGAAAAGTCTCCCAACTTCTATGTAGTTTTTCTTTTCTTCTTTTCTATTTTTTTGTTTGTTTTTGTTTAAATTGCTTGTTTTAAAGGTCAAAATCCACGATCAAGTGGATTTTGGCTTTGAAAAGGATTTTGTCCAGTTGTAAAATATTGTGCCAAGATATGAGATTGCCTTAAAGACTTGAAAGAGTTGACCTTTAGGTAGCTTGCTTCATTGTTAGTCAGACAAACCTTCTGTCACTGAATTTGACCCGAAATGGACTCCTGTCATCACGCCACAGTCAGTGTTTCCTTTATCTACGTAATCACATTTTGGCTCTGTATGTCTAACGTGGTCCAGCCATATTTTGTAACAAGCTATGACCACATCTGTAATTTTATTTTTAATTATTTCACAATGACTGGTCTTTGGATTGTGCAACATAAAATTTACAAGTAACACATTCCATATAGTTATAGTTAACTACAGCATAACCAACCCTAATTTTGAAAATATTTTTTGTCAAGTTAACCAGCTTAGACTGACATAGGATGACATAGTGTATGTAGAGCTTTTACAATGAATTTTCTTAGAGTGAAGTACAAAAAAATTGTTTGCTTTTTTCATGTGTAATCTTCAGGTTTAGCCATGTGATTTGGCTGGTTTGAGTTGCATTATGCATGTCAAGTGAATATATTATGATAAAACACCTTGAGCATTTAGCTTTTGGATTTCAAACTGTTAGGTCTTAAATTTGAGTTTATAAGCCTCCTTTTAATGAATATCACGTTCCAAAGTCCACTTGGATTACAAGACCTTGGACAAACTGAGCAGCATTTAGTATGCTGCCAAAGGGCAGTTTGAGGTTTGTTACATTGATTTAAAGTTCAATTTGAAATCATTTTATAAGGATTAGAACAAATGTTTGAGACTTGTAGTCAGAGATAAGAGCTATAGGAGTGCATCATATCAGTGAGAGTCATATGAAAGAGAGAAATGTCCAAATTTTCATTCTTTAGCTATTACAAAGGTAAAGAAATATCTGCACAATGCAAATTGCACGTTCAAGAAAGTGCCCCTCTAACTGGAAGCATCAAATTCTCCCACCTTATTCTAAAATGGAATATAAATGCAAAGAAGTGCCACCTATTGGCCAGAAATAACACGATGACAAAACAACAATTGTCCAAATTACATACAGAAACCAATGGGCAGTAAAAAATAAAAAATAAAAAAAGCCTTTTAATAAGCCTGTTTCACGTAAGGTTGATTTCCCATAAACTGTGAACGAATACAAAATACTTTATTATCTTAAAAGACATTGCTCCAGTAGATGGCAGACTAATATCATGAAGTTGTATCCAGTGATAATCCTATTATTGTTTGTGTGAATAATATTTATATATTCCTTCATATTCATTTATTTATACATTTTCCCCCGAAAATAAATGAACTTAACAAAGGCCTGTTGTGCATACAAGAAGAAACATTCTAAATGGTTTGCTTACAACGAGCGTAAATAAGATTACTAATAGTTTTGTTTGTAATAATTTTTTGTTTAACTTTTACAGTTCCCCCCCTCATTTTGGAGAAAGCTACGTCTTTTTATACGGCCGCTTCATTTAGCCTACTCAAAATTGTAATTCCATTCATGCAGAACGTTTAGGGACAGTTTTTTTAAAAAACTGATTTATATGGGGATCTCAAAACAAGATAATATAAATATTTTTTCCATTAAAAATTAAACAAATGTTAATTTTACCAGTTCTTAAAGGTTTCTTACGACCCTTAAAAGTCAAACCTACCTTTATTTTCCTTCTACGTCATATGACTGAATCGTGTCACGACGTCATCACCCTTCACGGAAGTCGGTGCGGTGATGATGGTGTCCCCGTTTATGTAGCAGCAGGAAGAGGATGTTTGCTTCCATTGAAAGAATAATATCACCTGCTTATACATCTTTGTAACGTAGTGAACTGCTGTAGAGTCTTTCTGCGGACCCGGTGAAGATTTAGACAGCTCACTCCCTCTCCCGGAGGCGGCCCGAAAACATGTCTCTATTCCAGTCGGCACTAGATTTCTTAGCCGGGCCCGGCTCCTCCGGAGCGGCCAGTCGGGACCAAAATGATTTCGTCGGACAAGTCGTTGAACTCGGTGACATGAAGCTGAGAATCAGGAGGGTGATCGCGGAAGGTGAGATACGTGCGCATCACAACAATAAATTTTGGTCACGTCTTCAGCGGCTAGTTAATGCTAGTTAGCTGAATTTGCTAACATGTTAGCATTTGTGAAATACCTCTAGTGGAGTAAGTGATAATATAGTTAGCAAGTGCAGGACTGTGAGCCACCGAGCAAACGCCAGGTGATAATTTGGTTTGGACTGTATCTAACAAGCGCTAAATCAATTTCCAGAATTAGGTACTTCAAGGAGACGGAATAGACATTTCAAAGTTAAACTTGACGTGTCTGCTTTGTGTTACCGCTTTACACCTCACTGAATGCTGTGTGTGTGCAGGCAGAGCTGCGCTTTACGTGTCCACCTTTACCGTCTGTCTTTCTTGGAAACACGGCACTTTTTGCTTCATGAGAAAGACTTGATAAAAGTGTGAGTCAGGCCTGCCGGGCCCGAAGATATGAGTGATGACGGTGTTGTTGATTACCAAACCAATTGATTATCTGTAACAGGGCAGGCTGGAAACTCTTTACAAGTTTCAGTCGAAACAGAGCACTTGAAAAATTCTGCTGGATTGTTTCTTCTGACGTCAACAAGAGCGGCATTCCTGTGCCAGCACTGGTGCCTGCTTATTGAATTTTTTTTTTGTTAAGTATAAAAATATCGTCCCACGTTTGTGGTTAGGGCTGCAGTAGAAACAAGTGAATATCACAGATGCCATAAGGAGAAACCTACTGGTAGGTTTGTGACAGCAAGGAAGGGTCTTGCTGCCTGGATTACTGCTTTTTGAGCGTGTAATAAATATATCAGAGTAGACCAATTATGTACCAGTTTGGACTGATAGTTTAGCATTACAAAGCACTTAATTTGGTAATTGTCAACAGTTTAGTGTGATCTGATTAGTCGATTAGTTTGGTTTTTTATTTCACAAACTAAATAGAAATTGTCTTCCGAGGCAAAAAGGAAAACGCTGATCTGGTGTTCCTGATTTTTAGAGGTATCACTGATTATTTGTTTTTGCTGTGTCTGGAAGTGGTATATTCTGCTTCTTGAGAGCAGGTGAGAAGAGAACATGGCATACCCTGTCAGGTTACACAACATGATCTACTCCAACATTTCACACAAACAATCAAATAATATATTTAGATCCATGATTACTGATGTGATCTCCACCTGGTGACTTGCAGAAAAGTGCTTAAAATTTTGGCTGATTATAGCTTCAATCTCCCAACTGTATAACTATAACCTCCAGTTGGAAAGCCAGCATATCATTTCTTCCATAGCAATTTCCCAGACATCCAAAAACCCTTAAATCTACATAGGGCATCTTTTTATTTATATTGAATACACTTTTATATTCTTAAAAGTGTCTTGGAACACATCTCTATATATCTGTTTTAAAAACCTACTCTTTGACCTACTCTAGTAGAGTGGTCATGGTATATTATTTTATTTTGTATGATGCCCCCTGAAAGCTGCTATAAATTTAGAAACTGTGGAAAGCAGTTCACTCTGAGGGTTAAGGGTGGGCTTCAAATAAACATGCTCCACTTTTCCTTTAATTATCTTTTTCTTTTTTTGTCTTGCCTCCTGTATGGTGTGCACCAGCAAACATGACTATGTTGGCAAATAAGATGGCATTTACTATTGTCTACGGCTGATTTCTACGTGTTTTGTCACATCGATTTAAAGTTGACTGAATATGCAAAGCTAGTGTGATAAAAGACTTTAGTTAAGTCGTAGTTTGTCTTGTTTTTTAATAGAGAACATGCAAAATTCACACAACCAGGAGTCCTCTGGCTGTGAGGCATCATTGCTAACCACTGTACTACTGTTCTTCAGATATACTATCAACTTTCTCTCTTTATTAGTATAATTAGTATTGTGATTTCACTTCCTGGTCCACAATAGTTCGATTCAAACAGGTTAAAGGAAACGCACAAGACCTTCCAAATGAAAGCAAATGGAGTGGAGATCATTTTACACTAAAGCGCTGCCTGTTTCAAACTCCCGTCATGCAATTTCAAAGGTGTCTTTGTTGGGACCTTTTGCTGAGACAAAAACAATGGATTGCTGTAACCAGATGGTTCTGTTTTTTTGTTTTTGTCTACTACACCAGTTATAGTCCTACAATTGTATAACCCAGGCGCACATATTGTTTCAGAGTGAGATTGAATAAATTAGTGTTTGATAAAGAAGGATTTAAGGTATTTTTAAATACCTTTCTGTATTTTTTTCTTAGACTCGTTTGGAAATTGGAGCAGAGAAAATGGAGCTTTTCAGCTTTCAGTCTCTTACCTTCTGTTTTACAAAATTGTGTAAGACATTTAATCTCCGCAGGGAGGTTATCAAAATGAGTTGCATAACACAACATAACCTGTAAGGAACAACACGCTTTGTTGCGGTATTTTGTGTGAGTTGAGAGTTGAAGCACAGGCAAATAAATAAATAAATGTAGGCAGGCACGAGGTCCCTGGTGAGAGTCCCAGAAAAAGAGGTTTTATGAGAACTGGGGAAGTGACCACCATACGCGCATGGACCTATGCAAAGCAACCTGTTAAAGATTAGAAGGCTGGTAGTTGATTTACTCATGTCTGTGGTAATCTTGGCATTTCCTTGTTTGGCTGAGGCTTGGTAAGTAGAAGTATTTGAGACACACACACCCAGACTGAAGTTTCTCCTTTACTAGTCACAGTGACTCGGGGAAAAGAAAATCAAAATAATGCAAAAATCGCCCCCCCCCAAAAACATTGTTCCACAAGTGCATCTGCTGTTTAGACAGTTAGCTTTTATTAATCCCAGATTGATAATGTTATGTCAGTTTAAGTGACTGGCTTTAAGCAGCACAGAAGTTTTTTGTAAAATATATTATGATGAGAATGGTGTTGTTCCCTATGACAGTAGTGTCTACAGAGCGGTATACTACGAAGGAAGTTCAACACAGTCAGGCTTTCTTAGCATTAGCTGGCTCAACAAAACCTTAAGCCATAGCTGGAGATAACGGGTCTCACAACAGTGGTTATCAACTTTCTCTTTTAAGCATGCTTTCCATTTCAGGCTCTGTGTGTGCTCACATAAAAAGGAGTGTTTTCATAGGTCACAACTCCTCCACACAGGCAGAGATCCTATCAGATAAAATGATAATCTAAAAAGAACAGCAATAGGCGAACAGTAAATTGATAGGATAAGATAAAATAAGATAAACCTTTATTAAGTCCCACACATGGGGAAACTTTAAATTGCAACACTCTTGAAAATAAGACAAAGTATTGCTACTGAAAATCATTAATCTGGTGACTTTGCCGATTGTTTCTAACATGAAAGGTGCTCTTTAGAGCTCTGATAGTTTAAATTCGATACTTTTAAACATTAAATTAGGTTATTTGACAAAATCAATTTGTCAGCACATCAGATTAAAATACATTTTCTTGATTGAATACGTATTCTTGGTGTGTTCTCTGTTTTATAATTGCTGCAATTCTAGCAGTGTAAAAGAGAGTTAGCAACAGATTAGAATCAAGGATAACAAGGTTTAAACATTTCCTGCATCACCAAATGAATACATGTTCCAGTGAGAATGCAGGTGTCCAGTTTGCATTGCTTTAACTTTACAGCTGGGCTTCATTTGTGATCTTACTAAGTTGCAGCTTAACAAGCTGCAGAAATGACACATATTCCCATAGGAGAAAATCTATATTACAGTTAAAACTTGCTGTAAATAAAAGAATAAGTAAAAACTTTAGACCAAAACTCTGAATGTAACCTGTGCCACTTTTTGTAACACAGAAAACTCATAGCTGTTAGTGTTTTATTAATTGTAATTTATAAAACAGCCCTCTACTGTGTATATATGGAGAGCGATTATTATAGAAAAATGGATTTGACGACATTATAAGCAGTCCAGGTTTTAGCTGCATCTTCAATGAACAGGATACCCAGTAGGGCTTACAGTCAGTCAGTATTGCATGAAATCAAGTGGTGCATGTTGTAATGGTTCCATTCCCAAGTTAAAAAGGAAAACAAGCACTTGAACACAGCATTAATACAAAAACTAATAATGAATTTAAATATTAAACATGTCTTCCCACGTGGTTTATTAATTAATTATTAAGTGATTTTGTCATTTTAATTTCAGAATAATTTAAACATAGACGTTTGATAATAATCCAGGACATCAACTAGACAGTGTTAGAATATATCCTGGTCAGTATCACAAAACTCTTTCAGTATCCTGAACATTTGAGAATCGTCAACCCAACACTAAATCATAAAAAACTGTAAATTAAATCCTCATCTTCTTCTTTTTTTTTTTTTTTTTTTTTCTTTTTAAGGTGGATTTGCTTTTGTATATGAAGCCCAGGACATGAGCAGTGGTAAAGACTACGCCCTCAAGGTAAGATGAGGTGTACTGACCCATACCCTCATTGTTAAAAATGTTCCACTGTTACGTTTTGGCTGTGTTGCTCATCACTGAGCATGTATTTGTTAATGTGCGTGTCATTGTGTGCACTGTATTACCCAATGCATCAAATCAGGCACATTAGCTCTCCTTACATTGATTTTTACATTCTTCAGCACCTGCTTTTAATATGCAAAACAGACAAAGTACTGCAGGTTATTAGTACATGCACTTGTCAGCTTGTGTAATGCATTATTGTCTGCATTACACTGCTGAATCAAAACATGCCATTGGACGCGTCCCTTAACAGAAAGATTTTCCCTTTTTATCTATACAGCTGTACTAATGAGACAGTAACTTAAAAAAATGTAGGCTTAGCAATGTGGACGGCCGCTTACCAGGTAGTTTGTTGTTCATATGCAATATGCAATTATTGCAAGTCATTTTGTACAGAATGATGAAGCTCCAAACAATTATGTTTGCACCGTTTCCTACTTACTCAATTCTGTTCATGCTGTATCATATATATATATATATATATATATATATATATATATATATATATATATTTATATTTATTTATTTATTAGCTTCTCATTTAAGTATAAAAACCTCAAATGCTGAACAATTAAATTTTCCTTTGAGTGTATTTATCAGATAACCACATAAATTATCTTTAAAGTAATTGTAATTTTACTATTATTAATATTTATTTTGTTTGAAGCTAATGCTTTATAGGCCGTCTATTGCAGTATGCTAGTTCAGTCCTGTTAGGCATGTATTATGTTGATCACAGAACAAAGCAATGGTCTGTATGCATTTTTTTCCAGAGACTGCTGTCTAATGAAGAAGAGAAGAACAAAGAAATCATACAAGAAGTCTGCTTCATGGTATCCTTTAATTATTAATGAGTAAAGCACAAAAGTGTTTCTGTAAAAAGTTGTTTTTTTTTTTTTTTTTAACTTCACACCTAATGTTAATATATAGCTGACACTAAACACCCATAGATCATCTGCCATATCTCTCTATTCAGGATTTCCTTCGTCATCACATCTCTCTTAAAATGCATCTGGTTAATTTTTTTCAGCTTTTGAGTAGTTTGCTTTTTGGACACCTGCTGTAATCTAAAACTGCGGATAGCTTAAACAAAGTAGGCTGACATGCGACAGGTGAAAACCAGCAGCTTCTGCCACTAGAAACTGGTTATGATTGTGATTTATGAAATGGCAAATTTAAGGCGAGGCTTGTCACAGCAGCAGTGTTTATTCTGTATGTTCCTTCACCTGCTGGCTCTATAGAAAAAGCTGTCCGGTCATCCAAATACGGTTCAGTTCTGCTCTGCAGCCTCCATCAGTAAAGAGGAGTCAGACACCGGGCAGGCTGAGTTTCTGATCCTCACTGAGCTGTGTAAAGGTAAAAACACACACTGCTACACACAGAAACGCACTTTTCCCAGTTTTGTTTCTTTAGTGCTGAATCAGTTCTTACTCATTCATGAAATGCACATGCAGTAATTCAGGGGTGCTGGAACTGTTTCTGAGTAACTCCCACTGAAAGGCATTCATGATGAAAGTTTCCTGTCTGTAGCCTTCGTTTCCTGCTCTGCTTCCTTTTTGTGTAGTTACAGCAGACAAGGTTTTTTTCATTCAGCAGTTTTTCAGCTTTCTGAGCAAATACCTTACTGCTTACCACAATAAGTATGTTAACAGAAATAAATCACTTGTAGGATGTGTGCAAAGCACTTTTTCTTTAATTTTGTAATTTTATTACTAAGTACAAGACTTTTATCTACAGTTTCACATTCTTTTGTGTTTTTGTACCTCTTTCACCTCAGGTCAGCTGGTGGACTTTATTAAGAGGGTAGAGCAGAAGGCTCCTCTATCATGTGACACTGTGCTAAAAATCTTCTATCAGGCGTGCCGCGCTGTTCAGCATATGCACAAACAGAAGCCTCCCGTGATACACAGAGACCTTAAGGTTTGTCTGCCTCTGGTATTTAAAGGATGACTGATGTGTCAGAGAGGAGAATAAAGAAAAATGCACAATATACAGTGCAGTTGTTTAGTTGGTGCTTTTACTTATGACCACGTTTTCATCATATCATGTGCTGCTGCCCTTGTTCTGTCTCAGAAGTCTTACTTATGGCAATTAAATGAAATGCTAACTCACTGCTTGGTTGATGTGTTGCAGATTGAGAACCTCTTGATTAGTAACCAGGGCACCATCAAGCTGTGTGACTTTGGCAGCGCGACCACAGTGTCACATTATCCAGACTACAGCTGGTCCGCACAGAAGAGGTCAATGGTGGAGGATGAGGTACCTAAGCATGCAGACAGTTCTTGGTGATCTTAACAGTGACCTGCTTATACACAGTGTCGGGAAGGTTACTTTTAAAATGTATTCCACTACAGATTACAGAATACATGCCCCAAAATGTATTCTGTAACGTATTCCGTTACGTTACCCAATGACAGTAACGTATTCTAAATACTTTGGATTACTTAATATATTATCATGCTTTTTACAACTACGTGAATGTACTATTGCTGTGTGATTTATTACTATTACCGAAGGTCCGCGGCTCCGAACCGCAGTAAAGGGACCTCTGACTAATACGGCAGGTTCCATGTCGGGCTTGTAGCCGAAAAATAGCTTTACTTTGTTGTGTGGGTCAACTTTGCTTGCGAGAGACAGAGAGAGGCGTTGAAAGACTGCTCCAGCGGAACTTATTGTTTTCGGAGGAAAACACAAACACAGTGTACAGTCGAGTCTTAATAGGTGCAGTGGTTATTATTATATTTACATGCTTCCAGCTCCCGTTTTTGCTCGGTGACAGCTCGTACTTTTCCACTATCCTTTTTTTTTTCCCTCCTCTTGCTCACAGACACATAATGTGTATGGCGGTCCATTCTCCCTGTAGCACGGACTACACTGCCCATGAGGCTACGTTCTTTAGAGCTATGCCCGTAGCATTCTGCCTATTAGCTTAGCACAACAACAACAACAACAAAAAGGCGCTCTCTCACCCAGGAGGCACATAGTCGCAGAGAGAGAGCCTCGTCCTGTAACCATGGCAACCGTAACGCTGCCGCCTGGAACAACAGAACGTAGCTGTCAAACAAACCCAAACAATCCTGACCCACCACCGCAGTGTAATCCATTTATTTCAACAAAGTAACTGTATTCTAAATACCACCTTTTTAAACTGTAACTGTAACGGAATACAGTTACTCATATTTTGTGTTTTAAATACGTAACGGTGATACATGTATTCCGTTACTCCCCAATACTGCTTATACAGTACATGCGCTGTTAAGCTGTATTGGGTATTATATGAGATGATATTTTCTGAGTTTCATTAATATTGAAGTCTTATCTAAGATTTTGAACATATAGATGGATTAATATATGAATTCTAAAGTTATTTGATTTAAGTCACTTATTATAAAGCAGATTTAAAACAACAGGAGGAGGAGTCACCTCTCATTTCCTGAAATTTTGTTTCCATGGTGCCAGACTTTCTTTTAATTTTTTTAAGTGATCTTTAGCAATAGTTCTCTACAATAGTTTTCCAGGCTTTCTGAAGGTCTGTCTTTGGGCATTGGCTCCTTTCAATCGGAAATATATTTTTAAGCCACTTAACACTGATCTACAAGTCATTCATGCTTAAAAAAATTACTTAAATATAACATAACTGACAACTTAGCAAAGAATCAACTTAGGCAATTTGTTACCAGCAGCCTGTCTCAATAGCACATCATTTGTTCTCATTTCTTTAGTTGACAAAAAAAAGTAAGAAAAAACCAAAAAGCTATCTTCAGGAGATGAACAGTATCTCAAAGTTGTGTCCTTGAGAAATAAGAAAAGCCCTTGCACAGAACCTGAGAGATGCATCTGTCTCCTCAGTTGATCTCTCTACTGTTCGGTCTCAGTGGAAGGGTGTCTGTCAAGAAGCCATTCTTAAGAAAACCAGGAGAAAATGGCAAATTAAACAAGAGCTAGATTGAAAATCAGTTATGGAATGAAAAGGCCAGAAGAAAGGTACAGCAATGAGTGTCTACAGTCGTGTGTAAAACAGTGCAGACTGTAGGGGTCTTTTATAAATTGATGGAATTATGAAGGAATAAAAGTATGGTCAGATTTAGATTCACCATGTAATACCATCTTAAAAAAACATGCACTATAACTGGAACACTATCAGTCATAGCTTTGCCTCCCCAGAGCCCGAACCTTAACATTATTGAGGCAGTGTGGGATCTTTTTGACAGAGAACAGAACAAAAGGCAGCAAACATCTAAAGAACTTTGGTTTTCCAGGTTTCATGAAGGAGATTCCAATCTTGAAGATTTCCTAATGAAATTGCAAGAAAACTTGATAGCATAAATAAAGGTGGTCATAATGGGAAATGCACGTTTCAATAAATTGCTATTCAAACGTGCATTTCCCATTTTCTTAGCAATGCAAAGAAATGAGGGAAGCTCAAAATATTTGCACAGTACTGTAAATAAGGAAAGGAATCAAAAGTATCCATAAAGTTTAAAATTAAAAAAAAAAACATGACAGACAAAGAAAAATGCTATTAAAGATCCTCAGAGTGAACTAAAAGCAAGAGATAAGCAGCGAATGAAAACGGTAAATAGTAATTTCATCACTGATCACAAGATTGTGTTGATACCCTTGAATATGTGATTAGAGATTAAAGGTTGAAATCTGCTTCACAGGTAGACATTTTATATGGTTTTAATTTTTTAAAGAAAACATAAAAGGAAAACCGCAGCCACTTTGATTTCATTTTGTTTCCTTTAGTTGCTTTGTAAAAAGTAGGATGATTAATTGAGAAGACAAAAATACACGTACAAAGACAGAGTGGGTCAGTGGCAGTATTGATATGGTGTTGAGCATAAACCAGAAACCTTTAATTGGATTAATAGCCAGAGGTCCAGGAAGCCCTAAACAATCATGTAAATTATATTTGTACCATAACCACACAGCTGCCCACTTACACACTGGAGCTTTGCCACAGATGAATTTCGAATGCAGAACACCAGAGGTCTTGGCTTGTAAATCTAATAGACTTCTTGTTTACCAGGCACATGTTGCACATAATAGAATAGAATAGAATAGCCCTTTATTGTCGTTGTACATCTACAATGAAATTATGGAGATGTGAGTAATGTACTCATCTTGTGCACTTCTTGTACAGCGCACATGGCTTTTTCAGTTCTGTCTAATCGGGAGAAAGAATTTTACAAAGATTTACAAACATATGACTTAAGCTTGATATTTGCTTTCATGTCAATTCATTTTAAAAAATGTTTTTCTGTAGATAACAAGGAACACCACTCCTGCGTACCGAACGCCAGAGATGATCGATCTCTACTCCAACTTTCCCATCAATGAGAAGCAAGACATCTGGGTCAGTCATTTTCAGACATTAGTGTACCTCCATTTATAATTTAGACACAACTGACTTTCTCTTCTTCTGCCTTTGTTTTGATTGTCTTTTGATGCATGTTTTTGTGTTTTTGCTGTAAACAAAGGAGTTTGATTATTGTACTGATCATGTGTCGTCTCACATGCAGGCTCTGGGATGCATCCTCTACCTGTTGTGTTTTAAGCAGCATCCATTTGAGGATGGAGCCAAGCTACAAATTGTCAACGGAAAGTACTCCATGCCTCAGAACGACATGAAATACACTGTGTATCATGACCTCATACGTATGTACTGCCCGTCAGGCACCAGTCCATTTATTAATCGATACCAGCTAAATGCCTACAAGATAAATCTGATGCCTTAAGCCACATTATACCTTTACCAGACTGCCAGATGTTTAGCACAATAGCATTCATGTAGAAATGTCATGCAATTCAATGCAGTACAAAAATGCATTAGTGATTTAAAAACTTTTAACAATGTTAGTTTGGTTAAACAGTATACAGTTTAAAGTAAAAGTCGGATTCTTTTTCTTTGTTCACCTTAATTTCTGTGTATGTGATTGATGACCAATCGGTTATTAATTAATTTTAATCAGCTTTCTGCCATTTTTATTAATATTTTTACAATTGTGTTGTCCACAAACATCAGTTATGCTATCATAAATTTTTATTTGTATCTTTTTTATAATCATACTAACTTCAACCCACATTCTACCCATTCTCCTCCTCTTCAGGTTCCATGTTGAAGGTGAACCCAGAGGAGCGTCTGTCTATTACAGAGTTGGTCAACCAGCTCCAGGAGATAGCAGCAGCACGCAACGTCAACCCCAAGTCCCCCATTACTGAGGTAAATGCGTGTTCTAAAAGTACCCTCGTCATTGATGTAAGATGTGATAATACGGAAAAAAACACTGCACATTTACAGTAGTTATGGTAAGGCTTGCATGTCTAATCCTTTAATACGTGTAAAGTAGCTCTTGAATCTTCATCTTGAGTTCATCAGACGAGTTGGTAGCAGTTAAAACGTTTCTGCTCCAGGTATCGGTTTTGAATTGTTGACAGCTTTCACAAGTATTTTAGAGTAAACAACATGATTGGTTAAGGGCACTGAGTCTCATCCTCAGTGTGTGCCAGCCTGTGAAGAGGCTATTGACAGGCCAACCACACGGCTTCTTCCTCTGTGTGTGTTTGTGTAAATGTGCACATGTACACACACAACTTGAACACTCTCAAATTGCTGATGCGGTTACATTTGCTAAGCCTCACATACACCACACACAGACGCACAAACACACAAGCACAAAGGAGTCTGTATTCTCTTTCCCAGCGGCCTCTCTTGCCAGCTGGTAAGGTCTTAATGGGCCAAAAAAGAGGGAGAGAGACACACAGAGGTGAAGACTGAGAGAACTGAAATTTAAAGCAAACATGAAGTGATACCAACAGTTCAGTGGTAACACTGTGTTTTCATTGGCATGGTCGGTGTTGCTTTTTGTCACCTGCACCACAGTAGCTAATTGAGCACAATCAGATTTAAGATTTAATCAGGGTTTTGGAATAGAAATCGTTTTACGCTGCATGATGGCTGACCATATTCAACCTATCAGCCCCAACTCATTATGATTCTTACCGCAAATCCTTAAAAATCCAGGTACTTATCACTAAATCCTCGGTCATTGTTGTGATTGACATAAAGCTGCTTTCAGTTTCAACATTTGCCAGGTTTACACTGATTTCATTGCATTTTCCTTGTTTTGTGCTGAGTTGGTCAGTGTCAGTATCCTGAACTAAATTTATATTAAAGTACCGTTTAATCATTAGGAAATTAGCAAATCAAGGCAGATAGACTTTTTTTTACATTTCTACAAATTTCTCTCTAAACTGAATCCTGATAAGGCTGGTAAGTGTGTGCAGAGTGAAGGCAGATTTGGCGATTGCTGATCTGATTAGGGTTAAGAAGGGGTTTCCCTGCTGGATGTAAGGAGATTATAATCCTCGGACTTCTACTCCTCCTCTTCCTCCTCTCCCTGCTGCAGTTCAGCACAGACATATGGAGAGGCTGAGAGGAGGGAAAGGAGAAAACTTGTGAGGGAAGTGAGACACTGAGAGGGAAATAAACAAGACAGTTACGCAGAGGCTATTTGGCTGTTGAACACAAACCCCAGATCGACAGCGATCATCTGGCACAGCCTGTTTTTAATTTGTTGTAATTTATCGACTTTTTGGAGTTACAGATTTGTATTTTATTGTTTTGTTTTTTTTTCATTCAGGGACCTGACGTGTGCTTAACACATTTTTTTTCCTCCTCCTTTGTTTAAGGCGCTCTGACTGTTCATTTTCTATCAAGTTCCATTTTTATTTTATATATTTAAAAATTGTATATTTTTGGATTTTTTTTTTTTTCTTTTTTTGGATATTTTCGATGATGTTTTTCTTTCCCGGGGTGGTTTAGCCATTGTGGGTATTTTTTTTTTTTTTAAACACAGACAGTCCAGGTCACAGAACATCTTTCTTTCATCATAACTTTTTAAAATATTGTTGACCTGCTCGTTGCAATGTTAAGTACGTATTACTGTTGGCGTCCAGTGTATGATGGATATGAATGTCTGCAGCTGCTGGAGCAGAACGGAGGTTTTGGCAACAATGGAGCACAGCCATCAATGCAGATCCACAACAGCCATAACAATGCAGGTAAATTGTTTTTTACATTTATTTTTCTTGTTGTTGTTGTTGTTGTTGTATGACAGGGTTTTGGGTCAGTGTTTGTTAGTTTGTGTTTTTATTGTGTTTATTTGTTTCAGGTGTTAACACTAAAGTATAGGAGACTAATACTGAAGTTCTTGAAAACACTATTATCGATATTTTTATATTATTGATATTTCATTCTTTCCTAAATGGAAATGTCACAACATCTTTATTTGCACATTTCATATTCATGATCTGTATAACCAGCTGTGCAGTGCATTTTAGTAGAGTTGCATTATGTTTCGAGAAACTGCCTACTGCTCATTTACTTAAAGTTGAGTTCTGTACCACATAATGCAAATCAGTAATGACCTACATACGTCAACATCTAGGCAATCCTCTAAACTACCTGTTGCTGATTTTAAAACAAACACAGATTGAGCACCTGCGGGGTTTCTATAAGTCCTTTTTTAAAAAATTAGTTTAAAAAACAACTCTGGCTGGTTTGTTTTTCGGATAGACGTTCACAGGCTTATTGGTTTCTGTTTAAAATCCCTGCACAAACAGCCCTAGCACAAATGTACTCAGGTCTCAGGCCTGATTGTAGAAGGCTGAGAGAAAGAGAGAGCACCTGTCAGTCGCTGTTTGGTAGAACACCAGTCAAATGTCTATTGGTGAGAAAATGCGTGACTCCTTTTGTTGAAAAATGCCCCTGTGGGCAGGTACCATTAGAAACTGCTAAATCCACATCTTTCCTATAAAGTTTATCATTGAGCTGTGATTGAACATGACATTTAATTTCTCAACCGTATCCCTGAAAGTCACGCAATAAACACGGTAAGCTGGTATGTTAGTCACCATCCAGCTGTTGACACATTTCATACACATGCCAGGTCTTGCATATACAAAGTCCTGTGAGACCAGTAAAGGGTTCCTCTTTGTCTGAACGAGGGCCCAGTATGATGTACTGTCAGGAAACCAGCTATTTTTAATGGTAGAACAAATCCTCTTACTTGTTACAATATCTGTTCAGGTTCCTGGCATAATGAGTCAGACAGTCACTATAAATGTTTCTCAACAATATTTTTTTCAATCTGTAACACACTAATTTTGATGTATCATTAGCCTTAACCTGCTAAGAGCCTCTTGTGTAGTATAATTAGCAATGTTTATATCACGGCTGATAGTGGTGTGCTCAGATTTCAAGTTGTTTTTTTGTTTTTTTTGTATGTGAATCTGTTGCAAAAGATAATTTGATTCAAATGCACCTTAGGAAAAAATTAAACATTACATATAGAGACCATGCATTAGTATGCAACAGTGTGACTGTCCCACCATACAATAACGTCTCATTTAAATGAAGTAAATCATGAAGGATATAAAAATAACTAATTTACGTGTTGTTGTTTTTGGAAGAAGATTTAGATTATTTATAGCATAAGCTCTAAGTGCTCGTTGGGAAAATTATATTTGTGTCTGTCTGTTTATCTCAGTGAGCATAATAGGCTTATTTTTCACATAAATATCCACACAGACTTGTACGCACACAGACACACACACAGACCTGCAAGCTGTCTCCTGTCCACTCACTAAGAGGATTTCTGCACTGCCTGTCAACCATCTGTCGAAAGGCAGAATATGTTTGCTCTTTCCTGTGAGGAGTGGCTCCAACTGCCTGTTGTTGCACCTCGGCATCAGGCAGCTGCATTGCAGCTAAAATAAACTGATTTTATCTGAAATATTAATTGGTAAAACGCTTCCTTTTGAGCCCTTTTGATGAAGCCCAGAATGTAATTAAGTATTTATATGTGCATGATCATTTGTCACAAGTGTCATTCCTCTTGCAGCTAATAGGTGCTGGGTGTGCTTTCACCAGCCAAACCGATTGTAAGTGCTTAATCTCAGGCATCGCTCTAAAGTCATTATATTTACCATATTCTTCTTTTCCTCACCATTTCTTATAGGTGTATATGACCCCGATCAGTCTGGCAGTGGCCTGTTTGATATCTTAAAGGGAGGAACAGAACGCTTTTTGACAAACATAAAGGATACTTCCTCCAAGGTCATCCAGTCAGTAGCTAGGTAAGAAGCCTCTCGTTATCGGGAGTATTATTGCTACATTTATTTATTTTGCACTTTTGTCATATGTCTTTCAGTTAATCTTCATCATTATGTATGTATTTTTTATTTTGGGAGTTAACATACATTTCAGTTAAACTTTTCACATTTGACATTGGTTATTATAACTTAAAATAGTTCCACTACGGTATTTACTTTGGCACTGACAAATTTGAATTTCCCGTAATGAAAGGATGCACTTTTGGTCCTATAACAAATTTTTAATTCAGACATCCAGCAAATGGCAACCATTTTTAAGCAATACTGTTTCTCAGTCATGTCATCATCTGTTATCATGTTTCATCATAGTTGCAAAGGCCTAATGTGAAAGCAGTTGTCTGCGTATGTCTCATTCTCACTCATACCCTGATCCCAGATTTACCTTTAAAAGGAACATTTTGTTGTCTGCTGGTCAAAAATGTGGTTCTACACTCAGATTTCATGTGTAAGGTCCCAGGAAATGACACACAGTTCATCTGTCCTCCCTTTATTGACCATTGCTATACAAGCAAGTCACTGGATTTTCTGGGCTGCTACACTTGGCTGCACTGGCCAGTGAAAATGGTAATGATTGCTGAAGGTATAGAAAGATTAAACAGCAAAGTGTTCCTTTCATAGTCCCATTATCCGCATCTTTAAAGATTTGCCGTCTCATTTGGTTTTGCCATTGACTTTTTTTGATGATTTTGTTTTGTTTTTTTGTTTTGTTTTTGTTTGTTTTTTCTTCCTCTCTGTCTCAAACCCTCATGGTCCCACTATGTGTCCATCTCCTAGCAACCCAAGGTAAATATGGGTCAGCGGAATGCGTCAGTCCATGCGTTACTCTGTGTTCTGTAGTGTGTGCTTGATTTAGTAGGAAAGAAATGTTGCACATCTTCTGTTGCTCAGTGCCCACCATCCTAGCTTTCTGATCCTAACATCACACATTCAGTAATTCAACTGAGTGAATGCAGAGCATGATGTGAATGGACAAATTCCCATATATATTGGTGAAATAACTGGAAAATTATATCAGCGAATGACACAGTAGGGCAGACTCACTGTCCGTGAGTTTTCCAGGAAACTATTTTCTGCAAATGTAAACTCATTTTATGAGAACTTTGTTTAAAGATAACTAGAATTGGTAGCATAGCAGTGATGGCCTTCGATTAAAAGGGTAAAGTACTCATTAACTTCAATTAAATGGCCCTTAATATAGCAATCATATTTCTTGCTATAAAGTTTAAAAAATATGCATTTTTCTTTTCTGTCTGAGGGAAACAACAACAACCTTTTGATTTTTGCTTGTTGTTTTTGTCAAATCAAGTGTGATAGCTCATTTAGTTCAATTGATTTCTTACTTTTAGATAACTTTTATCTTATAACTCCACTAACATATCCATAAAAAAATTCACATGTTAAAAATAATTAAATTTTTACATATCTGTATAAAACTGATGTCATGGACTTAACATTAAGCAGTAATTAAACAAACAATATAGAGCTTAAATGACTTGTTAAGCCTGAGCCTTCGTCTCTGATTCTTCAAACCATGTGACAACACTTAACTATGGACTTGCTGAGTAACTATGTCTGGAACTGAAGATAATGAATCCATACAAAAGTAGGCCAAAAGAAGCATCCAGCTTGAAATATTCCATTTACTGAAATGTAATGAAGAAATGACAGTTACAAGGAAGGTAAAGAAAACCATCCAATACAACTGCATATTTGCTGGAGAACAAATGCAAAGTCACATGACTGCAGGAAGCTGTCGTTTTGACACTGGAGTTTTGGTGTAGCTTGACTCAGCTGTGCTTTTATGATCTACATGGAGAATCCCATGATATCCAGTATTACTTTTAATTTAACTTCAGCTCAAAAATCAAAAAGGCTATTTAATTTACATTTGACTGTTTTCATCTGTTTCACCTTTTTATTACATTTCTCTTTTCAAACCCGTTTTATCTGCTATCTGAATCATCACATTTAATTAAGTTGTCATTCAGTTGCATGTTTTGCTATTGCTTTTGTTTTTTGGCTGTCTTTTTCCTTTTAGGGTTTACCTTAACTCAGAATGTCCATATTGTTTTAATTAAAGTAGCTTCGGCATGGGTTGCAAATGTATAATTGCAATCGCAACTTTATATGTAGGCTGTGGTATACAAGTATGAGTGACTGTTTGACTGAATGTTGGAAGTTTTATTATGGTTCCACTACTTACCTAATATCATTTTCACTTATATGTCTTAATTTGCATCATCTATTTATCCTAATACTGATTAATACAGATGAATTTAATCATCATAGATGGGCTAAGCAAAGAAACTGAGCTATGGTTTGTTTGTCTGTCCTAAACTGTGCAGTAGAAATCAGGCTGTGTTCTTTTACCTGTTGTCATTGTTCCAGTATGATTGCATGTGCAGTAAGATCCAATGAAACCTAACTACATAAGTTTTTACTGCCAGTATTACTTAATACTCACTATTTGTAGTAATGAAAGTTGCCGTAATGAATGCTGACAACAAGCATCTGCCAAATGCTTGTGCTATAATAAAGACTCAGCGGAAGGATAAACTGGGGACTGTCTTAATCGATTTTGCATAATTATTGAGGCAATATTCATCAAAACTGTTTAAAACTTTGTACTGAATGGCTGCTCTGGCAGAGATTAATATTTTCAGTTAATAATATTTCAACATCTGAGATTCAAAACCAGAGTTGAAAAGTTTTTGTCCAGCTTGCATCCGTTGGATTTTTTTTTTCCAGTCTCCCAGACATTAATCACCAGTTTAATTTCCTCTATTTTCTTAAATGTATCATTTATGCTTCTAACTTTGTTTACATACTGCTTTTATAACGGCACTTGTCATTTCTGTTACAGCTATGCCAAAGGGGACCTGGATATTTCTTACATCACCTCCAGAATTGCAGGTAGGTAAAGTGCCCGAACACTTTAGCATTCAGTGACTATTATTTGATTGTCAAGTAATTTAATATTACAGAACAAGCATAGCATCACTGGTTACCCGATTCATACATGCCTGTAATGAACGTGTGTGTGCGCGTGCAGTCATGTCTTTCCCAGCAGAAGGGGTGGAGTCTGCGATAAAGAACAACATTGAGGATGTCCGTCTGTTCCTCGATTCACGTCATGCTGGCCACTACGCTGTGTACAACCTCTCCAAACGATCATACAGGCCTTCTCGATTCCACAACAGGGTATGCACTTTGTGATACAAGGTTGTGTTGGTGTGGGAAATAACTTAAACCAAGGCTAAATTATAGCTTTGTGTTATACTTTGTTTACTCTCAATGATCACAGGTATAGTAGTGTTTCTCTGTGCTTTTGTCATGCATAAGCTTATTATTGCCACAACAGTAGCTATTGTTGAAGCATGTGTCCTTGTTACGTCACTATTTCAGTAATTTGTATTATTTGTGCGCGCCCAGGTTTCAGAGTGTAATTGGCAGCTGCGTCGTGCCCCTAACCTCCGCAGTCTCTACAGCGTATGTAAGAACATGCATCTATGGCTCAAACAGGACCAGAGGAACATCTGTGTGGTACACTGTCTGGTAAGTAAGTCAGTCCTTTGAGCCTGCGCTTGTAGAGAGGAGTACATGGTGTCAAATTGAATGGAGTGTCACCTGTCATAAATTTAATGTGTACCCTTTCTGTGTGCAGGATGGCAGAGCAGCATCAGCAGTGGCAGTTTGCTCCTTCCTGTGTTTTTGCCGCCTTTTCACCACTGCTGAGGCAGCAGTCTACATGTTCTCAATGAAACGCTGTCCACCAGGCATAGCACCTTCACACAAGAGGTATTGAAAAATATTCAAGTTAAAATGTGTAGAAAAGAGGACTGGTGTGTGTTGGTCATCCTTAGTAGGTCATGTATCAAATACTACATGATCTCAATTTTGCAGGTATATAGAGTATATGTGTGACATGATGGCAGAGGAGCCCATCATCCCTCACAGCAAGCCTGTAGTTATTCGCTCCATCATCATGACACCAGTGCCGCTGTTCAACAAGCAGCGTAATGGGTGCCGGCCATTCTGCGAAGTCTACGTTGGGGACGAGAGGGTGCTCACCACATCACAGGAGTATGACAGGATGCAGTAAGTTTGTTTTTTTTTTTGGTTTGTACAAGGATGGCCTGACAAGTTTCCCTTTATTTTAACAATCTAACATGTATATTACTCTTTTCCTCTCACAATCTCATGTTTCAGGGATTTTAAGATGGAAGATGGGAAAGCGGAGATTCCTCTCAATGTTACCGTTCAAGGAGACGTGCTGGTGGTGATCTATCATGCAAGATCTACGCTGGGAGGACGTCTGCAGGCAAAGGTATAAATACAGACACCCTTGCTTAAAGCCTCGAGGTGGCAATGAATATGAAGAAATGCACTTTTCAGAGCATTTATAATTGTCTTTCAGATGGCGTCCATGAAAATGTTCCAGATCCAGTTCCACACAGGCTTTGTACCAAGAAATGCAACGACTGTCAAGTTTGCCAAGTACGTATGTTGTCTTGATCCATAACATACTGCTGCAGGTTATATTTTCTTATTATTTATTAACAGCTGAATGTGGTCTTCATTGTTAAACTTTTACAGCTGCACTGCTTGTAACAAGTAATTTAAACTATACTTTCTTCATTATTTCTTTTTTATCTGCTTGTTGTTTTTCAGGTATGATTTGGATGCCTGTGACATCCAGGAGAAGTACCCAGACTTGTTCCAGGTCAACTTGGACATTGAGGTTGAACCCAGGGACAGGCCCAGCACCAAGACTCCTCCATGGGAGGGCTTTCAAACCAAAGGCCTCAACCCCAAGATCCTTTTCTCCTCTCGTGATGAGCAGCAAGAGATCCTCAGCAAATTTGGTACATGGCTTTACTTGGCCTGAATGTTAGTTTAGTAGTGGAGAAGCATTGGTAAAAAGTGTTGTCATCTGTTTATTTTATTTGTATATTAGATGTTTTACTTCTTACGTGGCTTTAAGGTGCTTTTAAGTTCTTCTAAGTTTGCTTCTACAGATGAAATAAACTTGGATCCTTTATCACTGCAGGTAAGCCCGAGTTGCCTCGTCAGCCAGGTTCTTCAGCGTTTTATGACTCAGAGTCGGCCCAGCCAGCTCAAACCCCAGACAGCTCCAGTGCAACAGAACCAGAGTCTCCGATGAGCAATGATACTAATTCCAGCAACTTTTTCCAGACCCTAGACTGGGAAGGTAATGTACTGTCATATTCTGTTCTGTTAATCTGTAATGTGTAATTCTATTAATCCGTGTAGCATTTTCTTACAAACCTTTCTCTCTGGAAAATCTCACTGACTAGCTTCCTGTGATTATAGATGTACGTAGCGCTCAGGATGCCTCAGACAGTCAAGAAGGAGGATATATGAATGACCAGGAGGATCTGAGTGATCAGTCAGAAGGAGAGTCCTATTCTTACTCTGCCACCAGTGGAGAGCCAATGTCACGTGACCACAGCGAGCCGCTGTTTGATTCTGACTTTCAGGTGCAGAAAATCTTTGGCTGGCTTGTATTATTTTATCAATAAACTATTACCCCGTTTATCACACTGTTAATTACTACCAAAATTCTTTATTTCTTGCATCCATGCATTTCTTTATTTTCTTGGTTTCCTTGTCTCCTCTCAGACGGCTTCTCCTGCAACACAGGAGGCTCCTCCTGAAGACACAGCTGACCTCTTGGGGTTGAACTGTGACCCTCAACCTCCAACCATGTCCTCAACTTCGTCCTCTGCTCCACAACACGGAGATCAGGGAGGAATGAAAGCTGCTTCTAGCAACAGCGACCTCCTCAATGACTTATTTGCACCTCCTGCTGGTCAGACTGGAGCAGTGCAGGAAGACTTGTTCTTCAGTGGGCCAGCCAGTGGAGCCACACCAGACCAAAAACGTAAAAGCTGAGGCTTCACACATGCTTACTGCATTATTCTGAGATTTTTGGGGTTGCACTTAATAAATATTTCCTGTCACTTTGCCTGTGTTGCAGCCATGGGGGATCTTTTTGATCCGTTTGGGATGGGGTCGGGTTCTGGTGTTGGCTCCAGCGTTGGTTCATCTCGACAAGCCTCTGGACCAGACCTGTTTGGAGACTTGTTGGGTTCTGATAGTTCAGCAACCAGTGGATTTGGTTCAGCTCACAGCAACGCCACTCCTGCTTCCAACACCAGCCTCTTCAACCTCAGTAAGTACATCAGTTCCTTGACGTCCAGCTGGATTTCATATTCTTTCTTCTGGTAACATTTTGTATTTACACTGGAAAGAGTCCATTGTTGACACTTAGGATGTTTGTGTTATTACAGATAAGCTTGTAAATGATACCCCTAAAATGACATCATCAGCCAGCCAACCAGACCTGCTGGGTGGGTGGGACAGCTGGGCAAAAGGAACCACTGCTGGCATGAGCACCACTGCCAGTAAACCAAGTTATACCAACACAGGTAGGAGAAACCTTTCTTACAGATCTTTTGGTGACTGAAAAATTTTGAGATTTAAAGCCAAAATCAAAATTGAAACCAGATAAAAGTGTTGACTTGTATATTTTGATCATTTTAGCTTCTGGTATGCCATCCATGTCAAAGGCCAAGTCTCAGACCTTTGATCCTTTTGCTGACCTAGGAAACCTGAGCTCCAACTTGCCAGGTAGGAGCTCAGGTAAGCTGAGGAGTTATTTCCATAAAAGAGGAAGACTGTCAATCTTATAAGCCTTTACATTTATCTCATCTCCATCTTTTTCCTATAGGTTCCTCCAGCAGTAATCTTTCTGGGCCATCCTTCAGCACAAAGGGTCCTTCTTCCTCTTCTTCCTCTGCTAAGCCTCAAGCTCAGCCATGGCAGTCTGCAAGACCCACCTCAGCCCAGAACAAACCTTGGATATCTGGATCTGGCCCCAAAGGGTCTTCAGCTTCTCAGCCTGCAGGAACCCAGTCCTCTAAACCCAACTACAACCTTAACTTCTCCAGTGTGATCGGTGGGAGAGAAGAGAGAGGAGTTCGTGGGCCTGGATTTGGTAAGAGAGACATGATTACAATACTAGTTATCTATTTTGAACAAAACAATAGCGGTGATATTACAAAGTTAAATTAAGTTTTTATAATTTAGAAAATTAAAAATGAGTAGAAAACCGATTGATTCAGTTAGTTTGTCCAGAATTTTGCCTTGCACTGTATGTAATTAGCAGTAAGCAGGGGAGACCATCAGCAGCTTAAAACAGAGGTTGGAAACTAAAAAGATGGAATTTGGAATATTTATGTTCATTACTTTGCTGATTTTCAGTTATTATTTTATATTTCCCTGGTCTTCTCATAAAAGGCTTCTCATTTTATGACTAACCCTAATAAATGCCCATAAAATTTCCATATCATAAATAATTTCGTTTTATCTGTGCTGCTGACACTCAGGGCCCAAGCCAAAGGTAAAGGAGGATGATTTCGGGGATCTGCTCTCAACTCAGGGTTTTGCTTCTAAACCTGACAAGAAGGGACCAAGGACCATTGCTGAAATGAGGAGACAGGAGATCACAAAAGACATGGATCCTCTCAAATTACAGGTAGGTAGCAAACTGAACACATATGTGAAGTCACTTTTATTTATATGCCACATTTAAAAACAGAAGTGCATTAAGATATAAATAAAATCTAAAACTCACATAACCATGACTGCAACCATAAGAGTTAAAAGGTAAATGTGCTAAAAACATGGTTACAGTAAAAAGGAAAGCAAAAATTAGAAGTGAATAAATGCATTTACAAAAACATTCAAATATAATAGAATTTAATTATTAAAAAATAAATGAATGCATAAAATTGGAAACAGTAACCAACTAATTAAGCTTTTATAACATCAACAAAAATGATAGAGACTTGTCTAAAGGCAGCAAAAAATTGGCAGATCTTTAGAAATGGCTTGAAATTTTCAGCTGTTAAATATGATTTATTATGTTTCATCTGTTTCATGTCTGCAGACAACAATGAAAGTCACTTTTTAGGCAGTAGTGGTGGGCTAACAGGAGATGATGGGAGGATGAGCTAAGAGACTTGTGGCAGAATATGTGAAGGGCATGTTGGACACTTACAAACACACAGTGTGTGGCCCTGGAGAAAAATCTAATCCTTGTGAAAAGAGTCACCATTGTCCACTGACACAAAAAGCCAGCCAAGGATGACGACCAAGAATCTCGGTTTCATAGAAAAAAAGAGTCAAGCAATGATAATGTCAAAAACAACCAGATTTTCCAGTGTTTGCAATGTCATCCCATCTATATGCAATATCTGTTTATGAACTGCAAACAGCAGTGCACTACTTTTCTCCAAATCATCATTCAACATGCCTGGGCACCCAGTGAAAATTGTCCCCTTACTGGTGACTTTTCCATCTTTAGCCTGTGCTAATAATGCGGTGTGTACTGTGAGCAATCAACTGATTTCTTGGAAACATGGTAGAGTTGTCTTTTGTTTTTTTTATTACAAAATCTGTTTGCATTGTTATTAAAAAAGAGTGATTCAAAGAATGGTCAGAATTGGACATCTCTGAGTTAATGAACATTTTGGGCTTGGCCACGTTTTTGCATACTGCGTCACACATGTAGCAGGTGATTTTACTAAACAACAATAAGATTGGGTACAGCTAGGATGCCTTTTGGCAGGTTAAACTCTGCTTTCATCAGCTCACTCATACAGTAGCCTCCAAGTAGTAAAGATTTGTTTTGTTATCATGCTGTAGATCTTGGACTGGATCGAAGGGAAGGAGCGAAACATCCGAGCACTGCTGTCAACTCTACACACAGTGTTGTGGGAGGGTGAAACGCGCTGGAAGCCTGTGGGCATGGCAGACCTGGTGTCAGCTGACCAGGTGAAGAAATACTACAGGAAGGCTGTGCTGGTTGTCCATCCTGATAAGGTACAGTATCAAATACTGTGAAAGTGCTTTAAAACTTAAAAAAAGGTGCAGCTCCTCTGTTTGTGAAACAACAGGAAATGAGATGAATCTCGAGTATGAGTTTACGGTCTTCTTTCAGTATGAATGCTCTTGTTTTTCTGTTTTTAATTCAGTATTAAACTCCAAACCTTTGAATTCTCTTCAGGCAACGGGCCAGCCTTACGAACAGTATGCGAAGATGATCTTTATGGAACTGAACGACGCCTGGTCAGAGTTTGAGAACCAGGGATCCAAAGCACTCTTCTAAAATCCTGGCCTGGATTCCAGCTAGACCAGACCAGACCGGACCAGGCCGGACTGGATTTGGCCTAACAAAACAGGAGACTGGGCCAGATTGGACAGGACTGAGCCCACATTGGGCCTTAGGGGCAAAAAGCCTCTGAGAGGTGTCCTCTCTTCCATTCCCTCCCCCCTCCTTTACTTTCTTCTGTTTCTTCGATCAAAAAAAAAGACCTTTTGCCTCATGTCTGGCTGTAATGAAAGTTTCCTTGCTGGTCTATAAACAGCCAGTTAAATAAACATTGTGATTGGTCTTAAACTCACTGCCTACCTGCATGACTGCCTGAGTGGTGCTGCAAACATCAGGAGGAAGGATTAAACAACAATCACTGAGAAGACAAAGTGGGAACAAAATCAGATAATACAAGGACTAAAATTATCAAGACGACTATCATGATAGTGATATTCAGATAAAACACCCCAACACTAATACATTAGCTGTAGCTGAATAGTTAATTCATTTGTGCTCGACACTTGTGCAAACAACCGGTCCTTAGCTGAGTGGCAAACCTGAACTGAGTGTGGCTGTAAAATAGCTAGCATGTCAGCCAACATGAACGTTTGCAAAATGTTGTCCTGAAAAATAAGTTTTTATGTTTAGTTGCCTCAAAAGAGCCAATGCTGCTGCTGAATCATACTTGCTGTAGCAGGGATTGGATTTTTTTTATAAAGATCCTGCAGTAATGCAGAAGTAGGATTTAAATCTCCCCAGGATTTTTAAACATAAGATCTATTGAAAATGACCTGTATTACCTGTACTGCTGCACCTTCAGGGGTGAAGGCTTCTTTGGAGTTTGTTCTCCAGACAATTGCCTGCTGAACACTACTAGTGCTGCTTGTACCATTCTAATTTATTTTGCTGCACACACTCCTGAGATTGATGTTAAATCATGCTATAAACTCAAGTGGGCAGTCTGTTGTTTTTGAAGTGCTCTTTTAATCCCTCCCACTCAAGCTACACCATGTAGCTAACTGCATGCTCTCCTACACCAGACCTCTAAACAACTTGAGGTAGTATGTTTGATTTTTTTTTTTTTTTAAACCAGGGTAGTCCACATGGGCAGCAGCTTTTCTTCTTTTTCTTTTTTTTTGGATGAAGTGCTCTTTTTCTTGTAGCAGAAATGGAGAAGGGATCTCCATCGTAACTGTCATTAAGCCCTCTCTGTCTCTTTAAACTTCGCCCACCTCCAGCATTTAGTTTTGTTTTTTGCAAGAGGAGTAACTAAAGGATCGAAAAAGAGAAAATGGTGATTTAACCTAGTTGCTCTGTGTTTTCTTGGTTTTTTTGGGGGGGTCCATTCTGTGTCTGTGTCTGTTTGCTGATTAATCATCACTTTTTTTTAGCTTCATGGCTGTTTGTGTGAATGGTTGTGTGTGGGTGTGTGGAACATAAAGAAACCTTGTTGGATAAAATGCTTTCTTGTCTGCAACCACATTTTTCTTCTTAATTTAATTCTCAGCCTGTCCCGCACTTTGTTATTATTGTTGGTTCACGACTCTTTCCAACTCATTTTACCTTGTTTTCCTTTTTTTTTTTTTTTTTTTTTTTTCTTTCTTTGTATTTCACATTTTACCTCATGGACCAATCAAATCACCTGTTTTCTTATTTATTACTATTTTTTGGGGGGGAGAGGGAGGGAGGAGGGGTTGGTAACATGTATTCGTGCATATTAATGGCACAAATTGACCTAATATATATATAAGTGGAATGTGATGAGTTGAAATGGGGAAAGTGGTTATTTGATCACAGTGAGCCTCTTTGTTACTGTCATTCCAAAGTATCAAATATCAATACGAATGTGCTTTTACAAATATATATATCCTCTCAATTGTTATGTGCTTATCAGTTGTCCATTCATTTGCCTTTTTTTTTTTTTTCTCTTAAAACAACTTTTCAAATTTTTGCTTCTGTTTTCCATTTTGAAATTTTGTTACCATTCAAACAAGGGGGCCAGCAAAAGGAAAAGAGGTAAAAGTTATTTTGATGCTTGAAGTTTACTTGAGTCTCTCATCCACAATATGACATAACAGTATAAAGAGTGTTGATGGCAAAAAAACAAAAACAAAACTACACATCGCATCGGCAGTGTGCTGTACCAAATTACATCCTACTAATATGAATGTAGATTTCATTGCAAAAACAAAAAAATTAAAATCATTTTGACCTGAGGCAAATATTTGGTTGTTTTCTTTCTTTTTTGGTGGGGTAAGCGGAGCCTTCACATTCAGAACCAAATAGTCTTCTAAATTAGGAAAAGCTCATAAGTAACTTTAATTAGGCCTGGGCATGGATCCAGGATGGAGCTCCAGGAAACACAAGTGAAAGATATTTAACTGAAGCCAGGATTTTATCCGGTTGGAAGAAGCCAACAACAGAAGATAGAAGAAGGGATCCAGACACGATGGATCCATTGTTTATGCCAGATTTTACATGTTGCAGCAGAAATTGAGATTCAGCAAACCAGGAAGTGTTTTTTCCAATCTTCTGCTATCCAGTTTTGGTGACTGTAACCTGTTTCCTGTTCTTATTTGAGTTACTGTTGAGTTACTGTTGCCATGTTCAAAGACGTGCAGCTCAGGTTGAAGTAGCTTGCAGACTTCATGCTATTTATTGCAAATATTCTTTCACATCTTCTGGCCCAAATGCAATTTCTGAAGCTTTAGTCCCTCTATTATTTGTCTTTTTCAGCTGCACTCTCAAGAGATAAAGAAAAAAAAAAAAAAAAAAAAGAGTTTTACTAATAATTTTCTGGAGAAAACAGGCATAAAGTTCTTTAACAGTCACAAAATAAAACCCTATACAGACGTTTCGTTTTTGGAAGATTTTAAAATTGAAGTTCTTGTCAGTCCAGCACTGACTGATTCTCTGATAATAAAGTAAAATGCAGACATCCCAATCAGGTACAGCTTTATTTCAAAGTTTAGGTATGCCCATCAGCAGCCCAACAGCAACCCAATTACATTTCCCCTCCAGAACACAGACTTCAACATGAAACTGTAGCACATCATGTTGTCTAAATACGATGAATTGCAAATAGGAAAAGGTGAAAAGAAAAAAAAGAAAGACTCAGAAACTGACCTCATCCACTCAAAATCTGCCAGTGGCCAGTAAACCTAAAACTTCAGGATGTAGTTTTAGCATCACACTAACCTTAGTGCTGGCCCTTACTTGAGACAGAGACAGTTCAAGGACAGAGAAAAAGCTGTATGTATATATCACATATGGTGGAAAAATACTACTAAGCAGTAAGTCAGTGATTTTGAAACAAGTAACAAAAAACAACACGTTTTGAAAATGGGCCTAAGGAAAAACTGGAGGTGCATTCTTAAATGCTACAGTATTTACATGCATGTGTGGAAGCAGATGTTCTACAGAGATGGAGACGTGCTGACAAATATCAGAGCCTGTCCAGTATGATTTGAGAGAATTATCACCGCTGCGGCACTTCTGCTTCCACTGCTAAAACAAAATCATTGTACGTGGTTTTGGGGGTAAATGCTGTATAAAAGGAGCCACAATATGTTTTATTCTTCTGCTCCCTTGAATGCAGACATTTTTTGCATGTTGACATCTGGTTTGATGTTATAACAGAAACCAGGGCAGGAAAAGGCACTTCAAAGTGTGGATGTCTCTTCGATTTCCTGGCAGTCCGGTCTTAAGCCTTAAAAAATGAAAAGGTCAGCTGGTTGTCTCCCTGCAAGCTTCGAGTCCTCCAAAAGAAAAAATGGGGACTCTGAAAGAGACACTGAGTCATTTGAAGATCAGAAAGTAAAAAATAAAATAAAAAGAAATAATAAGAGTCCAGGTTAATGATGTACTTTGAGAGACTTACAAATAAAAATAGATCTTCTGATCTCTGTGATGTGGCTCTAGCCCTCGATAGAGACCTCTGGAACAATGTGTGCATTCAGCGCCGTCTCCACTGGCATCTCCTGTTGATAGTATTGACAAGACAATGTCAACTAACAACTAATAACATTAAGCTATCGCTCATCTCTGAATACCTTAGAAAAGCCATACTGGAAATGTCTCATTTTTAACTTTAATTCTACTCAGTAAATTTACAATGCTCCTTAAAAAAAAAAAGTATTACCACTGAACTGAGCTGCACAGACTCCACAGAGATTTCCATCTGACATTCCACATCACGGATTTCTGACTTTGACGCTTCTGACTGCCTGTCCAGACATTTTGACTCTGCGGCATCCTGTAAAGGAAGAGAGAGAGAAAAACTAAGGGAAGTTCCCAAAATATATGCTTAAGAAGACAGCGTTCCATACAAAGCTACAGTATGTGAATGTTAAGAAAGTATAATTACCGTGTGTTCTGCAGGTGCAGCAGCAGGTTCAAACTCAGAAGTTGTCACATCCACGGAGTCTGTTTGGGCACTCAAAGTGTCATTCACGGGTAAGATTTCCTAAATGCCACAGAAGAAGGGTATGTTAGATGGCTAAACAAATTGAGCTTCTGAATGAAACACAGTAAAATCCTCCTGCCCATTCCATTGAACAGACTAAAAGAGAAAAATTACTTACAATGAAAATAATGCATCAGGATGGAACCAGCTACCCAAATAATTTAAAACTCAAGTTCAATACACTCCAACTGGGCACAATTTTAAATAAAGGAAGAAAGCATCCTTGTGACATGGTGTTCAAATGTAACAACAGGAACAACGGCAGTTTTTCTGTCTTTATCATGAACATTATACTGCAGGTTTTTGAGCAACTGCTCATAATAATTAACAAAAAAACCCAGAATAATTTTAACGTTTTTAAAAAAAAAAAATCCTTGTATTATAATTTAATGTATCATTTTAACCATATATTTTTATGTTCTTATTCCTTATTTGTTTAATTCTGTAGTCTCAAGTGTGTAGATACGATTTCAAGAAAGACTTAAATCGGACCCTAAATGTCCACAGTCTGAAAATCTAATTTCATTACCTGGAACTACACTTAATTTAGCATCACGCTATAATAATACTACTACAGTACATAAGCATTTAAATATTTACTACAAGATACATTTAAACTGCACTCCAGCAATGAGATTGCTTCATATGATGGAGAAACATATCCCCACCTTCTTTACCATAAATAACACCCAGGATTAGTCTATAAATGTTTGCCTTTCCTTCTTGTGTCAGTCACTTGTAAGCCTCCTTTAATTTCAGTTAATTTATTTGACCTGATCAGCCTTCAGTGATTTTCTGAACGGTTCATATGTACACTGGTAAATTCCTGTTTGCTTAGCTGTCACCTGCTGGACAGCAGCAGACTCAGTGGCAACTTCTACTGCCGAGACGGATTCTGTCACAACAAACTCATCAACTGCTGTGGCATCAATCAGCATTGCCACAGCATCCTGAATGTCAAAGGAGAACAAGATAAGAGAGAAAACTGTTCTTGTAAAATAATTAAAATAATGGTTTTTAGCATATGAGCAGTACATTTCTGTATTGAGGATTACATTTAAAATCTTTTTACCTCTTTGGGTTTAGCCTCTTGTGCTGTAGCCTCAGGGCTGGTGTCAGGTACCTTGTGAAACACAGGTGCTGATGTCATTGCTATGTCATATATGGAGATTGTACTTTTTTTTCCATGCAAAAGCTGCCAAATAATCTAAAACACAAGTAATAAGGGAATTTCTACTTTACTTTTTTATCGACAGAGAGGGAAAAATACTCACTGCAGCCGCCTCCACAGAATCAACAGGAGTGTGCTGATGTAAACAAACAAAAAAACAAACAGGACAGAGTGTATCTTTAGTCTTTGCTATTAAATTTTGGAAAAAAAAAACCTTACCCTTGTGATCGTTTGTTCTGCTTATGACAAACCTTTCATTAATATATAGGACACATGCTATACAAACAGAAGATGGCTGCAAAATGTGAAAAAGTCAATGTATTCTTGTAAAGACTAAAAACACAAAAAGAGAAGAAGAAAGTATTTTCATCAGGTGTCACCTCTGTTTTTATAGCAGTCTCAGAAGGGACTTCGGGTGCATTCTCCTCCGCCAACACCTCTTTACCATCTTCAGCAGCTGGGGTTGTAGGACTGACAGCCGCTTCAGTCACTCGTTCGCTCTCAGGTACATCTGTGACAACCTCCACCACTGATTCAGCAACAGTCTCTGTAACCACCTTGCCCAGAGGAGGCTCTCCTTCAGCAGAAACTTGGCCACCGCTAACTGCATCTCCCACTGTTTTTTCAGAGGCTCGTGTCACAGGCTCTGGTACGGCAATATCTTCTGTGGCAGCCGCCTCCACTTCGACCTCAGTCACAGCACCTTTCTCTGCCAGGGCCTCAGCTTCTTCCGGTCTCTCACATTTATCCTCTGTCTCCATGTGCAAAATCAACACAGAGCACATTAAAAAACATAAAACACGACACCGGAGAGAAGAAACAGTGACTCTTGTTTTTTTTTTGTCAGTTTAAAGAGTACAGTTCATACAGAACAAAAGTACATTTACTTAAAATATACCATCATTTTTGTCGTTATGATGATGCAATTTTAATGTCAAGACATGTTTTACCTCCTGCGTCTCAGTTTTTATGATCGCAGAATCAACTGTGTGAATCTGGAAAGGAACCAAGAAAAGGAAACTTAACAGCCAACTTTCATTATGAATGACTGACAACTGAATTAATCAGAACACGGTTAAAGGTTAAATCTATCACATTTATCATAATGTTTACTCCTGCAGTTCAAATGAATAGTTACAACTGCAGTGTGTATGATATATAAAAAGCCCGAATAACTGTAATCTTGGGTTGTTTTGATTCCCATTTTCTCATTTCTCAGTTCATTTATATCGTTCGTATATTAAGCTGTTTGCAGATCAATGAAACTGTAAAGAAAAATATGATTCTTTTCTCTGAAAACTTTTGTTCTTGAGCCAGATTGTGATCTGAGTGCTTGCATAAGAGGAAATTGTCCTGAAGGAAAAAGCGTAGCTGCTATTTATTCGATGTGAGGCTTAAGTCACAGGAGTTTTCAACACCTTTCTGTTGAAAGAATTGTTTCTTGTTCAGTGACTGCTGCTATGAACTTGTAAAATATGAGTGGAAACTGTGCGTCAGACTGTTTTTATGCATGCCATCATTTCTGCAACTGTTTAGGAGTCAGCAAAACCAGCACATACACAGATCTATGTGTCTGTAAAATGTAAACTTTGTATTTAATCTATGCATTTTACTTTTTAAACTATAAATTTTTGCAACTAATTAACAAAACCAGGTTGCTTTATTTGTCTATTAAAAGTTGACAGAGCATGTTTGTGTGAAAAATGCCTCCAGGGGGACCTTTAACCTAAGAATTCCATTTCCATGATGTGCCAATTCTTTTAGCTCCCACTGAAGAAAAATGTTCTATAGTATCTACATAAGCAGCTCAAAAATCAAAGTCTAGCTCACTTGTAAATCATCAAGTTCAGCTTTTGTTCAACTGTTACATGATTAGTCTGCTTCTGGCTTAGCCTAAAGATATATTATTATTATTATTATTATTATTATTATTATTATTAACACACTAGTGTTTGGTTTAAATGGAGACAAAAGAGGGTGTATGTGAATAAAAATACACATTTGATTTACCTCAGTTTCAGAGGCAGCAACCACTGAAGCTTCAGATGAGGGTGTGACCTATGAGCACAAGAGGTTAAAGAGTTTATTCACAAGTTAGCAAAACATGAAAATACACATGCTTCATCCAACAAAACAGAGTGTAGATGGAAAAAAAGAACATAACCTGAAAAAAGGCACTCTGGGATACGTTAACAAGTATATCAGGCAGTTAAAAATATGTGCCTCTTGTTGCACTGGAGCCAGTATTGACTTTTTAAAGGTTGAGCTTTGGGAGGGGCACACACCCATATGCAGCAGTACTAAAAATGTGCCCAGAGCCAAATAATCTTCTATAAAACGGTTCATGTGGCAGATCTGTAGCTGTGATGGGCCTGAGGATAAACTGCAGCTCGAGTCTTTTCTGTACCCAAAAATGGAAATATTTACCAAAATTAGAAGTGGAATTTGGACTGGCTTTCTAAACAAACACAAACACAAACATACGCACTCCCCTTACACTTTGTGTGAGCATAGCTGTAGCTGGGCAATTACAGGGGTATTACAACCCAATGCCATGAAAAACAGTTATTCCCTCTTTTTGCTTCCCTCTGTATAATCCTGCAACAGAAAACACATTCACATCATGAAATCTGTGTTCTCCCTCAAATCCTTTCAATACAAAACTACTAAAATTTTAAATATTAAAAATGTTTGGTTCCATCTTTTTATTATAAACTACATACTGTGAACATGTTGCCACTGGAAAAACAATCAGATATTTTTAATACTGAAATGTGTTTGAATGATTACATGTTTACCAGAATACAATAAATGTCTTGCAGTTTACACTGATTTGCAACCATTTATTATTCACATCACAATATTGTTATATTACTCATAGGCGCGGTTATTTTCCAGACAATTATTCACCAAACAGCTCACATAGTGATAGAATTCATCCATATTTTTCCATCTTGCAGCCATGCTGCCAATGGCCAGTGGCACACCAACTGTGCAACCAAGTGTGTTGAGCTATAGTGACAATCACAGAGAGCGGCGTATAAATATTTTAAATCTTCATAGTCTGACTCAATTATTTAGTCTGTCTTGTGCCAGTTCTTCTTCAATATAGGGCAAAGTCTACTGCAGGCTGCTAATCAGCAATATGAGTGTTTTTTTTGTCCAGAATCACTCAAACTGATCTATTTGGACATTGAGTGACACACGACAACCTGATAACATTCAAAGATATCTTACTACCTCCACGTTTTTCTCCATCCTCCAGGTACTGTCATTTCTTTAACTTTAAAATTTTTTTTATTTCATTAAAAAATAATTTTGTACATTATACATTGCTAAGTGTATAATTATGTCCTTAAAGAAACAGATGCATGCTCATGAATTCTGAATGTATCTATTGAAAATACAAGGGAACTGGCACCGGTTTTTGGAGGTCGCCATGTTGCCCCGCCCGAAATGGACATCGTGTTTCCTTCTAATTTATATATGTGGCTAGAGACTGGCCACATATGTCGTACGCTAACGACAGAGGAGAAAAAGAACTCGTATTGGTTTGTGCACCTTCAAGGCAAATTTTAATTCATATTTCTATCTTCAGACTCAAGATATGAAGAATCGTACCTATCTTTTACCTCTTTAGAAGGGGTCCCCTCCACCAAAGAAGCGACAAGATGACCTGCATAAAATGTCAGACTTCTTTCTCATCTCAAGCCTCATCTCCTGAACTGGCCAGCACTCAAACGCTCAAAAATGTGCATTTTTATGTGTGCAGATATTATAATTACTTATTGTCAGCAGATTAGATGTGTGACCCTACTGTCTGTCAATAAGCCAGGTAAACAACAACAGCAGCTGGTTGTAGACCAATATTATCCAAGTAATGTCCAACAACAAGTCCAACAATCATAGATCCACTTCAAACAAAATTCCACTAACAGTGGCAAATACAGCAATGCTAACGAACAGAGAAGTTCATGTTCATGCTAACTCACCTCAGAATAATTATCATCAGAGAGGAGTGAGCTTCAAGTCATATCGGACTCCTTTTACTGCCTCCTCCACAGTAAACAGACATAGGCACCAGCAGAGGTAAACAGGGAACTGACAGCCTATGCTCACTACAGATGATCTACTGCCAGAGTTGTTTGTCCTACAGTGGCTACCATAGCTAGGATTATGCATTTGAACTGGGAGAGGTAAGAAAACAGAATTCAGATGACTTCAGTCTCCATTTTACTGACATCTTGGGAGGTTTTGAACACAGTAACTTTAACAATTTTTTATTTAACTCTGATAGATTATCAACCTAGCCTCTGAGGAAAGAAAGCAGTGGTTGCACAGTGTCTATACATGCCGAACAATTTCTTCCAGCAACAAAACAGCAAGTACTAAATGGATTTGCACAAAGATCAAATTCAACAGTCTTTCTAAATCAATTAGAAATGATTCATAACAGATTATTTTTATTTTTTGGAACTGTGAACTATGCAAAACATCACTAGTGATGGAACGAAAACATGAAGTTAGAATTGAGCATAATAGGTCCATTTACAGGGGATGGGATATTTGTATGTACAATATTTTCTTCATTTTAAAGGTCAAACTACACACATATACAGACACACTTCAAACAGACAAATTTCCTCCCAGCATTGAATTAAATATTCAGTATTCTCCAGCTCTCAGCCCACCCAGCAAAGAATCAATTAGACATGGAACATGTAAAGGTTCAAATCACACGAGTTCATAAGGGATCAAGCTGACACAGAATACTAACAGAAGTGAGGAGAAGCAGCATGCAGAAAGGAAAGGAAAGAAAATGAGAAGGAGAAGAGAAAAGGCAGAAGAGAATGAGAAATAGTCATAAAGAAAGTGGTGAGAGGCTAGAAAGTGTAGAGGCAGAGCAGATTTATGAGGAAAAGAGGGGTAGCAGATTGGACAGGAGAGGAGTGGAAGAACATAGGAGAGGAAGCAGGTACAAAATGTTCAGCCTACACAGAGGGTGAGTTGCACTGACTGTTGCTTCAGGCCACAAAAATGTAAATGCACTCAGTCAGTCTGTAGAATCCGCTGTGAGTTTATACTTTCTGCAGCCACATCCAGAGGTGGTGGGGCCCCTCTTGGGCCCAAGGGGCACCTGAGTTAAAGCCCCATTAAACCTCTTGGTCAGTCAGCTGACCAACTGTCACCATCTGTGGACTTGTGATGTTACAGATAAAAGTCATAGTTTTAACAGTGCAAGTGAAAAGGTTGTCTGCGAACAAACGTTGATAAATCTCAACAGAATAACTTGCAAATTGTCTCAAAATGTAAAAAAGTTCATAATATAGACATTAAATATTACATTATTAGAATGACAGTCAATGATGATACATTTAAAATTTTGCATAAATGTCCAGTTTTTGTTATCTGACCTGAATCTGGCATGGTGAATGGAAGCAAAGTCCTGAGACAGTGGAAATGACCACAGCACTACAGTATAACTACACAATGGCAGGCAGTCATTCTGTAGAGATGTCTGTATGCTGCCTGTAAGGTTCAGTGGGCATAACCCATAGAGGGTTTACAAATAGAACTCCTAACTGAATGGCACAAGTGAAGTGAATAAGATGGACCCACTGGAAAACTGGGAAACAGTGTAACTCTGAGTGAAGTCTTAACAAAAGGCCATGCTATAAATACTGTAGCACTGCCTCTCTCCTCTTATTTTAGGCTAGGCACACATGTGAGCATATACATGTACACCATTGGTTGTTATCTATCCAGACATTTTTTTAAAACTGCTTATCTAACTAGGGTAGAGTAGGGCTGAAATCTAGCCCAGTTAATACTGGGGAAAAGGTTTTTGCTCAGTTGCTGGAAGAGAAGCCGCACAGATTTGCATGCATGTGCAATTTACTGACTAAAACAGAACATCCTGTTCACAAAATATGTGCAAGATGGCTACAAGGCACAAAGCTCAACTTACAATTTAAAACTGCAAATAGTAAATTATAGATGAGCTAGAAACAATGTTGAGAAAACATTACTGCATAGAGGAAAACTGCAGAAAAAATTGCAACTATTTAAAATTAACTGACAACAGCCATCCATATACTGTAAGCTTTTTAATTGTATCCACAATCTTCTCTGATTCAAAACCACATTATGTGATGGCAAAGATAAAACGAATGCACACGATGTAACGTTTTAAAGATTTTCTCACAACACGATAGTAACCAAAAACAAGTAACTGATAACAAACTCAATATCTGTGATAACAAATAAGCCTGTTCAAAAAGCAACAACAACAAAAAACATGCATGCTCAGAGTCACTATTTTGTTTTAGTGTAGGTGATAATGGTCATTTAAAAAGTTGTTCCCAGTGTTTCAGTCTCTCTCCTACTTTCCACCTTTTTGCTAAATAGAACATGTTGTTCCCTTCGCTTCACTACCTCCAACAATTCCAGCTCCCTTTTCCCATAAGGCCCCAAACACAGCAAATACTATTTGACCTGGCAACATCAGAGAAATAGAGAGAAACCATCTACAAAAACAGCCTGGTTCCATATAATCTCATACAAACAATATGTAATTTTGATCCCAGTGACATTCATTTAAAGGAAGCATTCATTCACCTATGAGTGGACCTCATTCACTCATATGTCCATAGAACTATATTTCTGATGAAACGTGCACACTGGTAAATTTGATTCTTACTGCAACTTACCAGGCTTGTAGAAGATGTTGACAGTTGCTGATTGCTAAAGCCCCATTCACTCAGACCTAGAGATTGGTCAGCAGCTCCCAGACAACTGCTGGCCTGTAGGGAAATCTGTGTGTTCTGCAACCAGTTGGCAAATGGTTGCTGGCAATGGCAAAGAGGTATATGGTGCTCGACCAAGATTGTTTTAGTCCCTAGCAGATTGTCAAAGCTACTAGCAGTGTGCATGGAAAACGATCACTTGTTTGTAAACTACTCACCAAGCAGTAGTGAAACTAAAAAGTACAACACAACCCATTCACCTTTATAGTAAAAGTTTTAGAATTAGCAACCTCCAGAAATCACTTTCCAGGTCGTTAAACACAAATTTCACCCAAAGTTGCCAGAGGGTCTCGAGGGCTTTGTGACTGAAGCTTAATGTATAATGTCGGACGTTAAAACCAGAAAAGACAAACGATCAATCTTTCCCTAAGGTGGGATAGCTGCAGTAGCGGAGGCAGTGATCCCCATGCCGGGTGAAACATTAGAACTGTTGACTCTGGCATGCGAAATGTTGGAAATATTTGTAGACATGATTTAAGTTTAGATTTCTGCATACAGAGGCACATGGGAGACTTATGGCTGCGATATCTGTTTCTTACCTCAGTTATTGGTTCTGTTTCAGGAATCTTGGGTTCAGGCTCTTGCACTACATTAGCTTCAACTGTAGAGGGCTTCACTGATGGAGTCTCAACAGCTCGTGCTTCTACAGTGACAGGTGTTGGGATTTCAATCTCAGCTGTCACTGGAGTCTGCTCCAACAACACAACCTCAGACTCTGGTGCCTGTACTTCATCTGGAATGGGCTTTGCAACAGGTTCTGCTTTTGGTTCTAGTTTGGGAGTTTCTACAGTAGGAACAGCAGCAGGAATGGACCGTGAGATCTTTTCTGGAGCAGGAGCAGGAGCTGGAGGTGGAGCTTTAGCCGCTTTTTTTGTGGTTCCTGCAGGGGGTGCACTCACTGCAATCCCCCGGCTGGCTTTCACCGGCGGATTGGCAGCATGTTGTTCTTCAAGTGCTCTTCTCTGGGCTTGCTGCAGGGCAGGAAAGACACAATAACATCTGATTACCGTTCTGATAGTAGTATGAGAGGCATTATTTAAGTTTTTGGGCATACAGTTATCTTAACCCTGACATGTAGTTGGCTCATGATAACATGAACTGATATTTTCTCTCAAAAAAGTGATATTTGGAAAATACAAAGTTTGCGAACATTTGCCTTTCCAAGCAAAACAAACGTGACACTTCATTTATAATGGCTTCAAAGACATGTTCAGTATGTAAAACAAGATAATAAAAGATAAAAGTGAAATACAAAGAAAGGCAAATGACAGTGTATGAGGTATAGATGTTCTTGAGGCTTTATCGTGTTCAGATACTGATGTTATTGTCACTTTAGCACCCAGGAATACCAGGCATGCCATACCAGCCATGTCCAACATATTTTTTAGCTTTGGACAAAACCCCCTCAGGCTTTGATGGAGGTTTTAGTAGTACAGACCACTAGAGGGAGGGGGAAACTGGGAGTAGACACAGCAAAGCTAGTTAGATAATGGGAGCTAATTAGTTGAATCAGACCGGTCCTGACAGGTTTGGTGAAGCGGGAACGGAAACCGTGCGAGTCAGCAGCACTGATGGGTGCCCCGCGGGCCAGACAGTGGGGCTAATCACATCATAATCAGGTTATAATCAGGTTACAATCACTCCCTGAAAATGCTTTTGTTAGGCTGAAGGCCAGTAAGGTATTCGCAGTGCTGCACCCATGCTGTAAGCCAAAAGCTCATGTGTATGAAAGCGCATATATCTCTGAGTATCTAGCTAGACACAATCAAAACAACTTCTGATTTTTGCCCATAAATCACCTGTAAACATCCCTATGACAAAGTAATACATTGTTTCCAATGATAAAAAGTTTTAACCATATTTCTCAGTCTTTGTGAAACTGACACACATATGCACACATACAAAGGCATATGTGACCTGAGTATCATTCAGCTATATGTCTGAAAGTTCCAAAAACACGTTCGCTTCCTGTGCTCTGATACCTCTGAGGTAAAGCAATGATAAAATTGAATTGTGAATGACTTTAAGGGTCATTTTCATCTGTCACTGCCAGACTGTGGAAGAATGAGAGAGACAGAGTCCACTCTGGCTAAAGTGGGGCAAGACATTCCTTCAGTCAACACATTACCAAATACAGATGTGTGGTGTTCAGAGTCATGCACTGGTCAGCCAGCCAGAAGCTTAAGTTTGGTGGGGGTTAGGGGCAGAGGCAATGAGGAAGGATGCCAGAAGAAGTCTGCACTGAAAAGGCTTACCAGAGCTGGATGACTGGGCTTCAACAGTGTATCAGTGCATGCTTTTATTTTTTAGTTGTTGTTTTTTTTTATTAATATACATTGTTAATGATTAAACATATGCTAAAGAACAGTATTGGGTTATGGAGTATGGCGTCATTGATCTCCCTCCACACCCACCCCTCCAACACACACACACACACACACACACACACACACACACACACACACACACACACACACACACACACACACACACACACACACACACACACACACACCTTTTCTGTCACACCCCTTTTCCTCTGGGCACTGAATGTTGAAGAGTTACATGTCTCCAGTCATTCGGCTGAATTAGCGTACAACTGGCAAAGCGAATTCATCATACTGAATTACAAAGAGCAGCACTGTATTGAAGTACACTGTGTACTGCACTGCATTGTGTGGCTTACTGTATTTTTGGTCCAGAACATGAAAAACAGGCAAGTGGTCATTTCGTAGTATATTTAAAAAATACTAGAAAATGGAACTTATCGCATTTTATGATAAGAAATTCAAGATGTGCATAAACGTTTAATCTCTATCCGTAACCTTAACAGAGCGCACCGAGAACATCCATTGCGCACAGGAGCTGAGCACAAAATCAACAATTTCTCTGTCTCTTTCTTCTAATATAGAAACCAGAAGCATGCTCGTCAAAATTAAAAATATGTGTGAAATTTATATGTTATTTATTTAGGTCCAGTTTTGGTACCTTTTTGGTACGGTCTTTTGTCGTTGCCAGATTTTACGCACGGGTTACGGAGCGTCTGAGAGAAGCAACGACAAAGTGGAAATCTGCCAAACAATCACCAAACTGACTTAAGTATAACAAAAATAAAATAATGTGCAAAAAAGGAAAGAAAATGTAAACGAAATTTGTTTTACAATTTAAGCACTCGCTTCATTCATTTTTTCACAGAGGCAAAAAGGCGTATTTTACATTTAAATCCATGTTTTTGCAGACCATTATTTTACAGTGAATTGAACAAAGAAATCCCATAATACTCTATACTTAATTTAAGAATAAACGCCTGACGTGCGCATGCCACCACTTACCACCCTTCTCATACGACGCTTGTTCTTCTTTCTCTTGCTGGGCATCTTGGTGCGTGCTGAGGAGAACGAGGATAAACCAAAGAAATGGAACAAGCAGAGAGGCAGAGTGAACAAAGTGGATGTTTATAAAGCCGACTGTCTTTCTGTTACCTCTGTACCGAACCTATAGGAGGACTTGGATGAAAGATAGGGGCGTGGAGAAAGAGAGAGGAAAGAGAGAGAGCGCGCGCGCACGAGAGCTCAGTCAGTTGTTTGTATTGGAGTTGGTCTGCCTAGCTGGATGTCGAGTTCTGTTATGTAACCACTCCATCAAAGCAGAGAGAGAGAGAGGTGCGAGGTTGTGCGGTGCCACACCCCCTCCTCTCGATTTGTTAGAAATACTTTGACGCAAATGGGAACACCGACGCACTTGATCTATAGTTTTCTGTCCTGTGAGACTTTTAATGTGTCGCTTCTGGAACAGAACATAAACATAAAAAGAACAAAAAACATCAACAATCATTATAACCTAAAAGCCATATTTGTTGACAGAACAACCACAAGAGGAAAATACAGTCAGGCTTGTGCAGAAAACAGTGAAAACAGCCTCTGTCAGTCTTTTTTGAATACATTAAAATCATGAAGCCAAATAATAGTGTTCATTGTGCTCGTTTTTCATGCAGAGAATAAAGAGAAACAAAGCTTGTACATGTGTCTATGCCCACCACCCCCCTGGTCCCTGCATCAGTTGTGAGAACCCATTGTTTCCAGTTCCTTGTGTAGCGTTGTGCCAGTTATTGTCCAATTTAATTAAATGCATAAGTTCCATAAACATATTTTATACTTCCCGTATGTTTTACACTGATATGGATGTTTGCGTTCAGTTTTCTTATCTGAGAACGATTTTAGTGTTTGGCCGATGCTAATAAACTGATAAAGTAATTTGACAGCATACACTGTGGCAGTTTTTGCTGAAGCCTTGCTGCTTGAGTTACTCCTCAAGAGTGTGCAGAAGAGTGCAACAGGCAAAAAATTATTTTATTACCAGAAGCATGCCTATGCTAATATTTCCATTCAAGTTGCTGTAGCTCTGGAAAACCTCAGTCAGTAAGGTGGATTTTCTCGACCTTTGAACAGGAACCACCAACCAAACAGCAAATCTTACAATAATCTGAGATTATTAAGTGTAGGTGAAAGTTTATTACATTGACTAAATTATATATATATATTTTTAAAAAGCCCAAGGGAATAATAAATATACTGTGCTTTTCTTGTATGTTTTATTTTAGGTTTCTTAGCTAATTTGTAAGGCAGACATGCAGTCAAATATCAGTAGATTTTAGGTTACGGTCCCATTACCACTGGTCAATTGTTGTTCAGTCTCGACAAGAAAGTGATGAAGTAGGCCGAGTATTTCCAGACAGCATACAGACATTTTCTCTCTCACCCCTTAGACAACCAAATGTTTCTCAAGGGAGAGAGTTCATGAAGATATTGTGGATCAGCTGCCTCCAGCTCACCCTATCCCTGGCATCCACTTCTGTCACACCAGTCTTCTACATCTCCTCCATCACTGCATCCATGAACCTCCTCTGTGGTCTCTTCCACCTGCTCCAAATTCAGCATCCCTTGTCCAATATATCCTCTCTCATGTCCAAATAACGTCAGCTTTGTCTTTATAACTTTGTTTCCAAACCTCTCGACCTGAGCTGTTGTTCTGATCTACCTGCATGGTATTTGCATGGTTGATCACAGGTATTTGAACGTCCAGCTTCACTTTCTCTAATACTTGCATCATCACCTTTCCACCTGCCTTCATCTCATTTGCACGCATGCATTCTGTCTTGCTTCGTTCCTTTTTTCTATTTAGCACACCTCCACCTTTCCAGGCTCTAACAGATTAACAAAGACATGGTGACATTTTGAAGACTCTGCATTTCATGACCATATTTGGATGACAGGCTTACTGTTACGACCCTCCCACACTCATTAAAACCATGGTCTGCTGTTGATTGGCTGGCATGATAGGATCAGCTAATTTGTGTCACCTGTGTCTTACAGACTATACAAGCTGGCCCAGATAACCTGCTTAGTCTCTCTCTTTCACTCCACCTTACATCAGCTTTGTGTCTTGGTTAGGTTATCTTTAACAAGTTATTTTATATTTAAGTGAATTTCTTGTGTGAACTCCCTCCTTGCCACCGACTTTAATCCACTATGTAATACAATTTAAATTTTATTATTTAACCTTTATTTAATTTATTTAAATTATTATTTAAATTAACTGTGTATGTTATAAAGTAACATACACATAAAATACTCATTAAAGCCATAGGACAGACTTTTTGGACATGCTGTTCTTTGTCTATAGTTTTATTAAAGTAGTCTGCAGTTTTTCGGTACTTCTCCAATGGCTGAAGTCTTCAGCCTTAGAAGATGCCCTTAATTTAAGTGAGCTGATTGGAGTTCCAAAACCTTGCAGTGTCATCCATTGGCATACTATGACTGCAGGAAAATGGGATGGTAACTCTCCGTTAAGGCAGATGGAGCCCCTCAACAAGGGCTGACACACTTTAGCTATCAGCTGGTCAGAAGTGAATCACCATCTTTAAATAGATTCACAGTGTTTACCTGGGATAAACTGGGTTATCATGTCAGCACATGCTTGAATGTTGTGCATCAACAACACCCCTCCGAAGCTTGGCTCCATGGTTACCAGTCCTGTACTATTAATGAAACTAACGCATACTCACATGCAGACACATCAGAGAAAAACAGCCCAATGCTATTTTTAGGTTTGGGAGTTTCACCCACGCCCCAAGAGATATTTTTGGTTACCAGTTAGATACAATAATGCAGAGTTATGTACAGATACTTAATTGAAGCATTCATATAACATACAAATTCATTTCAATTTAAATGGGATCCAACAAGGATTGCCATAATTTGTTCGTAATTATGATTCTTTAATGTTGTATTTGATGTAGAACAGAGAAGATTCATTTTAACAATGAAGATAGTAAATAAGTAGCACGTCAATAACATAACTCATAACGTTTCCTTTTCAATTGTCAGCAACTGCAAGGGAATTTCAGAGTTTTATAGAAGTGAAACTGAAAACTGAAAGTTCATGACAGACATGTTGTATATAAAAAATTCTGTGTTGGGTTGTTATACGTATAAATATTATTTTTGTAACTGTCATGGATTTCACGTCTATTATTTTAGGGTCTTTACCTTACAGTATAAAGCGCCTTGAGACAACTGTTGTTGTAATTTGTTGCTATATAAATAAAATTGAACTAAACTGAACTGAACTGATTGTTAATTTGACTTCAAATGCAGGTTAGGTTTGGTTACATATCAGCGATTGGTACAACAAGTAGCACTCTGGAGTTCTGAAGCAGATCCAGTAATGAGTGTTTGCCTGAATCTGGTATTTTAGTATTGTTGCTGTGAACAAGGGCAGTTTTATCATCTTGTTAATCATGAATTAATCATACATTCACAAGACTACTGGAGGAATTCCATATTAGCTGGTTTTCCCTTTGTGAAGCTTGTTTTATTCTTTTGGATTTTTTTTCTAACTTAGTTGGACAGTGAAGTCATTTTTGTCATCTATTTGTTCAGTGATGTAGCATAGCAATACAAACTCAGAGTTTGTTGGTAAATTTGCTAAGTCCACCTTACAAACACGGGTTAATCTCACATGAAGAAGAATACAAACACAACCAGAAGTTTGGCAGCTGAATTTAAAAAGATGAAAAAAGAAAGAAGCTTGAAAAGGACAATGATCTCCTGCAACTCAGTATCCTGGATCGGAGGTGGCATGTGTCAGTGCGAATGTCAGTTACTGTGATTAGCAAACGAGTTCACAGATAGTGCAGGGAGTGTTCATTAAGAGTTACAGTCCCCTGATGACAGAGGCCAGACAAAGATAGCAGCACAAGGAAAGACCTGACAGAGCAATGCCAGGGACTCTCCAGTGCATGTTTGAGAAGCAGCAGACAAAGAGAATGAAGCAGGGGGAGAGGGATACTGTACACGACTGTCAGTCATCACAGAATATTTTCTTTCATTTCTTAGCAGTTCTCTTGCTCTAAACTTCTGTTCCGTCGCTGTCACATTCACATATCTATCCCCATGCATTCCTTTTTATATTATCTGCATGCTCCTCTCTGTCTGTGCAGCCTCAAGGGAGTTTCTTTCTCGAAATCCATCCCACATTTCTCTTTCAGAACAAACAGGGTGAAGACGTAACACAAGTGGACTGAAACAGTTTTAGCGGATTTCTTTGCAGTTTGGCTGAAGGACCAACCTCCAGAACTGCCCACATGTCAATTTAATCAAATTCTTTCAGTTCAGTTTTATTTATATAGCACCAAATCACAGTAGAAGTCACCTCAAGGTAGGCATGTAGCATGTAGGGAGGCTAAGAATTACTTAAACCAGCAGCTGAGTTCCTTAAATTGTATTTCAAAATTGTTTACTAAACAAGGGAAGAAAAAATACTGCATTTCTCATTGTCTTTCAAATAAATTAAATGAAAGCTGAAGGGCACATTATATTATCAAACCCCATAGGAAGTCAGCCTTGTGAAGCTTCAGTCTACCGCAGGGGTGAATTCCCGCAAGTTTCATTTATACACTTCTTCCAGTGTTATACTGGGAACAGATAAGTGTGTGACACTCTTACAGAGAAACAGTTAGCTACATGATGTACTAGACCTGATTCTAACCAGGGGTGGCATAATCAAAGCCATTTCTTTACACACATACAGGTGTTACATTCTGTAATATGCACTATATATGGCTAAAACTATGTCAAATTCAGCAGGTAGAAGGTGGTACAAGATATAAAACTAGGGTGGCACTAGGGGTGGCAAGAGAATATTTTAAGGTGGCAAATGCCACCCTATGCCACTGCAGTAGATCCGCCCATGATTCTAGGTGTGCTTTGGAGAACAGTTAGCAGAAGAGCCACAGCAAGGCCTGAGAAAAGGACAGATTAGAGCTTACTTCAGTTTACTGAAAAGAGTGTTGTAACTTTAATTTCAGAGAGTGTTGCATAACTTTAATAATTTTTCTATCAGAGGAGCATAGAGAGTGCTTGGATTCAAGTTTCTTTGTTTTGTTTACCCCCTTAGGCAGAGTTAGTATTCAGCAGACAAGTCATTTATCCTTTTAATATATATTTCACAAATAAGACAGAGAGATAATCGTGTAAATATATTGCAACACGGAAAAAAATCCCAAACAACTTTGCTCTTATGTATTTAAACAATGATTGGATCTGCACATTATTGCTTTTTGAAAAAAGAAAATAGTAAAACATGGTATTGTAAGTATAAAGTAATAAAGGCAATAACAGAGACAGAGAAAAAGAGAAAAGGTGGGATTACGTACACGGTGTAACAGCAGGAAGAGAAGCAGAACTTTTTCCATTTGTGGAGGTTATTGTTCTGACTCCTATCAAGGCTGTCAAAAGAAATGTCAAAATCTCCTCCTTTAGTTTATTTCTCCTTGTGCAATCATGTTTATCACTCCTTTAAAGAGATGTGTCAGTAAGTGAACGTACAGGGTTTTATTTTAACAGTCCATATAGTCTAGCATTATCCCAGCAAACACGCCTTAGCAGACCTAACCATGGGTGAACTGTGGGGCTGTGTGAGCAGGGCAAATCCACTCTCACCCATGCAGGACTCAAGTAGATGTGTCCACACAAGGGTCAACAGCAGTTTTGCCTTTTGGGGACCTTGTAAGAGCTTGACAATACACATTCCAGGTGTTAATCTGAGACTGCTTCCTTCAAAGTCTTTAATAGTAAGAGGCTTATTTAATACTTCTAGTATGATACTTATTCACAAAATGTAATGTGGTTGTGCAGGAAGTAAAAATAACCAGATTAGAGTAATATAAACCTTTAACAGATCTGTGACCATGTTTTTAACAAAATTATATAATTATAACAAAACAGATAAATGTACGTTTAGCAAAGTAAAGAAAGACCTGGAAACTACAAGATGACAACAACAAAAAAGCATGAGTGTCTACACGCTTGGAGTGCCCCCTGGTGTTAAGTTTGGTCACTGTTAGATTGGATCGTTTGACGAGACACTCCCTATGTGATATTATACTGTCATAAAAGAAGGACTTTGGCTTCACCTGTGATTAGTCATTTTGCTATCAGGAAGCTGACAGAGAATAGTTCGTGCAGCAGGTTAGTGGGTTGTTGCTGTGAAGTTTTAAAAGCTGACATAAAGACACCATGACTGTGGTTGATATGTAGTTTTATATATAAAATAAGCATAAGTGTAACGTATTAAAGGATTCATTGACAAAAGTGAACAAAACTACAATTGTCAGGCAAAGTTAGATACATAAGTATATGGACAATGGCACATTGTCTATGTACACCACACAAATGGATTTTAGATCAAACAATCAAGATGTGAAGACTTTCAACTGTAATTCAAGGGGCTCATCAAAAATAACTGTTTAGGAATTGCAACCATTTTTACACATAGAACCCCATTTTCAGAGGCATTCCTGTTATTCTGTGAAAAATGAGGCAGATGAAAGAACCTGGAAATGTGTTAAATGTGGTAGTTTTTGACTGCAACTGAGATCCAAAGACATGTCAGTGCAAGTGACAGGAAGCCATCATTAGGCTGAAAATAAATAAACCTGTCAGAGAGCTAACAAAAACTGTAGGAGTGGGATAAAGAATAATTCTTTCTTTGGTTAGAAAAAAAAACATTCACAACATCTAGCAAAATCAAGAAACGTTCTCAAGGAGGTGAGTGAGACTCTCAAGAGATGACTTCATGAATAGAAATGCAGTGGGTTTACAAGCTGTGCCTTTTGCCCCGTCTTCTTCCTCTTACCCCCATCTGGTCATGCAGACGGCTGCCGCTGTCAGGGTTCTTGGGTCGTTGACCCAGTGTTTTCAGTTCGTTCATGTTCAGTTTATTTCTCACTCGTTCACAATTCCTGTCTTGCTGTGCCAGTTCCTTTCCTGTGTGTCGTTAGTTTGATTAAGTTCAGCTGTGTACTCACCGGTCTCTCATCAGTCTGTGTATCTAAGTCCTCAGTTTCCACTCGCTCATTGTCTTGTCATTGATGTCGTCACTGCCGTCGTTCCCATGTGTGTTTTCAGTTCAGCCAGCCATTCAGTCATCCAGCCAGTCAGCGTTCGTTACTGTTCTGTTCATCCACTCACTACACTAAACACCCTTGATCCTGCACCGTGAGTCCTGCGTTTGGGTCATCTCTTCCTCGCGTCCACACGTGACCCCTGACAGCCGCTCCCTGAGCTTGTCGGAGGTTTTCTCCTGTTAAAAGGTTTTCCTTCCCACTGTGCCAAGTGCTTGCTCATAGGAGGTCATCTGATTGTTGGGATTTCTCTTTGTTATTGTAGCATCTTTATCTTATTATATAAAGTGACTTGAGGCGGTTGTTGTTGGGAAAATGAAAAGATTGAATTGAAAAGTTTACAACGACAAAAAAACAAAAAACTAATGGCTACACTCAAGAAAAGTTGTAAAGGACCAGCTCTTTGTTCAAAGCATACCATATCATCTGTCAAACACGATGGAGGCAATGTTATGGTCTGGGCTTGTATGACTGCTCAGATTCAGTTTATTTATTTATTTATTTTCCCGCCTGTCCCGTTTGGTTCTTTTGCCATCAGAATTATTGTCTGAAGGCCAAGAAAGATGTCCAACGGATTTACTATACCAAGTGGACCATCCCAGCCTTGCCGTATTGGTCCATTTGATTGACCTTTGTTTTTATTGTTTATATTTTTTTTATTTTCAGTTGTTACATACGGGACAGACATGAATGGGGGAAAGGAAAGGGAGAAAGAAAGAGAGGGAGGGAAAGAAAAACAGAGGGGAAGAGGAACAGTGATAAAGGCCACACCAAAAGGGGGGGACAAAAATACATATACATCAATCACCTGGATCACCTGTTGAGAAGAAAGAAAAGAGAAAACAAACAAAAAAAAAGAGCGCAATATAATAAAAAACATCATCGCGAGAATCTATGTGTATATAACAGTAAATACTAAATACTGAATATTATTGTGCAGCACGTAAGATCGACAGCACACAGTGTGCTTTGAGGTAGCAGCCAAAAGAGGTGTAGTTTGTGTCTGTGAGCACCCGTGTGTACACCTGTGAGCATGAGAATCCAAAAGGTTCCTTCATGTAACGATCTGCTAGAGGGTGTGGGGAGCCATAGCCCCGCCCCCCAGGGCATGAAGCAGGTATGGAGGAGATCCAGGCTCTAGACATCCAGAGACCCCATCTGGATGTCTAGAGCCTGATCATCTGTCAAACATGATGGAGGCAATGTTATGGTGTGGGCTTGTATGACTGCTCAGATTCAGCCAAATGTTGCCAAACTAATTGGATAACCCTTAATGGCACTTCAGAGGATAATGACTAAAAACCTGCTGCAAAAGCACCTCAAGAGTTTCTTAAGCCAAAGAAACTGGAAATTCTTCAATGTTTTAAGTTGCACCGAAGTGAATCTTTGTAAAACATTTCAACTTTTATTCCAACTTTGTTAAAATTTATGACAAGCTTGATTTAGTGTTTTTCTTTATTTAAACGTATCCACAATATGTACATGTGATACAATCATTATTATGAACATACATTTACATGAAAAATTTCCTAAACATTGAAATCTTTTTCTAACCTCTGTTTCCAGGTTCATATTACAGACTTTGTTGGAGCGTTCAGTCTGTACAGAGAACTTTAAGTAGACCAGCTACTATAAATATCATTCACTTTTTTTTTCCTGAGAACAATTTGAACAATTAATTTGCGAATTTTGTCTATTTACACATTTCATTTCAAGTAAAGTGACTGTTTCATTAAAGTCTTAAAGCAAGTTCTCAGAAATCACAACAGTAATTGAATGGTACGTGAACAGCTGTAATAAATAGCACTAACTGATTGTTCGGCCATAACCAACGGCTGAACAATGAGTTACACCTATGCAGTCCCTGTCATGAGTGAAAAAGGCCTCTTCTAGCACAATATGAATACAACATCACTGCAACCGTGCTATTACAGTCGCATAAGTTAATCAGCATACATATATGAAAATACATGCTTGTCAGGCACACTTCAATATCATGTACTTCACTGTATGTGCTTGTTTAGAACATCACTTAAAAAGCAACCAGAGAATACATGCTTTCCAAAATAGTCACCCAAAGCTAATATTTTGATGAAAGAATGAATAGCGAATATCTAAACCATTTTAGTAAATATACAGATTGTGAACAAGCAAAATGCAACCATTTCAGTTTCTCACAGTGTTATTGTAAATGCCATGAGTGCCATCCCTTTACTGTCTGTTGAAATGAAGTCTGTAAAAGTGGTGAAAAAAAATGCATCTCGTCCTCAAGATGTTGAGTGCAAACCAAAACAACGTGTATTTCAGTTTAGCTCTGCGCTAAACGTAATAAATACCTGATACCTGATACACTTCTTTGATATCCTGCTAATAAACACAGAGAGAACAAGCTGATACAGAAACACGTTTACAGTGTTGTAACTTTAAACCTTTTCCATTTCCGCAACTTTGATTCTCTTCGTGCCAGCATCAACTCCCTTAAAACAATAAAGAAAACAAGTCTAACAATAAAACCAACCCTTAAAAGATTAGAACTTCTCGTTACTTATGTCCACAAGGCAGTGCAATATCGTGAGTGTCCGTAACCTCGACACAATAATGATTTTTCCTTATGGTTGTTACTGTGCCTGTGGTTGAACCATGTCTGGGCGAGGCGGTGGGGGTGTTATGGGATACATAGAAATGCTTTGTTCATTGTAAGCAGGTGGGAGCTCATCAGGCTTAAATTCCAGCTGAAGATAGAGAAAAAAAGAGCTATAATTTAGCAATAGCCTAAATGTACTGATATATGGGTGCATTATTTTGTTAGCGCAAGAGAAAGAGATGCAGAGAAAATCATAATCACCTCATTATAGGCAGGTGGGGGTCCTGAGTAGACTGTTGTGCTGTATCGTGGTGGTCTCATGGCATCACCACCTTGATCTTCGCTGTCCTGCTGTGGTATGCTCCTGGGGAAGGGAATGAAATATATGGACTGCGGGAGCCTGCCCTGGTCACTATGTCTTATAGACCTCCGTGATATAGGGTCATCCCTTTGGCGATGGCATAGTCTGCATATAGTGGTGCAGAACATCATGGCGAGACCAAAACCCAGGATGCCCAGGAAGATCCTTGGAGAAAGACGAAGATGTGGAGAAAGCAGAGAACAGGTTATCTAACAACTCTGGCACAGTTTGAAAACTCTCAGCCTTCCCTGGTGGTGGAAGATGTTACCAGTTTATTAGTTTGCTGTTTTAATAGAATAAAAGAAACTGAAAAAAAGGATTCTTTTTCAGCCAATAATACATAGTACACACAGCACAGGAAAGTAATTATCATAGAAAAGTATCAATGAAAAGAAATGGGTCTTACTGTAGAAAGACACTGTAGTCCGAAAACATCCTTAAATCTGGTGGATGAATTCTTAATGGGCCAAAATGACAGTGGAGTAACAAACCACTGAATGAACCTGAAAGGCAAACATGTAAAACAAAAAGAAAATAAATAGATTTTTTATTTTTTTTTGTCATCAGTGATCTAAAAACAGTGCAGTTAAAATGTAAAGATCTTGCTTTCACGAGCTTATGTCGTCACCCTTTCAATGAAAATGTTCCATTTTTAGATCTTTTCGTATCAGTTGGAAAATGTGTACACTTTGAACTTTAAACCCAATGTTTTGTCATAGAAAAAATGAAATCTCCAAGGAGCTTTTATTGCCTGTCTTGATTGTACTAGGATAGATAAGATAGGATAGGTAGGTTCTGGAAGAAGATTTCTTACAAAGCAGCACTTTGTACTACAGTAGCCTCATATAATTTGCAGTCATTTAGTTTAACTATTGCTGTCAGTGATATTTCGCAAAGACGGGATGACTGCACTTGTTCCATGATGCCCATAAAGCAATCAGGTGACGACTTGAAATATTAAATTGATTACAAATAGGTATCAATTTCATAGCCTAATAGCAAATCAAATCTTAGCTTATTTTAGGCTGTTGACATATTAGTGAGCGTGGATTTCAAAACTGTGAATCAGAGAGGTGAGATGGATGAGTGATTCCACAAGTTACCAAATTCTGACTTGTGGAGTCATGTTAAATGAAGTAAATAAACCATGACTTACTCAGAAAACATGGTTTTTATACAACACGATTATAAGAATGAAGTGTCTGACAAATAAACCTTGAATTCAATTTGTGACAGTTCCTTTTTCGTGAGTAAATCATAATATTAGACCTGTTTATCAAATAATTAAGCATTCACTATCAGATGGAATGGAAAGACAAATATATTATCAAAGGCTTAAAAACACAAGATACTAATACAGCTGCTGCACCAAGCCACAAATCAAATCAAGGTGTCCACAATAAGAAAGGTCTGTTTAACTGATTCGCAGCCTTGAATTGAGAAAAGTAGGTCACTGTGTTAAACATGCCTTTTAAGGCTGGCTCAGTTGCCAAAGTTAGGGTTTTCCCAAAATTATATTTTTATTTTCTTAAATGTAAAATGCTGGGAGGGCAACAGATTACAAGATTTTCAACATAATGAAACTGTGATAGTAAAGCCACAAAAACTCTGCCCGTACTAAGGTGATTTAGCATTAAAAGTTTTTTTTTTTAAATAAATTATTAAACAAAAGCGAACAAGAGAACCTAAAACAATCACATGAGAAGTAGGCGAGGTGAGCACATGATCGGTAAGCACAGCGGGAAAGTGGCCTAGTCTGCGCTTCTAAAACAAACAGCTTCTAGTATTTTCAGATTTTTGTTATTAGATTCAGTTTTATCAGCTTCCTGTAACTGAGCAGAATAGTCAAAACAAGGAATCAGAAGAAAAAAAATCCAGCTCTGTGCTCTTACCTTCGATCCAGCCACAAGTTCTCTCACGTATGAGACTGGGAGGGAAAACTCACTGGAGCAGAGTGCAGTTTTATTATGAGTGTCCTGATAAGAGGCGGTGTGTACAGTGTGTTCAAGCATGGGGGCGAGTGCAAAGAAGGCACGTTTAATAGCACCTGAAATACACTGAGAATTGTAGTATTCTTAATTGTTACCAGGGTTTTTCCACCTCTGCACATCTTACACACACACACACACACACACACACACACACACACACACACACACAACAAAAACTAATATCTGTTAATAAAAGCCAGGGGTCGGCAACCCTGGGCACGCGTGCCACAGTCGTCACGCGAAGGGTTAAGTGATGGCACGACCATAGCTGGACTGGCCATCGGGCATACCTGGCATTTGGTCGGTGGCCGATGATTTTTTTTTTTCTTTTTGTAATGGTATATAATGAAAGTGGTGGATTGGCCAGATGCTGGTCGGTGTGTAAAAAACGAACTCAGTTGTTTGGTGGTGGCTATGGCGAAGCTTCCACAGATTCGTTAACATTAATAAGTGGTGGATGCCAGCAGGCGGATGAGAGAAAGGGGAGGCAAGAGGAGAGACCCGAGGCAGCCGCCGGTCCGAGTGTCAGGTGAACTGAACTTCAGGTAAGAAGTTATGACCTGCAGTCTACCTGGGTCAGATATAAACCAACTTTAGGTGCAGTTTATTTTCGTTGTGCTGACTTTTTACAGTCAGTTACAATAACTGTACTGTGTGCTAGCTAGCATGACAGAGAGTCTATACAGCTGGGTGGGTGCTATGAAGTTACTGATAGTGAACTTTATTTTATTCATAAGGTTACTTAGTAGAGTTGCCAACCGTCCTGTAAAAAGACGGAATCGTCCCGGACTTCAGCTACAATGAAAAAGACATAAAGCTGGAGCTGCACAGCTGCCTCTTCTCTCATTCTCTCCCCTCTCTCTCCTGTTGCTACTTCAATCATGAAACTGATCAATGATCAGCTGATTGGCTTTTCTCTCTTGTTTGTTTATCGCCCACTTTGGCCAGAAAGAGGAAACCGCCGGATGTCGTGCTAAACAACAGCAGCACGTTTAAGCTTGATCAGCTGTTGTTAAAATTTATTTAATATTTCTTTCTAGTAGCTGATGTTTGCTGGAGCCACAGCTGTAAAACCTGCTGGTCATGATGTCGGTTTGGTTATCTGGTGAGAGGGAAACATGCAGATGAAACCAGGAGATGTCCTTACTGAATCATCAGAGCTGAACAGGTTTTAGGTGACATGAATGAGTTGAAGGGCTGGGTTGAATATTAACAAACATGCCATATTGGCCCAGTTTATTTCTCTTATCATTGTTGTGAGGAGACCATAAATAGGATTTGTATTTTCTGTTGTACAGTTCATTTGCTGTTGTGGAGTTCTTGTTATGGATAAAAAGTGTCTGTTTTTTGTTTCAAAACAGCTGATAACTATTCGCTGATAGCTGCCAACATCTGCGAACAAATATAATTCTATAAAGTGGTTCTATATATTGTGTAACTGTTCATATAGAGCAGGGGTAGGCAACCTTTCTGATGACGAGTGCCATTTAAAATTTCCTCAGAGGTCAGTGTGCCATATGATTGCATTAGCAATAAATCTAATAACGCTCTATATGAACAGTTACACAATATATAGAACCACTGATAAGAGAAATAAACTGGGCTAATATGGCATGTTTGTTAATATTCAACCCAACCCTTCAACTCATTCATGTCACCTAAAAGGTAAACCTGTTTCTCCATCACCTGTTCAGCTCTGATGATTCAGTAAGGACATCTCCTGGTTTCATCTGCATGTTTCCCTCTCACCACATATCCAGACCGACATCATGACCAGCAGGTTTTACAGCTGTGGCTCCAGCAAACATCAGCTACTAGAAAGAAATATTAAATAAACTCTAACAACAGCTGATCAAGCTTAAACATTCTGCTGTAGTTTAGCGCGACATCCGGCGGTTTCCTCTTTCTGGCACAAAGTGGGCGATAAACAAACAAGAGAGAAAAGCCGATCAGCTGATCATTGATCAGTTTCATGATTGAAGTAGAAACAGGAGAGAGAGAGGGGAGAGAATGAGAGAAGAAGAGGCAGCTGTGCAGCTCCAGCTTTATGTCTTTTTCATTGTAGCTGAAGTCCGGGACGATTCCGTCTTTTTACGGGATGGTTGGCAACTCTATTATAATATTATTTGTTTAACTGTCATGTTTGTTGTTGTTGTTATTTAATTAAACAAATTCCACTGTTTTTTTTTTCAGTGGCGGGGGGGGGGGGGGGGGGGGGCACCATAAAGCATTTGTGCTTAGGGCACCCAAATGGCTAGCAACGGCCCTGCTTGTGAATAAAATAAAGTTCACTATCAGTAACATCATAGCACCCACCCAGCTGTATAGACTCTCCGTCATGCTAGCAGTACAGTTATTGTAACTGCACAACGAAAATAAACTGCACCTAAAGTTGGTTTATATCTGACCCAGGTAGACTGCAGGTCATAACTTCTTACCTGAAGTTCAGTTCACCTGACACTCGGACCGGCGGCTGCCTCGGGTCTCTCCTCTTGCCTCCCCTTTCTCTCATCCACCTGCTGGCATCCACCACTTATTAATGTTAATGAATCTGTGGAAGCTTCGCCATAGCCACCACCAAACAACTGAGTTCGTTTTTTACACACCGACCAGCATCTGGCCAATCCACCACTTTCATTATATACCGTTACAAAAAAAAAAAAAATCATCGGCCACCGACCAAATGCCAGGTATGCCCGATGGCCAGTCCAGCTATGGTCGTGCCATCACTTAACCCTTCGCGTGCCAACTGTGGCACGCGTGCCCAGGGTTGCCGACTCCTAATATAGAGCGTTATTAGATTTATTGCTAATGCAATCATATGGCACACTGACTTCTGAGGAAATTTTAAATGGCACTCGTCATCAGAAAGGTTGCCTACCCGTTATAAGCAGACTTCTATGAATTTCTGTTTTGTCAGTTGATCAGTGTCTTTTATTAGTATGTTCTAAAGGTCCCTCCAAAGAATTTATGGCAGCATTAGAAGTTTAAAAGAGAAAGAGACACGTTTATCTACAAGTTCTTAGCTGAAATTTACTGCCTAAGAAAAAATGAAAGTAAGGAAAGTAGTGGAATAAAACATTTTTATAATAGTATCGTGTTTCCTGTCACCTCTGGGCAAGAGAAGTTAAATCTGATGATTCATTAGTCGTCATTTTAAGGTATATTAAAATATGTAACAATTTGTAATTAATCTGGACACACTTAGCTTAATAACATCAGATTTTTCCTTCACTATGCATTCAGGTGTTGTGTCATGACGAGTCTTGTTAAAAGGTTTATTCCAATTATTTTACACTTCTATAAAGACTCACTGTTGTGTGAGTCTTTCAGAACAGCAATATTAGCTGTTATTATAGGCAGGATTAATACACCGCTGATCCTAATTTATAAAATCTTTTTGTTGTGTGTCTGAGAAGAAAGCCCAAAATTCAACAGGAAACACTCCCAAACTGGAAGAACACCTGCTGATCAGAGGGATGAGGAGATACAAAGGTTATATCCATAAAACTCACAGGGACCGAACATATAACCCTTATCAAACTACTAATATAATTAGAACACTATGCTGTTAGAAAAAATGCATTATAGTTCAAAAGAAAAACTTTATTTGTCCAACGTTTAATCAAACCAACACACATCTTTACATTTTCAACAACGGTTTTAGTAACAGGAGCATAAAAATGGAAATATGCTACTCTGTTCAATAAACCAAAAAGAAAACAAAACACACACACACACATAAAACATTTTTTCTTACAGTGCTTTTTGTCTTGCCGAGCTTACTCATTTAAATAAACTGTACCAAAACACACACCAGCGCCGCTGGAATCCATGTTTAGCTCCTCAGTATTAAAATTTACCCAAACTGTGGAAAAATATAAACGTACAGAAGTGTAATCTAATCTTTTAACGACAACCAATAAACTGTAAAAATATATTAAGCGCAGCGCACTACATTGTCTGTTTCATTGGTTTTGCAGCATTCACTCGCAGACATGCCCACATTTTTATTTTTTTTTTCATCAAAAAAACTTAAGTCAGACATTCAGTGCATTTCTTTTGCACTATTTATATCACATCGTATAATCTTTATGCTGCTTCGCACTGAAGCAGAATTCAACATTTACTGTTAAAAAGCAACAACTGTGACTTCATCCAGCCAAAACAGAATTTAAACTTCACAGTTAAACATACACACTTGCACAAAGACATACTCAGCACACACAAACATCTCTGTGGAAAAAAACAAGCTCTTTTCTTCAGAAAAAAGGAGACTATTACAAACAACAAATAGGTTCATTTAATAATTATGTTATATGCTAAGGCTGCTTTTCCCCTTACTGAGGACTGTTATGTTAGTGTGCTCACATGTTGTTTTGCACCATGCCTGTGCACGGTTTGACCGGTTTGATCATTGTGTAACATTCCCTGGCACACTTACACTGTTGAATGAATGGTTACACATACTGTCTGTGCTCACTTTAAGAGTTAGGCCACAGATCTCACATGTGATTTAGTTGGACTCCTGTATGATTGGTTTCCATGCAAAAAAAAGTCTCCCATTAGCCCATATAAACTGTAAAATCAACTTCATTGTGAAACTTTTTGGAAAGCAGGTGTGCTGGAAACTGAGAGGAAAACACAAACACACATCAGCAGATTGAGGGAGAAGGAGGGAGGGAGAGAGAGAGAGAGGGAGAGATGCTGAAGCAAACTGAAGCAAACCTGGTCACAGAGGGTTAAATGCAGCTGGACTGGAGAGCGAGCTGACTTTTAGGACGTTCTTAGAATGGTTCATTAGTTTTGTTTGGATCTGAAATGCACCTGTTTAACATTTTTTTAGGCTGTAGTTTAAACAAGTGTAATTAAAAAACTCACTAGTGTGGTCAGTCAGTTTCAGGGTATTAAATAATACTTATAATGACCCACAATCTTTCCCAAAGCAAGCTCATTTTTTTGTAAACTTGTGGGACTGGGTAGAGATTTAAAGTGATTTTGACACAAAAAAAATCCAATTTAAGTCAGGACTTACTGCTATTATAGACAAACTTGAGCTGAAAAACAACCGTCATTGTGATCAACTTCATCTATTTTGTGGTTTGAGTTTACACAGATTTGTTTCTGTTTGTAATTATTCACTATTCATTATTTTAACCTTCCTGAAGCTATAAATCCTCATGAGACACTCGTCGGTTGCGCTTGTCCAGCCAAGCCTGCAGAAGAGGAAGATTTTTGTCCATCCAGCGGATGTTATCCTCAATGGTCTCGTAGGCCTGCTGGATGCACCTCATCTCTGAGCCCGTCTCCTCTGTCAGGGAGCCGAAGAAGCTTCGTACCTGAGTCGGTGTAAAGGAGGAAGACTTTGATCGACATTCTAGATGCAGCGTCCTTAATATTTAGATCCAGGCAATATTCTTGTTATCCGAAATACGGACATGCCTTCTGATCGAAATGCAGCCATACTTACCTCATCTAGCATCTCTCTAGTAGAGTACTGGTTAGTTACCCCAGTTACCAAGTATGATATAGTGCTGGAGCCGAGGTCAAACCTGTGACATCAAAGCAAACAAACACCAAAGTTCAAATTTTTTTAACCAGTGATAGAATTCCCTATTTTGTTAGGGAATAACTTCATATCAATATATAAATAAAAAACAAACAACATTTTCTGTATACAAATAAAGTTTATACTATAGGCTATTCTACCAATTTTAATACTCTTGGCAAAGGCGGTGCTCTCTCCTGGCTAAACAAAAGTATCAATATGTGCAAAACTGACAAGACTGAGGATTTAAGGCTGATGGTGTATTGTGGATGATAAAACATGTGTGTGATGGGCTGACTGACTTCTTGATCATAGTGTGCCAGTTGGCTCTGAGGAAGTCCCAGGCCAGCTGGTAGCCATGGGGGTTCTTGCTGACAGAGACGACTACGTCTGGGAGGTCCTGAGTCTTCATTATCTCACCGATGAGGCTCTGCTCCATCATCCTGCAGACACAAAGGGAACAGTAAAGGGAGAGCAGGGGTAATTATATCCCCTTAGCTTTAGCTAAGAAATACTGATGTGTCCCAGTTCCCATAATCTACACACCACTTGAGCTTGTCCTGCAGTGGGCTAACAGCCATGGCAGTCTTCATGCGGCTCTTGACCGACATTTGCAGCGAATGGCGGTACTTCTCAAAGAGGAAATCCCAGCCCTCTGGTGTTCGAGCTCCAATCACAAACACAGCCATGGTGATATCAACAGGAAGGCTAAAAAAACAAAAACAAGGAAGCTTTCAGTTCAGATGTATATACATAGTAAAATCAGATTTTCTTGTGCTATTGTTGACTATGACTCCAAACCTCATGGTGCCATCAGAGTCCTTCCACTGGTTAAAGAGCTGGGTGGCTTTGGTCACACAGGGAGCATAGTTCCTGACACAGGAAAACAGCAGCAGGTAACTTCTCAACACTCGCTGAGACACGGAGCCGGAGTCATTCCATTCCTGCTGGTCAATCAAATCCTGGAACAAATCTACAATATAGCTCTAAAAAACAAAAAGAGACATTAAATCCTCCTTAGAGAGTATACAGTTACAATCCACATACTGTATGTTTGTTTTCCTGCAAAGAGGAACGTCAGGCACCCCTCGAACGATGTTTGAACCAAAAAAAAAAAAAAAAAATTAACCAGTTTTTCTAAATTGGAGTTTTATTGCATAATCACAATGGACATGGTTGAAAATAACAGGAAAATGCATTTAAGGTACCATAGATTCACTGCTTTTAGTGTATGCAGTAAGACTAGCGAATGACTTCAGGGGTATACTAGCAAAGTGATACCTTTGTATCAGGGTTTTCCTGGTCCTTACCTTACCTTCAATTTTTTAACAGAATATTAATTATTTTAGTCATTTCTGAAATAGAAAATTATCACTACAAATTCATCTTAATAATGTGGAGACATAAATAAAAAGAATTAAGAAGCGAAATAGCTCTTAACAGATATTAAATATGATATTTTGTCACTAATAAATCAAAAGCATGACTTTGTTTTTGCTCACTTTTTCACATTTCTGTATTTATGAGTATAGATTAGACAAGACTAGACAGAAATCAGCTGCTTTCTTTAAGGTTTAGCACAGCACACCATCTGCCTCCATCTCGTGCGTTCCCTAGCATCCTCCTCTGTCACACCAACCCTCTGCATGTCCTGCTTAACTATATCCATGAATCTTCTCTGTGGTCTTCCTCTTTCTTTCTGCAGGGCAGCTTCAGCATCTTCTCTCCAACATATCCACTATACCGTCTCTGCTCGTGTCCAAACCACCTCAGCCTTACCTTTCTATCCTTGTGTCCAAACTGCTTGAGTTAAGAAGTGAAATTTCTAAAACGGTCCATTCTTCATCTCCGCCTCCTGTCTCTTTAATAAGTATCACTGTCTCCCAACATCACTACCATCTTGTAAACCTTCTCTTTTCACATCCATTGTAAAATTCTAACAAACTGAAATTATATATAGTGTGAACCCTGCTTCTTAGACATTTCACATTATAAACTAAATTATATACAAAATGAATCTTTCATTACACTGATTTTGGGACAGTACTTTTGTTTCGTGACTCAGGTACTCAAGATAACTTATCTTGAGTACCTGAGTCCATGACAAATTTCCCAGACTGGACAATAAATTTTATCATAATATTTCATATCATATTGCACTCTGGGGCACTCGGCTTATAAAACATGTGCAAAGTCAAAGCCTTTTTATTCTTTTTCAGTCCAGTGGTTGATATGCGTGGAACACCTGAAGTCAATAATTCAGATGGGTGAATGTATAGTTTTACCTTAAACTACTGTAAAGGCAAAGGTTATTCTTTTTTTCCCTAATTGGGCCTGTGCTTTGTTGAGCTTGGTCGCACTATGTCACTGAGTCACATATGTTGGTATAATGTGCCAAGTAATGTGCCAGCAAACTAACCTTCATCTGGTTCTCCAGCACCTTCATGTCTCTCTTTTCCATCAGTTTGTAAAGCGGCACAAGCTCTCCAAAGCCCTGAGTCACAGCCATGATCTTGGTCTCTCTGGACAGGTAAAGCGACAGCTCCAAAGCCGTGTCGAGCCTCACCTTCTCTATACTGCAAGACAGATGTCAGGTAAACATCCTGCTCCCCTTTTCTCCTTTCTAGCATACTGTGTGCTTGGATCTAAACATAATTTTAGCTGATATATTTCAAAATTCTTGGCTTTAGAACAAAGAGTAGGGAAAAAGCAATGTATGTGGAATGTATAATACTTTGTTTTCCTGCAAAGCTCAATATATCAGACTGCTTCACTTAAACTAGATACCAAAGGATAGACAGCTAATTTTGGTGTTAATATGCAATGTTTAAACAGACCTGACAAGCTGGAAGACATTGTGGATGAGGTTGGCACGGTCATTACCGCTCAGGGCTGTGTGACTGTGTTGCAACAGCTTGATAATAGAGTTCCACCCCTCGCCTGCATAATGAACCATGTAGTAACCACTCATGTCCACGTTGAACTTCACCCAGTCTACCTCTTCTGGCAGGAACAGGAAATCTGAACAAGACAGAAGAGTAAAGAGAAGCTTTCAAGTGATGAAGACTTGTGAAATTTAAATGAATATTGCCGTTTAAAAGAAAACCAAGGCTCAATGTCATCAAGTACTCACCAGTCTTTGTCTTAAGCAGAAAGCGGTGGACGGTGTTGGAGGCACTGGTCTTGTACGTCAGCGGGATCTGCCACAGGAATCTAGACACACAAAATAATGATTAATTAAAAGGTAATGTCTTTGTTTAATCATGATTAAATCGAGATAAGCAACTGTCAAACTGTTTATTATGACAATAAAAATACTGGAGACCGCCAGGGTGATCCCTCTGCCTCATAGCAGACACCCCTATGGTATCAATTTCAAAATCCTACATTGCCAAGTTATTGCACTCACAAGAGTTTCAGAAAACCTGACCTCTGACCTTTCATTTTTAGGTCAAGTTCAAGTCTTGACCGTGAGTTCAAGGTCAGAGGTCACTGACCTTGAAATCAAGGTCACTGAGAATAGAACTCATCCGAGATTTTTAGTAGATGCAACTATGGTATCAATTTTAAAATCCTACACTACTGTATTCTTCAGTTATCACATTCACAATACTTTGGGAAAATTGGATCTCTGACCTTTGACCTTTAAGTTGAGGTCACTGAGATATTAAGTTGTCCAATATTCTTAGTAGATACACTTATGTTATCAATTGAAAGCTCCAACGTCTCCTCATTCTCGATTTATCACATTCACAAACTTAGTTGTCCACACCGCCCCATCAACCTTTTACAGCTGAGGGGTAAAAACATAAGACTATTATTGGCTGGAGAAATGAAAGTGATGATTTTTCACTGTAAGCTTCAAAGACAGCTACACAGTTACAGGAACTGTTCAGTAAACTACAGTTTAAATATTGCACCCTGCTTCCTGCACGCTCCAGGCTGAAGACAGCTTGATGCTGTAAACTTGCATTGTAACAGAAAACGCTCCTGACAGCATACCCTTCACTCGGGGAGGGGTCGTCTGTCTTCAAGTAACGCTCCTGACTGAGCCTAACCTCCCGACCTCTGACCTCCACCGTGACCAGTGGGAAGCCTTCCTGCAGAGTCCAGGTGTCCATGATGGCCCTGACGTCTAGCTCATCACCAGAGTACCACTTCTGTATATACAGACAAACATAATGTTGTATAAATACAACAACGTCACAGGAGTTTATTGTAATTGCTAAAATATGCTCACAATCAGAGAGCTTTGTTGAACAAGTTTGCTACCAAGCATCAAACGACAACTTACCGAGGCTCCGGACTGAGTTTTGCGTTTAGAGCAGAATTCTGTGTGTTTCAGGCGACCTTCATCCAGATCATGTGAGCTGCAGATCTGAAGCACATTTAACAGAGATGAGCCACATTCAGCATTCACAGTTACATAAGAAGAAAAATGACTGATGAAAAATCAGTCCTCTAAAAGAGAGACCGCTCACACATCACTCACATTGGTCAGGCTCTCCCACAGGTGGCTGTTCACAGTGTTTTGGTAGCTGTAGCGCTTCAGGTATCGGACGATGCCAATCTCAAAAGCCTCAGGAGTGAGGAAGTCCCGCAACATATTCAGAATGCATGCACCCTGAAAACAAAATACATACATGCTTCTAAAAAAAGGAACAATATGAAACGTAGATAAGTCCTTCAGTGTTTTGATTCAACTGCACAGTGTGGGTTCAGCTTTGGGAATTTATGTCAAATATTAACAGATTTTACATGATGATGAAATACTGAGACGATTGTTAGTTTCAATATCCTACACAAGTACAGAAACATGAAACAGAATGTAACAGCCGAGGTTAACCTTGTCATATGACACATCGTCGAACATCTCCTGGATCTGTGTGGGATTTTCCACAGGGGTGGAGACTGGGTGGGAAGAGCTGAGGGAGTCTACTTCCATAGCCTCAAAACATTTTGCAAGGAAGAAATCATCCTGGAAGAATGAGAGGATGGAATCATGTTTATGCACATCTTTGTAGCCTTATCCAGCAAAACATAGGAGTTGTTCAGCTAATGTACACTACTAAAACTATGAGACTGTGACTTTAATGTCCTTCTGGTTTTTAGTAAATCATTTTAACTGATCTGTATGTTCCAATAGGACCTGGGATCAGTCAGTTTTAAATAAAGTTTCAAAGTCTCACCACATGAAGTTCTGGGTACGTGATGTCGAGAGAAACAAACTCCATGAACTTGGCGAAACCTTCATTGAGCCACAAGTCATTCCACCACTCCATCGTCACCAGGTTTCCAAACCACTGGACAGGTAGGAAAACATGCAAGAACAGCATTAAACATGCTCTTTCACCTTTAGTGTTGTTATACTGTACTAACGACTGAAAAGTCAAACAAACCTGTATCTACTGCACATGCTACGCTCAATCATACTGACAATAAATTTAAGCAAATTTTCTTTGTAAAGCTCTGACTTGGAAAACTTGGTACAGACTGATGAACTTTGACACGAATGAGTTTATTTTTATTTATTTTTTAGATTTTAAGCCTTTATTGTGACAGAACATTGAAGAGAAAAGACAAAGCTGGGAGAAAGACCAGGTGAAGACATGCAGTAAATGGCCTCGGCACTGATTCAAACCCAGACCTCTGGATTAGCCTTATAGCACATGGGTTGTCTGCACAGCCTAGCCATCCCCTAATGCTTTACTTTTAACTTAAAACAAACAGAATCAGTGCAGCTACCTGGTGCGCAAGTTCATGGGCGATGACCTTGGTGATGCCCAGCTTGTCTGAAGCTGATGACTTTTCAGGGTCAAAGAGGAGGCCGGTCTCTCTGTAGGTGGTCAGTCCCCAGTTCTCCATCGCACCTGACTGGAAGTCAGGAATAGCTGCCAGGTCTGCAGAGGGAACACAGTCACAAATAATGTGGTACAGTCATGTCACCTCACGGTTCGACTAGGTATGGCTTACGTTCTCCTCTGATACATCTACAGAGCAGTCTACACCTAAATTTACATATTTGTCCTGTCAAAGCGTTGAGATATGAGGTATCATGTGATCCTGAATGTGTGCACAAAGCACAGTTTCCACACAGGCGAGTAAAGGATCAGAAGCAGACAGAGACTTATGACTCATCAAGTCTTTTCTTGCTGTTGTAATATGTTACAAAATAACAACTGCTACACCAGTGTCTGTCTCTTAACATGGAAACACAATGTGATTTCCACTGACCCTGTTTGGGAAGTGGGTAAGGAATGTCAAAATAGTCATCATAGAAGTCCAGCAGCTTGACAGCAGCATCCAGTGCAAAGGCTGTCTGGTCGATCTTCTCAGGGACAGCATAGATTGAAATCTGAAGGGAATCACAGTAAAGAACAAAGAACAAGCAAGTTTTCTCAGTTAGTACAACAGTCATTAGATGACACGTCTGATATGCTTCACACCGTGGAGATGTATACAGTCAAACTGCTGACTAAAAAAAGTCTTTTTAATAAGAAGCATCTGGTGTGCATCTCACCTTGACACCATGCTGGGTCGTCTTGCTCACAGACTTGAAGTCCGACACAATGTAGGCAACCAGGTAAGTGCTCATTTTCACAGTGGTGTCAAAGTGATCCTCAAGCAAACCACCTGGCAACTCCACAGTTTTAACCTGAGAAACACAGGTGTGTTTTAATAATTAAGAAAAGAAAGGAGAGGTCCATAATATTGCAGATGTGCATATATAGTCATATGTATATAAGCATGTTGCTATTTTGTTCTTTTTAATAAATCCATATTTCTGGTAATTACTCATTTATGCTTAAAGTAAACTGGGACTGGTCAGTCTACATTTACCATTGGCATGTTGGATATGGCTATGTGGCGTGGCTCTCGAATAATTCGTATGGTGAAGTTGGCTTTGAAGGCGGGTTCGTCAAAACAGGGGAAGGCTCCACGAGCAAAAGTCGCTTCAAACTGCGTGGACGCCAGGACTCTGAAAATGTAATTAAGCACAAAGTGAAAGTGGATTAAAGCTGGTGTGATTAGGAGCTTTCAGCACTAAATAATCTTTTTTTGGTGAACTTTAAGCTTTTACTTGCACTGATTTTATAGCCAATTCCAAAGTTGCACTACATTTACAATAAACTCTTTGTTCTCTGTTGCAAAAAGGAAGATTTTACTTCAGCCAATAAAATGGAGGTGAACAAGGATGCCATTCATTTTTTTCTCTGACGTTCTTCAGTTATTTTAGTTATTTGTCAAAAGAGAAATTTAGTATTATTAGTAAAATAAACACAGAGAACATTCAAAATGCCTCGTGGCCTTACCTGACCTCCCCGCTGCTGGTGCGGTAGCTTCCCTTGTAGAAACCATGGAAACTGTCAGACAGGTTGGCAGCAAATGCCAGATGAACTTCATACTTCCTACCTTTGATGAGCACCGAGTCTGACAGCAAGGCTAGCTGATGGAAGCGAGGATACTCCAACACCTTAAGGCGCTTAATGCCTTCAGGTGCCAAGAGGAACACATCGGATATCTGCATTTGCTTGGCATGGAGAATGACAGTGTTGGTGTCTTCATGCACATCAAGCTCAATACGAACAACGCCAGTGAAGTCCAGGGTGGTCAGATTGGGGTGTATGGCCAGGTCATAGTGGAGTGGAGTGACGGTTGTGGGAAGTCTCATGCGGTCCCAGGGGAAGGGCTGACCATTGGTGGCAATAGGGAGGTCTTTGGCCTTGGCTTGATTTGGTAACTGTGCTCCAGATGAGGGAGAAAAGGGAACGAACAGCACCAGCAGGAGAGGAGCCACTAACATGGTGACAACAGAGGCGGGACCTGAAATACAAACACAGAAAACTAAATGCAATATTTCTCCGCTTACTTGTAGTGTCACACAGCAAACACCGAACATCTCAGGATAGCTGGACTGTCAAACAAACTACTGCTTCTCATGGTACTTTATGACACATGACAAAGGACCGGGAAAAGCATTACTTTCGATTTCACACAAATGGATTCGTTGTATAATCATGCATTACAATGCAGTCAAAATGACTCAGATTTTCAGAAGCCATAAAGCATCTTATCTTATATTCTCATTATTTTATAAATTATGTGAGCTATATGTAAAAAATTGCTAACTTACAGCTTCGTCTCCTGCACGCAGCTTCAGCAGAAATCATTGAAAAATGAAAGTGAAACACAGAAAGGGGGGAATTGCATGCTGGGAGAAAACGAAGGAAAGGTTCACTAAGCTGAGGTGTCAGTTTAGGTCATTTCACTTACAGCTGTGGCTGTAACTCTGAGTCTAAGACCTGATAAAGACGCTTAAAATTCAGGGTATCCTGTCATGTCTGCAGCTCATGCTTATATTCCAGCTGTGAGTTATGAAAACATACCGCCTATTTTTTTCTTTATCAAACACTTCTGGTGCACATTTTTAAACTACTGACTGTGTTACACCACCATCACAATAAAAGGGGACAAAACGCACGAGCAATTTGTATAGGAAATGGACGGAAACAGGAACTTCCGTGTTTACAGCCCCCGCAGTAAATATATTTAACCACTAGAGGGCAACGTTGCTTCGATTAACGGTTATTTCCGTGCGCTTACTGTCTCAACTCTCTTGTATTTTGGTTTTCAGTTGGTCCTCGTCGAACATTTTGCAAGAATCCGAGATTAAATAACGTGTTAAAGTTTATTTATTTTGAGGAACACTGATCCATCCTCAGTGAGGATCAGTTCCAGACAGAAAATAGTAGTGTACGCTATGGTCACCTACAGGTCTACAGTTATGGACCACATGTACCCTTTGGGTGTCAGTGTATGTCACTGAGTGATAAATCTTTCATTATTGTTAGCATTTTTCTGGTTGAACATGACAAGTAAAGTAAATGAGTCATGAATACTAAAATTAATTGAGCTCAAGCTCATGGAGTGGCTGTAACTAAGGAGGTAGAGCAGGTCATCTACTGATCAGACAGTTTGTTCCCTGGCTGCTCCAGGCTGTATGTTAAATATCCTTTGGCAAGATACTAACCCCAAGTTGCTCTCTGATGCATTCATCTGAGTATAAATGTGTGTGACTGATAGATTTGCAAGTGTTGTGGAAAATTTAACAATAACCTGCAATGGGGAAACCTTTTGAATACAAGCGCGCTGATTCACACAGGTGTGCACACAGATGTTCACTGTCCATAGACATAAACTACACCTTTCTTGGCTGCTACCTCAAAGCACATTGTGCGCTGTCGGTCCTGGGTGCTGCACCACAACATTCAATATTTAGTATTTACTGCTGTTTACACTTAGCTAGATTAATGCGGTGGTGTTGTGTTTATTATGTTGCTCTGTTTATTTGCTTGTTTTCTCTTCTTTTCCTCTCAACAGGTGATCCAGGAGGTTTTTTTTTCTTTTTTTCTCTCTCTTTCTCTTTTTAAGCACCCTTTCTCACTGTCCCTCTTCCCTTCTGTTTTTCTTTTCCTTCATCTTTCTTTCTCCCTTTCCTATCCCCTAGTCATGTCTGTCCCATCTGTAACAACTGAAAATAAAATAAAATAAATAATAACAACAAAGGTCGATCAAATGGACCAATACGGCAAGGCCGCGATGATCCACTTGGTAAAGTAAATTCATTGGGTATTCTTGTTGGTCTTCAGACAACAATTCTGACAGCTAAAGAACCAAATGGGACAGGCAAAAAAAACAACCCCAAAAAACAATAACCTGCAACACACCCAGTGAGCTTGATTTGAAGTGGGTTTAATAAACACATTGCAATGTGGAGAGAGCATCCCAGTGAAACACTAGGACTATCTCTGAATTGTGGCCACTGCCTTTACATCTTATATACAGAGACAGAACAGAACATTCCACAAACTCTTACATGTTGGCCTCTCTCACGGGGGGGGGGGGGGGGGGGGGGGGGGGGGGGCTATACCTTCTCCCTCACAGAGAGAATTATGACCTTGTTTTCTGCTTAGCCGTCACCTAAGGATTTACATCCCTGATAAGCAGAAGTAGTCTCACTATCTATATAATGTCTCCCATTACAATGGCCTCACTGTGTTAACATTCCACATGCATGCAAACTAGTGACAGGAGTGCTCTTACTATAGTAAAGTGAGAAAGTGATATTACTATAACTAATGTGATATGATTAAATATGTGATTAATACATGAGAATAGAAATCTACCTCCACATATGCCACTAAACTCTGACTTATGCACATAACAGACAGCTTAATAAAGAACCCACTGCATCTTTAGGCACTTTGTTACTAGCTTCTTGTTACAAAGTTGCACATTTTGGCATTTCATTTGGCATTTCAGCCAGTGATATTTGGGATATTGAAAAATAAAGGTGGTTGTACAAAAAGACTTTCAAGCTTGTCAGCATAAACTCTGTTTTTGCCTTATAAACTGTTTTTCCAGTTATGTTTACCTGTTTCAATAGATCACTGCACTTATTCACATCTTCCCTGCAAAATATAAAGAAATGAGGAATTGTTCAAGACTTTTACAAAGTAGTGTCGAAAACAGCCTGCATGCAAAGCATGTTTAGTTAATGTGTTGTACGACAACATTAAGGGCTGAAGGATTTCTGCATATCTTTGACACACATTTATTTCTTTCCTTACCTCTGAATTCAAACAGTACATTTTAAAATGAAACAAAGCATGCAAAAGGTTCAAGTTTATTCTAGTTCCATGTGACCAATTTTCTTAACCGGTCCACGTTACTGTGTACTTTTTTTTGTTCTCCACATAAAATTCGAATCTTTCAGGTTCCTTTTTTGGCGTGCTATCATGATGCAGTTAAGTAACAGGAAGTCATGCATGAAAGTCATTAGTCCCAACAAAGATTGTGTTTATTTAGTACTGATACCAAATAACTCACCGTAGTCTCACAAGATCCATCCATTCATTATTTATAGACACAGGCAACAGTCTCTCATCTCTTGTGTATTAGGAATATTTGGACATTCCCATTTTGGTACAACTTCGGCATTAAACCCTACGTGGATTTAATGATTTCAGTGGATTTTCCTTTATTGGTGATATTTTTTGTTTGTCTTGTAATCTTTATATTGTTAATATAGTTTTTAAATTACATTTTAACAACATTCTAACTCTTATATATTTTTTACTTTAAGAATTCTTTAAATATAAATATACATACATAAATTGACTTGAAATTAAGTTAAGAAATTGAGAATTGGGTTGAGAATGACATGTTTATAAAGAAAAGAAGAAAAGGATTTAGGTGTGCAAACATTGAAAATAAATGATTTTCAGTCCCCTCACACATTTACACATGAAGGGATAAAGTCCATCGCATCTGCAAACATTAATGAGTAAACTTTACAATGACCATGTCTTATGGGAGGAGACTGCAGGGGCTGCACTGTCATTACATTCAGGAATTAACAATGCTGTCTTACATAAGACGGGATTCATAAAAAGCTTACAGGTCAAAAAAAAGATCTTTGGGGAAGACTCACTGTCAGGGTTCAGGTCCAAAGAGACTTTTTCACAGGAGGATCTCATCTCAGGGAAGAGTATGATAAAACAGGTGATAATTGGGGTTGTGTGTGGTGCTGCCGTACTGACCGTAGGCATCCTAATTGGTCACTTTGGTATTGCCAAGAGCGGCACCTCTGCACCATCGTGGCTGAAAGATGTGGCGAAGGATGTGGATGAGAGCCTCATTGAGAAGTTCATGTCGGAGGTGGACAACATTCAGATTCAGGAAAATCTCAGGTCAGTTTCCTTATTTTTTAAACAATGTTATAAAATCTCACCAGCACCTCATTTAAAATCCAAAGAGTATAATTTAATACCATTACCATTCATTCAAGTATTTCAAAGGCTAAATTGCCATTGAAGTTTTATCTTTCATCTTCCTTCACAGGAGCCTGACAAAAGTGCCCCATATGGCTACCACAGCTGGAGATGAGGAGACTGTACAGATAATGCTTAAGAGATGGCAAGACCCTGAAACTGGACTAGACAAGGCCTGGAGAGAGGAGTACTGGGTCTACCTGTCCTTCCCTGACAAAAATAACCCTAATACAGTCACTGTAGGTGAGTGAAATGCTTGTGAAAAGCATGATGACAGAGGGAATGGTTACATTATCTTGGTCAAAGTAAACATTACAGTATAAGAAGGAATGGTTTAGTTAGCTTGTGCGGTATGATTAACTACAGTGAAAGCTGCTCCATCAGCATTCATAGGATTATTCCATGGAAGACAAAATCCTTTAAGTACTTTTACATTGTTACGTTTTGGTTATATTGTATATTTTTTTTCCATACATACGTATTTTGTCTTTTAAGAAAGTTCCATTCCATACTCAATCCAACATACCAAGAAAACTGGTATTAAGCGAAAACTATCCACTCTCTGTATTTAACACTCTTTCTAACACTGAGAAGCTCTTCAATCTGCAAGCGCCCTGATGTCTCACAAACAGACCTTTCACCATGACTTGTTAATTTCAGTGAGCCCAACCAATACGGTGCTGCACACAATAAGAGAAAAAGAAAAGCCTTACACTCCGGACCAAAGCGATCCTGAGGTGGTTCAGCCGTACGCAGCATACTCCCCTGCAGGACATGTAAAGGTAAAAAGCTACAGCCTTACGCATCAAGCACTAAATTTAACTTATAAATGCAAATCACTCAAAATAAAACTGAAGACACATCAATTATATTACATTTAAAATATCTGCTTTATTCTCATTAACCAAACAGAGTTGACCAACAGCTTTCATCCTGTTTCTGAAATGGGACAATCTGGCAAAACAGTCCTCAAAGAAACCTCCGGTGTTTTATTGTGTGTTTGTGCACAAACACTGAAATATTCTGTGTCTATGGAACTCCTACACCATTTCTGACCATTAAATTACTGAAAGAATGATAAAATAATAAAATCACATGATAGTCATAATTAGCTTACTTGTTGTAACCTTTGAGGCTGCACGTTGTATGCTTACTGAAATACAGTCAGTATACTTTTAACTGTTGCAGCTACATGACTGAATATTCAAGAAAGATGTTTAAAAACCTCTGCTCTGAACAAGGATTAAGTTGCCGTGCAACAAAAGCTAACAGTGTTGGGTTTAGTTCACATAGAGTGTTTATGTGAAAACCTTAAAAACAAACAGGGAATGAGTATGTGACACAAATATTTCCAGGTGTAAAAGAGATGGGATTTACTTCTGACAAATATTATGGGAAAATTTAACATTGAATGGAAAAATAAATAAATGAATGAATATGCTACAATCACAGATTATTTTAGTGTCACACTTTTCAGTAAATTAGGCAATAGCGCTTGTTTATTGGTGCCATAAACTTCTCAACATCAACTTCAAGGCTAAAATGTCTTTCATAGACTTGCCAAGTACTGATAATTTCACGAGTTATGATGTAGACTGCGTTAGCAAAACGTCAAGAGCCAGTCTGTAAAGATTTGTATCACTGTCAAGCTTTCTCATGGCAGTAAAAAAAATGATACCCTGATTAGGAAAATAGACTGTTCTAGCCCGACTCACTTTATGAATGCAGAACACACAATAATAATAATAATAAAAACCTTTCCCCAGAGACAATACAAAATACATGCAGGCAAACGAACTCCAACTGAAGGTGGCAGCAAAATGCAAAGCAAAAGTAAAGTCAGGGGAAACTGAAGCAAAGTTAAGATAATAGTAAAACACTTGAATGCCAAGAGCTACATAAAGGTTCAAACAGGGACATACAGTGATTCTGTGAAGTACACAAACTGATTACTAACAACCAGATTGATACCAGATTGATATTGATGATAACAGTGTTCTGGACTATGAGCCAATGAGGGAAAGGCAGAGAATGACTAAGGGGTAAAAAAGACAAAGACAGGAAGCAAACTAGCAAAGATACAAAATGTAAGTGGCAAATAAAAGAGGAGCATTAACAGACCATTACATAAACATTAAATGTTTTAAAATTTGGTTACAGAAAGATTTAAATCACCTTTTCTTCATATCAGTTCACTTTTTTGAGTTTCTGTTGCTCACAGAGCGTTTCTATTTCTCATGGTTTTAGGGGAAATTGGTTTATGCCAATCAGGGGAAGCCAAGTGACTACAGCGAACTGAACAAGACAGTGGACCTCAGAGGAACTATTGCTATCACCAAATATGGTGGCGCAGGAAGATCGGCTAAAGTGAGTTTCAGAATGCATCATTAAATCACCGATTTGTACATTTTAAGCCCAATTTTGTTTGGTTATAAGCAAAAACCATCAACTAAGCAACAGGATTAATTCTTATTGCCACTAGTTACATGTTAGTTCAAACTCCTACTTTAACAAGTGGCATAATTGTTTTATCTAATCTACATAAACACTATTCTGTAGTCACAAACTTTTATATTAAGATACGCTGACATCACGTGAGCTAAAAAAAAAAAAAAGAAGATTACCGCCACACACTTCTAGTAAATTCTAACTTTATTAATATAGCACTTTTGCAGCTCAAATTCCTCTAGAGTGGACAGGTTTGATGACAACTGAAATGTAAATTATAAAAGAATAAAAGTGTAAACCAACAAATTACTGTTTACAAAATGCATTATGTGTCTCATCCAGGCCATCAATGCAGCACCATATGGCGTCGTTGGAGTGCTTGTCTATACAGATCCTTTGGACATGAACGATGGTCTCATGTCAGACGCCAATGAGACGTATCCTCACTCCTGGTACATGCCACCCAGTGGCGTGGAAAGAGGTTCCTACAACATTGACTTTGGAGACTTGCTGACACCTCACTTGGCTGCCAAAGGTTAACCATTGCACTTCTCCACACGCCAAAAAGATACACGCTATATAGCTTCAAACACATACACTATGGAAATTTAAATCATGTTTAATTCCTTTTTTATTATTTCAATTCTTAAATGTAATCATTTATTTTACAGAGGAAACATACAGAATCAATGCCACAGACATTACAGGCATTCCTCCTATTCCAACTCAACCAATCGGATTTGAGGACGCCTATCGCTTGATCTGGTTTGTGACAAGATAGATCTGCATGTGTAACTGATACAGCCTAACAAAGGTGATGATTACTTTAATAATATATTTTTTCCATTGGTCATTTCAGTGAGTTGGGAGGAGAACCAGCTCCAGATGCATGGCAAGGAGGATTCAACTGTACCTACAATTTTGGTGGTCCAGGGTTCAAACCTACATCCAATTTCACCAACAGGTAACCAACAGTATAAGTAAAAAGTTTTAAAAAAGTAAAAAACCTTACAGACCTTTTCAACTTAACTATTTTTGAATAATTCAATTAGATAATTTAGAATCAGTGTAGTAAACATTTAATTGCCAGCCAACTTGATCATTTTTATTCACTATACAATTTCATGTCAGATGATTTACACTTGAATAACCAATTCCATTTATACAAATACATGTTTTTGGAGCAGCAGTTAAAGCCTCTTTGTCCCTTTTCTGTGTTGCCTTTCATGTCAGTGATGTAAAACTGGACATCTACAACTATGAAGAGGTGAAACCCTCCTCTAATGTAATGGGTTTTATCAGAGGAAGTGTGGAGCCAGGTGAGACCAAGGTTGGATCGGCAATTTAAGATCAGCTGTTTTGATGTTGTGATTATTTTGTGTAAGTGCTGTGTTTATATCCACAGACAGGTATGTGATATACGGCAACCACAGGGACAGTTGGGTTCATGGTGCGATAGATCCAAGCAGCGGCACATCAGTCATGCTGGAAATTACCAGGGTGCTGGGCAAGATGGTCAAACAGGGTGAGGAGGAGCTGGAATGAATGACTGTTTGTATAGAGTTCTCGATAAAGGCTGACCTCTGTGGCTCTCTATTGTAGGCACCTGGAGGCCTCGCAGGTCCATTATTTTTGGAAGCTGGGGAGCTGAGGAGTTTGGCCTTATTGGGTCTGCAGAATACACAGAGGTGATTTGCAATTTATCCACAAGACTACCCACAACTCCAAGCAATGTGTAAAATGGCCATCTGTGTTAAAGATATAAAGATATAAAGTGCACATTCTTCTACACTTGACCTCGTTCTTGTTTCTGCTCCAGCAATACTTTGCAGCACTCAGTGAACGAAGTGTTGCTTACATAAACGTGGACATTGCAGTATTTGGTAAGAAGCTCCACACTGCACCTGTACATCAGAAGTAAATTTAAATGTATTCCAATCAGCCAGTACGACACAAACAGCTAACAGGAAAAAAAAATGCTCCTGGAGTTTCTTAAGAAATGTTAAAAATATAAATCTAAATCTGATTCTTTTGCACATAGTCAGCATGAAATGAAACGCTGTGTTAACACACCTAAGATGAATTTATAGGTTTAATAGTGATGCTCTTGCAAAACAATTGTTGTCTTGCATTATTCAGCTAATGCTACTCTCGGAGCTTCAGGCATGCCATCAATGCAGAATGTCATCTTTAAAGCTTCAAAACAGGTGAGCCCTTTGACTAACTACTATCTAGACAAAACCAAGACTTTTACTGCTCAGAAGTGTGGTTTTTAGCTAATCTGGATCAATTAAGAATCAATGAGCTTATGTGATAGTGAGGCGCCAATACCGTTATTCACAAGAATCGTTACAGTTTCCTCGTTTTGGTTAGATTTTAGTGAAACTTGAACCCAATAAGCATCTGATAGGTCTTCGTACTTGTAGGTATTGGTCCTATTTACAGGCACTTATCCATTTTTACAAAAATCTCTACCCGTCCTAGACTATTCTAGAGTATCTTTCCGACTTTACATTGCAATAGTCTGTCAATCAAGATGGATTATTTATCATATGAATTACTGACCTTTGTTTTCTAGGTTAAAGCACCTGGCCACGAAAAATCTGTGTATGACAACTGGTTACAGTACACAAACAAAACCAGCCCCACCCATGGATTAATTCCCAGGTAATAAACTGCAGCCATATCTTGTTAATCTTGCATTGAATCTTGGAAGAACAGTTGTCTGGGATTCTATTCAAAATCACTTTTCTCTATTTGAAAGTTTAAAAAAAAACCCAACAACAACTAGATATTATATTGACATCATAGATGTTATTCCGCATGTTTCAGATATAAACATATTAGTTTTTTAATAAATTACCAGTGGCCACAGTAGTGTTAGCTGGTTCATTGTTAGAATGTAAAAGACTTGTAAAACACAATCTGAGCTTAAAATGCTCCTCAAACAAAAAAGCCTAATCAGAAGCAATTAAGATATGCAATTTGCATATGTTGTGTATTCACAATAATGTATGAGACACAGAATTCGATTTTTTGTTTAGTTTTATTGGTTCTATGTCTTCATAATCATTTAAATGATCTAACAGACAGTTGGTTTGGTTGGCCAAGTCCTACTTTCTTTGTGATATGTACTTTCACAGAATTTTGCAGTGTTCTTTATTCATATTTAATTCTATCCTATGTCTCCCTGCTGAAATACCTCAGAATGTGATGTTGTCTGTCTTCTTTCAACAGGATGGGATATCTGACAGGAGCAGGAAGTGATTATGCTCCCTTCAGCCATTATCTAGGAATCACCTCCATGGACATGTCATACACATATGACAAGGTACTAAAGATGTACGATTGCACGATTTGACACATAGACAGAATAATACTGCACAGTTTTGCTTTTAGAGCCTTTTTGTGCAGTCGCAGTAAATGTGCTTTAACTAGCGTGTACTGATTGTGTATTAAAAATAAGAATGATAGATACAGTTAAATGCTCTGGTCATTGAAGCCAGTTGTTCATTGTACATTTTAAACCAAAATAAGCTGCAAAAAGTGTTTTATTTTGGCATTCACATATATTAGGAGAAGGCAGGTGTTAACTGAGCTCATTAAGATAATATTGTAACTATTATTGTATATATATTTGTCTTCACACAGACTAAAACAAATGCTCGGATTTATCCTGCATATCACACAGCATATGACACTTTTGACTATGCTTCAAAGTACATTGATCCTGGTGAGAATTTTTTTTTCCCCCTAGTAGTCTACTTCTTGCACAGTAAGTAGAATAAATGAATCCTTGTCTAACCCCTTTCCTGTCATAGTGCTATGACAGGAAAATATTTTGCCAGCAATGGAAGAAAAAGAAAAAGCGTTGCATTTCTCAAGAAAATATTTTCTGAGTTGTGGTTTTTCTGTTTTCAGATTTGATCACTGAAAATAAATAATTAGCTGAAAAGAATCAAATTATTCCTTTATAACATTAGCTCATACCTTCTCTTGTAGGCTTTGTCGGTCATCAAGCTGTAGCCAGGACTGCAGGAAATGTCCTGATCCGACTGGCTGATAGCTTGATCCTGCCATTAAACTGCGCTGACTATGCTGAAAGTCTGGAGGAATACCTCAGCACTGCTTTGAACCTATATGAGCAGAAACTTAAAACTATGAACATTTCAATGGGTAAGTACAGGAGATCTTTTGAGAGATGTGGGGGGAGGGGATCTTTTTGGAGCTAGGTAACACATCTTATACTTTAATGATACCCTCTGAAAGTGTCTTGTGCATCTATGTTTTGTCTTGTATATCTATGTTCTACCCCAATAATCAAGTGTAATTAGAGAGAATAAAAGAATACAATCATCACTGGGTGACAGCAATCATCTGTATCTCGTTTCAGAACCCCTTAAACATGCAGTGACCAGCTTTCGTGCTGCAGTTTCTAATTTGGAGAAGGTGATTCAAAGTCCAGACCTGGCAAATGAAACGTAGGTGCACACATTACATACAGTATGTGCACAGTCATATCCACATCCATTCAAACAGAAATGAATACCAGCCCCCTTTGCTTTACCATGTCTTTTTCCTCAGGCCGCTTAAGGTTAGATGGATCAATGACCAACTCATGCTTCTGGATCGAGCTTTCTTGGACCCTCTGGCTTTCCCAGATAAATATGGATTTAGGTAAGAATGTGGCCCAGTGGATTGCGCAGAGATTTCTGTGGCTTTGGAAAATAATAAAATTATAGTGCCTAGTGGAGTCTTCTGTGTCATGCAGGACACAGTACACAATGAGAGAAGAAGGATTGTGGGGGTTAGTGAAGTCCCACTGTTAATATAACATGTTAATCAAGACATGATTACAATGGTTATGCCTACTATCTTAAATAGGACCAGGATAAGGCCTCAGGCCTTAAGTAACTTTTTAACCCCCACAAACAGCAAAAGTCTATGGAGCCACTGGAGCTGGCATAGTTGTTAATACCTATAGTGAAAGAAGTAACAGTGATACACAAACATGGAATGCAGTAGTACGGCATTTCTGGGGCAAGGAGCCATTGGGAGAAGCTAGTGAACAATATGCAGAAGGTAAACACATGGAATTAAGACAATGTGTTTTAACAGTACTAGTGATTTGAATATGGCAGTGCCAGTAGGTTAAATCTTGGCCGGCTGCTGTTACGCTCTGTTGATTGTTACATTTAGTAGTCTTTTGACAAGAGATACCAAGTGTAGTGAATTGTTTGTTTCTTTGTAACTCAGAAACACATTTGATAACACTGTTGAGCTAATCTTTATTTTGTTGTGTGTTACACAGGCATGTTATCTGGGCCTCAAGCAGTGCTGGCAAACAAACCTTCCCAGGTCTAGCTGATGCCTATGCTAATGCTGAGTCATCAGGGCAGGCCAGCGACTGGGACAAAGTTCACTACCACCTGTCAGTATTAAGCCAAGCCATACTGGGTGCCGCCAGCACACTGACTGATGACATGCAGACTCAAACTTGGAGGAAGTAACTGCACTAACTCAGGAATTTAATCAAAATGCCAATGGCTTTAAGCAAGATTAAGTATACCAGCTGTTGTTAATAGAGGTTGGTTTTGTTTTTGATTACTTTATGCAGTCTTTCAGAAATGAATGAATAAAAATGGAGGAAAGAAAACTTGAAAGGCAAATGTGTTTGGGGCACTAGTCACCATGAGGCAGGAACATCTTATCAAAGGAGATTAGACCACAGTTTTAATTTTTCTCTTTTGGTTACAAATGCAAAGATGGTTTTGGTTTCTTTGGTAGAAAACTAGGTTTTGTATCCTATAAATGTATGATATAAATATTGTCTTTATTTTTCAAAAGAAAGCTTTGAGTCTTGAGCATATGGTGCCACTTTCCTCCCACACATTTGTCAGTAATATTTTCACAACAGTAACAGCTGAACATATGTAATGAGAATGTGCCAAGACTTTATTATTTGTTAAGCGCCCCACAAAGTTGTACCCCTGAACTTCTCAACTGTCTCATAATTAGGAAAAACAAACATACAGAATGCTGTATTGTAAACTGGATTTAAGGCCCATAAAGGAATGGTTAAAAAACTTCCATTGATGCTATTGGATGGTGTAATGGCACATGGAGCAATAAAATTTTACTCGGAAATACTGGTGCAAAGGTTTGTGTGATGAGTCCCTATCCCACGTGTGGGACTAATAAAGGTTATCTTATCTTATCTTATCTTATCAGCAACATAAGAATTATAAAGGATTTTATGGCAATCGGCATAAAATAAAAGATGATGATCTGAGTTTTAAAGAGGTTACATCATTTGTATGCAAGGTACAGCTGGAAAAGAAATTCTGAAGTTATCTATACGTGGTTTAGTTTGAATCGTACTGACAAGCTACAAGTCAATGAAAACCTGAGCACTTCATAGGCCTCCTGCCAGTGCCTATGGTGGAGCTGCAGTACTGACCCCTACCAGCAGGGGTCAAAAATACTTTGACACAAGTGTTGCAAACCCAGTGAAACAGGCTGAAGAGGTACTTTCACACGTTCTCCTTCATGGATTCTTCCAGGAATTCATTCACAATGCAAAACTGAAACTGCAAATGTATTAAACAAGAAAGAAAATCAAAAAGAGTTTAGCCAAATTATAAAATCTGGTTAAAATTTAAACAGTGTTATTCACCCTCATTTAATCCATCCAATATGCTTTGTTGTAAGTTACACGGAGGTAAATCTAATTTGTCTGCTTTGTGATGTTTAAAGATGCATTCAAACCGATGTGGAAAAGAGGCAAGCTGCCTTTGAATGCCCCACATTAATTTTAATGTATTTATTGACACCGTAAGGAAGGATTAAAATCTCTGGAGATCTACCTTTGGCAGCCCATACCTTGGGAGAGGTAATAGGCAGTAGCAGTAGCACAAATAAACTCTTTAGGTGCAGACACTCAGTGTTTTCCTGAATAAGGTGTAGGATCACTGCATACTTTTTTCTCCTCTCCAAAATCTTCCCACACTATAACCAGTGTATTTCAGGAATGATTGCTTGTATTGTTGGTGTGATATATATAGAGGTTCTTCAGTATTTTTACCAGGGGAATACTTACAAGCCATGGATTTTTTTTTTTTTCCTTCAGTAGTGCTGTGTGAATAGCATTCACAGAGTTTGACATTCATATTTGCAGAGTTGCCCAGAACAGCAAAGGCAGTCTGTTTTTAGCCACTCAGCACATTACAGCTTGAAGAATTCTCTCATGCAGGATAGTAAACACTTTGCAAGCGTTGGATTCAGATGGATGAAATAACTATGCTCAGGCTTTGTTTTGCAACCTCTACTCAGCTGTTTCCCCGTATACTATATAGTATACGGGCATTCCCGGACATTTTTTTTGCTCAGAGAAATGCTCTTTTTCAGACCGCTCTTCATAAACCCTAGAGAGGGATCTGCCGGAAGGTTGAATACTTTCTGCAATGCCAGTTGAGAGTAAATATTGAACACCTGACATGCAGTGATAAATCCGACAGTATTATCTATGAGTGCAACCCCTTATTTAAACATCCCATTTGCATTGTGACTGATGAGGAAAACTACTTTTGATATAGTCTAAGGAGCTTGGAAAGAAAAGCGTCTGGACTTATTTAGTCCCTTTGAACCCTAGAACTGAAGAAGCTTCTCGGATGAGAGGTGAAACGTCTTCAAGCAACCTAAAGAAGTCCAGACGCTTTTCTTTCCAAGCTCAGACTACGATGACCTGGATGACTGAGAACCTTCACAGATACTTTTGATATAGACTATAGTTACATCCCGACCTTTAACCATTTCACATGGCAAAGTCAGTATGAGTGTGAACATCAGCCATAATGTTATAAAAACGAAGTGTCTTCGCAATGCCATTCAAACAAGGAGACGACGCTGGGGCTTTACTTGCCAGTCGCAGAGTTTATTATTTTAAATATACATAGACTATCCCGTTCTCATATTAAATACCCCACAACCCGTCCTCCCTCATTATTCCTCCCCTCCCTCACCCTCATTTCTCTGCTTTCTTTGTTCTGCCTCCAGAGAGAAAGCTTGTCTGGCTGAAAAACACACTCTACTTTGTGCAGCATATTGCTTATTAAGACATTTGCGAAAACATAAATTAAAAAAAACAAAAAAACAAAACTACAGCTTGTCTTCCCCCCCCAATTTCTGCTCCAACATCTGACTGCAGAGAACAGTATCTAAACAGGAGGAAATAAAAAAAAAAGAAAAGAAAAGAAAACAGCACAGTGTCCCTCAGTCTGGCTACATACAATGAAGTGGATTCCCAAGTTTTAGTTTTTTCATTGGTTTTTTTTGTTTGTTTTTTTTTAAACTCGCATGTATACACAGTGGTCTGTACCGTGACAGATAGACAAAAACAAAACAAAAAAAAGAGAATTCCTTTCTTCAACAAATGTCCTGAGTTTGGTCAGATCATGTCGCCGTGTTGTTGTCATGTCGTGTTGTACATGAGACATCCAAACAAAGTGGCCGATTCAATTTCAGCCCTTGCTTTCACTAGTGTTTGTGTCTCTGTTCATCTCCTCTCTGCTCCTCAGAAGGTAAATAACCCTCACGATCAGGGGATGGGACTGTTGTTTACGGCTTTTTTTTCTTCCTTTTTTTAAATTGCTGTTACAATTATTGGTCCAATGAGGCAGTTGGAGCTGCAGGCAGAGTGAAGGACAGTGTGATACGGCACTAGAGGAAAATTCAGGTGTTTAAGTCACAAGGCATGCATGTTAACACTGAACTCAGAGTCACCACCAGAAGTGTTTCTGCTGTTATGCTTGTATCATGTCCCGGGCATGAGTCTTGTCAGTCTGTTTTGGTGTGTGTTTGTGTGTCTGCGTCAGTGTTTGTGCATTTTTTTTTTTACTTTTTTCTTTTAAACAGATTAAGGTCCTGGAAAAGTCCTGCTTTTAATACCATCCATGCTAGACTACCCTGACACCAAGATTTCATCTTTTCAGCAACTGAAGGTGCAAAGAAACCCATGCTTGTTCCTGTGACATTTTCGATCTGCATGTGGGCTCTCAGTGGAGAATAAATGCATAAAAAGCAGGTCTTTTCCAAATACCAACACTGTGACATATGTGCACATGTGTCTTCTGTGCTTCTGGTATTTCTCATGAGTCTTTTCAAAATTTTATATCCAATATTCTAGAAGTCACTTTCCCCTCTCCTCTTTAGGAAGCACACGAGGGACTGCGTTGGCATTACGGAACGTCAAAAGGTCAAGGTGGGATCACACACGGGGGGAGTATTTGGGGTTTCTTGGCACCTCGGTGAAAGATTTCAGCTCATATGGGATCCCCGTGTCCACTTCGATGGATTTGCGGGAGAATAGCAGCCGGATATCGTTGTGCAAGTATATCTTTCCAGATTTGGAGCTCTGGAATCTAAGAAAAATCAGACCAAAAACAGAGGTTGGCAAAACAAATACATTCCACTTGAGCCAAGAATATGACTAAAAGCACAAAAAAGGTTGCAAAACTTTTAAATATTCAATGAAAAATTTATATAACACAAAGTTTTATTAATGTTTTAGTATATAGACGTTTCAACTAAGCTTTTAAAGTCACGTGATAATGGAGCATTTTAGCCTTTTCTGGCATAAAAAGTAAAAAAAAAAAAACAAAGCAAAACACATAAAACCTGAGATGTATAAGGTAGCAGAGAATCTTCTTCCTATCTAGCATTCCACTTCCTGGAGACGCCTCGCCTTTTCCCTCAGCTCCCTCCTCTACTGGCACCAAGAAGATGCGGTGTCGCAGGAACGTCATATGATTAACAGGCATGTCATTAAAGTTGTAGGTCACCAGGAACATCTTCACCACAGTTTTGTTGGGATTAAATAAGGTCTGAGGACACAACAGGAATAGATGAGATAGCTCAGCATGATTTAAATTCAATGGCTTAGCTATAATAATTACAGATATGTGACCCTTAAAAGTATAAACATGACATATACACACACATATATATACACACACACACACACACACATATACACACACACACATATACACACACACACATATACACACACATATATATATATATTTTTATTTTTATTTTTTTATTAAGAATGACATAAAATTACCACTTGGATGGTCCCTGCTTTGGGTATGCTGTATCCTTTCTTTCCAAGGGGTTCGAGGGATATTACCCCCTGTGAGAAAAAAAGAGACACAGAATACATATCCTCAGTCACTGCAATGATGAAATAATCTGTAACATTTTAATACTTAAAACCTACACGAAGACTATGCGCCATGAAATAAAATGTAGGTGGCAGCGCAGCAGTATGACAGCAGTAGTTTTCCATTTCTGTTCCAAAACACAGATGAAATCTGCATATCTGTATTGACAACACATGTAAAACCAAAAAAAAGGAAATTCAGAAATGAAGTTGATGAACTCTAAAACTACTGCAGCAGAGTGCAGTTGTAAAGGCAGCTGCATGGAAAGTCAAATTAAGAGTTCAAAGAAGTGAATCAAAGGAGGCCTGACCTTCACTATACACCGCAGATCAAAGTAGAAATGAGGAATTAATCTAAAAGTGAAACAGCTGCTTTTCCATTTTTCCAGCAGGATTAAAGCACATCAGGGCTTCCTCATAACACTGCTAAAATGCTTTCTTGGCATATGCAATAAATGTACATTATTTCCCGATGAACTGAAGAACAGCATCGTAGCATATGCACAGAAAGACATTTTCCACATCTGCTTGTGAAGAGGCAAATCAACATCAATCAGACACGTGCATTGTTTTGGTAGTTCTGATCTCTAAATTGGGTTTATTTTTTTCCCCAACCAACAAACCACAGCAAACATTTCGTTTATCTTTTTTTCTTTCCTGACTAAGGATATACACAACAACATAAAAACATAGCACAACACACACACAAACACACTGACCAGGAAGGGTGAGGGTGCGCTGTGCTCCGAGATGTCATAGTATGTAACCTGCACAGGCAGGGTGACGTGCTGTGGGCAGTAGGAGCCGCTGGCACCGATCTCTGCTGTGAAGCCTTCAATTCGGCCTGAGGGGGAGAATCGCCCCTTCAGTATGGACTCCTGGGAAGCACAACAGAAGGTGAAATGGGTTGTAGACTTAGAGAGTCTATTAAAACTGTAAATGTCAATTTGACTCACGAGTCAAACTGGGTGGTGAATCAGATAAACCCATGACTGTGAAATCCATAAAGATCCACATTTCTTTTGTTTATTTTAATTGAAACCAAAGCTCAGTTGGACAGTGTTAAAATATGCATCTGTTTACCAGCAACACTGTGAGCATAAAACTGTGAAATAGCAATATTTATTTATTTATTTGTCTGTTTAATTAACAAATGAAACTCTTAAGATTGAGAATCCATTTCTCATCATTGACAATTAAATGTAGAGGCTGTAGTGAAAAACAAAAGTAACATCTTGACAGTGCTCTCATGAGAACACCTGTCATCGTAAACCAGCTTCTATCCTTGTTTCAACTGCCTAATTGGCCAAGTCCTCTTACATGCAGACAATCAAACAGTTAAAAAAAAAAAATGTGTCAATAATAAATCACAACTGTCTAAACAGAACCCTATACAGATTACAAAATGCAAATGATCACCGTATTAGGTGCATCAGTACGAAAAAATCCACTGTCAGAGCATAATTAAAATAAATCTGTCATTGCAGTCGTGGTAAAACTACTTTCTTCTGGTTTATTATTAATTCCAGCTCATGTTGGATTTAATTAAAGAACAAATTATTATATGTATTTTTTTTTAAAGATCACATTTTCCTTCCACCAAAGTTGTCAAACATGACCTTCGGGCTGTGACTGCAGGTTGTCGGGTTTATATTATGTGGATTTTGCATTTTTGAAAGCTTTAGCCTGTCAAGGCTGAGAAACTTGGCTCCAGTCTAAGGGGGATTCAGGAAAAACTGTTTTGGCAGAGAGCCACACTTTTAAAATGGCCATGCCCTGCAGAGGCTACAGCATGTGGACTTGTCCTCCAAAATGCTCCTTAAAACTACACGTGTTTTTTAAAAAACAAAACCAAAAAAAAAAACCCTGTGGTACAAACACTTTCCCCCAAGTTGTGTAGATGAATGGGGAGAAGAAAAAAAAAAAATCACTAAAATTCTTGTTTTGTTTTTCCAAATGGCTTTGAGTTGGAATTACAGGTTACAATTTGTACTGAATTACATTACAATGCAAAAATGTACCTTAAAGGTTTCTCCAAGTGTATGCTGCCAAAGAAGAACCAAGATTATCCCCATCTCCATGTGGGACACATTACATTACATTACTAGTTAAAGGAGACCTAATATGTTTCAGCTTGGTTTTTGTCATACATACTACTACACTGGTGGATAATAAACATGGCTAAAGTGTACGCTCAAGGAATTCCTTTAAGACAAATGTTCTGAGTGTTCTTTATGCTCATTTTCAGAAAAAAAGTTTTCTACTCTTGGCTGTGTAGTATGTCAATAAGTGCAAATATCTTTAATATGGTCATCTTAGGCACAGCAGCCTCCTCCCATAAGAAGCTCAAGTCTTCTGTTTGTGAAAGGCAAGCAGTAAGAATAAATGGTTTAAATGGAGGACACTTTCTAAGTGAGAAGAGCTAAAACTGTTGCTGTCAGATAGAGAATGAGCTGACAGGATGCATGAAGATAAGATAATGGGGACCTATTATAACAATCATAACTGGTCCTTGTTAATGTTTTGCTTTTGCTGCAAGTAATAAAATAGAATTCGCACCTCAAAGTTGCCGAGCAGGGATCTGCTGATGGACGATGTAGGCCCACTGGAACGTGTGGAACGGCCGGTGTCTGTGTGACTGCTGCTGCGCAGCTGCCGACTGAATATGACCATAAACACACACACACAAAAGAGACCGGTGGTTAGTGGTTAAGATTACACTAATTTAGTCTTAACCAATATGTCACATGCCTCTGAGTGTGCCTGAATATTCGAGTACAGGCACAAACCCTTTAATTTAAAAAACAACAGAAGACCTGCTCTAACTCCCACTTCCTTTCCCAATGTTGATTTTGGTGAAGTCAGTATGACATTGGCTGAGAGTTTTTATAGATAAGTGTGCGCATGTGTGTAGGTGGGTGAAAACAGTTAATAGAGTCTTCAGACCAAATGTGAATAGCGCTGTGCATTTACAAAGTCTATTCAGAGATGCCGACTGACACAAATTTGCATCAGACATTTTGAATAGAGGGAAATATCCATCAGTGCAAGTTCCAAATACTGTGAAAGACTTTCTGCTCAGTTTTAGCCATAGACTGTGGATTCTCCTGGCAATCAGAAATAGGCCTAAACCTTATTACAGTTTTTGGGCAACTGCAGCTGTATGATTCTACTTTGGGACGGTGAGGAGAGGCCTTGGAGCAAAGTGAGCCAAACTGCAGGACTCTTACGCACAAACATTTGTGGATTTACAAAAATATTTTATTTCACGTTCAGTCTGAACACAGCCCAAATTCATTTTTAGTATATGCTGTCTCTTTAATATTAATATTTGACTACAAATGGAGTGGATTACTCACCTTTTTAACCGCAGTCCATTCTTTAGTCGTCTTCCTGATCTTGTGCAGTCTGTGGAGGTCTAAAAAAAGTGAAGACAAATAGAGGAAAGAGTATGATTTGTTTTTTCCCCTCTGTTAACATCCTGACTTATCATTAAGCTACTCATAATCATAAAGGAGTGCTTGTTTTTCTATGGTGCTGTAAGCTAAATTGTTAAGTGTAATTACATATTTCAGGTGTCCTACTTACTGTGCACTGACTAGTGGTTGTTGTGTCACGCATGCATACATTCCCCATTTCCAGGCTTCCGATGACCATAAAGGCCACCCTATTCTCAGGTGACTCGCCACTGGCCAAACCCATGCTGCCTGCTAGCCATTTTCTCACAGAAAATCTCTCACTCATCATTAACTTATCGTTACTAGCTAATCCTTGGTTATAGTTGCTCCCTTCAGAGCTAGAAGTTCTTTGTCAGCTTGTCAGCTCGTACTCACATTTGGTTAAATCCAAAGACGGCATTTTGAAAATTATCTTGTCCCACCGTTCCGTATGACCTAAAATATCTTATTTCCAGCCTTTGTTTACTGAAATATTGCCTGTGACAGTCTATCCTAGCTGCTTTTCTTTAACTCTGCCTCATCTGTCACTGATTCCCTTTCCTGTTTTGTTTTGTGTTTTCTTAAGTCTATCTGTTTCTCCCTGCTACACAAACACACTAATCACTTGCAGTCACAATGATCCCACTACTGCATGAAACCAGTGAAACTAGTGAACCCTATTGCAACCATTAGCATACTCGCCATACCACAAACTCAAAGCACTTTCTGGCCTCCCAGTGTTAAAAAATTCAATTCCAGAACCATTTTTAAGCAGGATGTATCAATACATATGAGCATGAGAGACACAGCATACTCATGTGGGGGAACAATGGGCCCTCCCTGAAAGGGCTTTATTCTGGAGCTGCTCTCCCTGTTCCAGCGTGGCATGATAATGAGCCAGCCATCACCTCATTCTTTTTACCTTTAGTTGTTCTCTCAGCTTTTGTGTTTTTAATACCTCAAGCCCTTATACAGGACTGTCGGGAATAGCAGATTTCTTACCTATACTTATTCAAATGCATTTCATTAATCACAATTCAAAATCTCTGATGGCTCTGCATACAAGTTCTACAGGGTTCTGGTTTAAAACGATGACGGTATCATGGAAATGTGCCACTGCTGTTCATTAATGTGTGCTGCATTAAAATGACCACGAGACATATGATAAAGATGATGTGTGCTAACCTTAGGCCGGTCCCAAACAGAGGGCAGCAGGTGGTTCCAGTAAGGGGCAGCTTTAGCATCAGTGCTACGACATGAAGCGGGCCCCAGTCCTGGAGCGAGCAATGACAGCCTGCTTCTCTTAGATGTGGAGGGTCCCTCATCTTCTGAACACGACTCCCCTGTATCACTTGGAGACAGCAACCTCTTTTTGGCAGGCCAGTGGCCTCCAGAAAAGAGACGGTGGCCATTAGTGCTAGGAGTTTTCTCACAGGAAGCCAGGCCGTTAGAGGAGGTGGCAGCCTGGGTGGCACTTCGCTCAGGTGGGGAGGATTCAAGTCCAACTTCCCATTCTGTTGCCTCCCCTGGTTCCTGCATCTCTGTATGGTGTGGTGGGGAAAAAGGACCTGGGGGACTGGTTGGGCTGGCTGGGTTAGGAGTTTCATATGTGGACATTTCATACATGTGGGGGCTGGGCTGGCCTCCAGATGACCCATTACTACAGCTGTCATTTCCAGGGCTACCTAGTGAGTGGGTCGGTGTGCGGCTCCCATTAGGTATCTCTGTCCTAGTTGAGCTTCCAAGGGAATGACCCTGGTCACACATTGGGGCTGATTTAGGTGAGAGTGGAGCAAATACGTCAGGAAATGGCCTATCTTGATTGTACTGAGCTGGGCGTCGGGAAGGATTGTGGGTAGGGGAAAGGGGTGGAGACCTGGGTAACAATCCTTCCTCTGGGTCTTTGTGCTCCATCTGCATGCAAGAGTACAGAGAACCAGATCCACTAGGCCCACCAGCTAACCCCATTCCTGCACCTTGAGCTGTGACTGGCCCACACAGCATCCCTCCTTCAAGCCCCTCCCTGTCTGGAGAGTCCCCCAGGTGGGGGCGCTTATGAGTTAACTGAGGCTCCTCTAACCCCCTTTTCACACCTGATCGAATAGGCCTCTGCTGGGCATCAGTGTGGGATTCTGTGGCGGTGGTAAATCCTCCCAACTGAGAGAAAATAGAGAGCTGGTAGACCTTTTGGAGTCTCAACTCCTCCTGGTCAAGGTGCCTGGGTGCCCCTGGTCTGACACCAGGGTCTAAGCCCTGTGAAGAGGGAGGCAGGTCCCCCTCCTGTGCCGGAAGTTCTAGTGGAGCCTTTTTGTGGGCTAACTCAACGTGAATGTGCCGCATCTTTTGACGGCTGAAGGATAAGAGTCTAAACTAAGTTTTGTGCAACAAGGTCAAGTAGATCCTCACAAGTGCAAGAGCAAGATGATCCACAGGAGGGGTAAGTCCTACACTTCTTGCAGTGATGTCAAACACAGGACACTTGGCCACAAAGCTCCTGAGAGAAACAACAGACAATTTTACAATTCAGGAAAACGTTTAATAAAGCAGAGATTATTTTGTAATATTTGTAAGTTAGGCTCTTTGACATTTAAAAAGTAAGTTTAACCAACTTTTTGTGATTGATACACACACACACACGCACACACACACACACACACACACACACACACACACACACGACTTAAAACTTGCAATAAAACTCATTTTTAAAAAGAAATTATTAAAAGACTCAAGTTTTAAAAGAAAAACAGTTAAGCAGGGATGCTAAAAATCCCATCCTGGCTACATAGAAAAGGCATGCCTCAAATAGTTCAGACACAATGGCTTAAAATCTTTTAAAAGAATGTGATTACTATCTTAGTTTTAGTCAGCTAAGGTTGGCTGCCCTGCCACCAAGCCAGGGGACTTATATTCAAGCCAGTACCTGAGAACAACAGCTCATCTCTGTGCCCGTCCTTGTCCAATTCTCCCTGTGTGGACAAGCTGTATCTGGCACAACATCGGAAAGCTGTATCTAACAGCATACTAAAGGAACCCATCTAACTCCATGGCAGCTCTCAAAAAAATGAAGCCAGTATCCCAGAACATGTGAACAGGAAACACCAAGGAGTCAAGAACAAACCGGAGTGAAGGAGGTAGGCACAGGAGCCAAGACCTGAGAGAAAATACAAAGGTCAGTGTTCTTGTCAGTGACAGAAGAAATCAGCACCATTACAGGTATATATATTTAATAGTCAAAGTTGCTGATTCAAATTTATGAGGATAAAAAGGCTTTTTTTCCTTTTCAGTACTACAGCCTAGCTTGGGAAACCATGTTAGTAAATATACAATGGACCACTTAATGCTTCTTTGTATGCAAAAGACATAAGATTTGGATTTGAGCAGCAAAGGTTGAAATTTACCAGTGGTGGAGAGTGTCAGTGATGTAGCAGGCTCTTGAGGAGAAATATCTCAAAGTTGTTACTAATTCTAATGGGCTTCCCTCTGTGATTGGCTGAAAGCCAGACACACCCTCCTTGGTCACCTAGGCGTGAGATGTGGCATGGCTGAGGCATCATGACAGGGTCATTCCACCCAGTATCTGTGAAGAGGCAGGACACCAAATTAAATTACAGATTTAGGAGCGAGAAGGAGAGAGAGCGAGTGAGTTAGAGTGAGAAGCGGGTAAGTTAGAATGTCGATATTTAAGCATAAAGCAATTAAAAAGCAGGCCATTTAATATATTTTACTATTAATTTTATGTTACCAAAAAGTCAACAGATTAAAAATTGTCTAATCACTCTCTTATCTGTATAAAAAAAAATATCCCATTTGAGGATGAAATGAGGAGGAGTCATTCGGAGAGCTAACTTGACACTAAATCATGCTAGGCCAGGGGAAGCTCTTTCCAAACCTACTTGGACTACAATTTGGGAATGTGGGGGAGCGGGGGCACAGTGAGCCGTCACCGTGGCAACCAGTAGTCCAAGGATAACGACTCCTTTGTGCTTGGCCACAAAGAGGGAAAAAGACACACTGAGCTAGAGAGAGTGAAGGAGACAGGGTGGATGGTAGGGGGTGCAGGGGGGGGTAAGGGGGTGCAAGGGTGTAGGGGGTGGCGGGGGGGACTAAAGATGCTCGTCAAAAAAAAAAATATATATATATATATATCTAAAAAAAATTGGGAAACATTACAAAATAGCAGTGTTCCATTAAATCTCTCCAGCCAACTAAAAATTTCAGGCCACTGTGACACAGGCCTATGTTGTATCAAGCTATCAAAAATAGTTCAATTAAATGCTTGGATATTTTATTCAAAGCTTGAAAATGAAGAACATTAATCTGACTTTCTTCCCCTGGCACTCATATAAAAAGAGAAGTATAGTTGGTTCCCACTGAGACCTACATTACAGAAACCAGGTACTTCAGCTTTTTTTGCATTTAAAACATTATGATGAAACTGCGGTGACGCAGGCAGAAATCTGTAACGTGAAAAGAAGTGATGACACAATCCTAAAGATCAAGCAACAAAAAAGAACTGGAGTATTCATGCATATTTTCCAGTACAGGGAAATACGGGTGTAATGTTTCCAATGCTGGAACTGGATGCTGAATAAAATCCCCCCAAAGGCTATACTATCTAATGATATGACTGGCTGCACTCTTCTTGACCTTCAGCAGGTGTTTGAATTACTGAACAATAACATTTATGAGCATGTACTGTATTATATTTCTTATTGCTCTAAAAAACAAATTTTACATTCACTAAACCTTCATGCTGTGTTACATTACAAGATGTTTATATATATATACAAAACATCTAATCTAATGGCATACATGACTTCATACAACAAATCACATGGTCAGGAGTGAAACCTTTGTAGTTAGAATGGATTACTTTATTTTGAAAAAAATAAACCCCAGGATGCACAAGCTTCATATAAAGAGGAGTGCTTATCTTATTTTTACATCAAAACATCTGGTGACACTAAGTAAACATTCTAATGTAGTTGCTTTTCAGCCTGTATATGTATTAGCTCAACTATAAGACCATCAAGAGTATTCCCCGGTTACTTCCTAGTTATTTTCTTTTATTACGAAAACTGCTCCACATAAATCACAGTCTTAATATAATTTGCCCACTATGGATCTTAAGTGGAATTTATTGTGTGTTAAATCTATGCCAAAGGCACATCATAACTGCAAACCCTACTGAAACCCTACACTATAACTTACTTCTGCCGACATCATTTAAATCAATCGGAAAAAAATGGATCAGCTCAAAGACAGAAATTATATCGCCAACTAGTGTTTTGGTAGTGACCGTGCAGAACAATGCTGGCACACTATACACAAGTATGAATGGTTGTAACTTTATTGGCCGCTTATGTAAAAGCTGTAATGTTGCCTAAGTTCAAAAACGAAGCATAAAACACAAATCTAGGTGACACCACCACAAGAATAATAACTCCCTCTTAATGGCACTAAAAATGTTAAAACAAAAAATGTAACAGATGATTAATAAACAGCCAATATGCTGCTAATAAGCATGTCAGTAAGAAACGACATAAGCGGAAAGTGTTTGTAAACACAGATGTACACATAACAAAGTAGATCAGTCTGATTCTTTACAAGCCAAACTACCCATACTGGTGTGAGATTTCTTTACTATAAACAGGAAAATATGAGCAAGAGGACATGACAGGACATTTCCAATATAAATCCTGCTAGCCAAGGTCATTCAATTTTTTGTTGATATTTGAGTAGGGAGTGCCAAACCAGACCTGGTGTTTTTACCAAGTCAGATAAAGAGACATCATAAAAGTTCACTGCGAGTAATTATATCACACATAACTATACCCACAGACACACAAATACACACACAGCAATCAGGGGGGATGAGAGAAGAGTCAGCAACAGTATTTATAGTCATAGCCTACTGCATAGCCCAGTTGGCTCTATGCAGGATCCCACTTGATTTTTGACCTTATTTTGAAGGAGCAGGAGTCTGGCAGATGCTGCCCAGCCCTTCTCAGGCTTAATCCAGTAACCAACGGGAGGGAAAGGTCTGGCTTCACCCCAAAAATGTCTCAGGTTTCTGGATATGGTGGCAGTTCAGGTCAGAGAACCTATGAAAACCATATTCACATCTACAGGTTAAATCTGATCTGCTTCAAATTCATATGACCTATGCAATCTGAACTGTGTGCTTCTCACACAGTTCGGATTGCAAAAATCTGTACTTATAGTGACTGTAAAAGCCCACGTAAAGTATATGCAATTTATTATAAAATGTCCAAATTAACTCTTATCCAAAATATAAGCAAATAAAATGAGTTTTTATCACCACACAAGAATTGTTAGATTTTTTTTTAATTAAAACTTTGTTTTTTAAAGAATTTCTTACATTTCACTAAGAATGCATTGCTAAAAGTAATAAAGATGTTGCCTATCACTGGTGAGCCAGTTGCAAACAACATAACCTCTGCAGCACTGCCTATAAATCTATCTGCATTCAGAAACAGACAAAAGAGATTAAAAAGGCCAAGATGAAAGATAAAAGACTTAAAAACACCTGACAGCAACCAGCGGTCAGAGAAAGCAAAGAGATAAAGGATGAGGGGAACCGAGAGAGGCCAACCCAAACCAAAGACCTTGAGGATGGTATAAATAGAGCCCCACCCCCAAGTGTCAGGGGCAACCTGGCATGTTCATGGCTACATATTAACGAGCAGTTATGAGGCCAGTTGGTTCAGAGCATATAAAATGGAAAAACAATGTTAAAAAAAATAATATTCAAATATAATTTTTTAATTCTAACAACACACTCCTTGAAAATGGTTGAATGCAGAAAAATCTTCCAACATAAATATTGCAAAAATGAAATAAAAACTAGAATAAAATAAATTTAATATCTTTAAAATAAGCTAAAAAAAAAAAAAGAAAAGAAAAGAAAGATATGAAGTAATAAAAAAAAAAAAAAAACTTATAATAAATAAACCCAAACAACTAATGAGTCATGAATTAACTGAAGTTAATATTATTTTACTCAGTTTGCTTCAAATCCATGTTAAAATGAACTTAAAATAGTAGGAGTATAGTTTTAAGAAACACAGTAGTAAAATGTTAAAGAGGATGACAAAAATAAATTAAAATTGCTGAACAAAAAGCTTAGTTTGTCTGACTCGGCCCTAGATCTGGATCAAAGCAACAGCAGACTGAGTCATGCATGGAAAAACATTAAAAGGAAATCTGCCTATTATTAAATCAGGAAATAATTTTCCAATACAACAAAAGGACAGTGAGATAGGATCAGTGAGTATCCTATTCATTTTGATAAACAACTGGGATCCAGAGTGAAACCTCCTGGAAAAATTACCATTTTCCAACTTTTCAACCTAAGCAATAGTCACATTATCATATATTGTTATTTAGCGTTTGTATTAAGTTACTTTTCTTTGAGACATTTCGGTTATGTGTGTTGAAATATGTACAAGTATGTGTTCATTGGAATGCACAACACTCAACACATAGGCAACCACTGTGTCAGTCTATGAGCATCCTCCAGGGCAAAGAAGATTGTGGTCATGAGGTTGAATGCCAACAGTGTTGGGTCAGATGACTTATAGCCCATCAAGAGGCCCAGAAGAGTTTGACTCGATCATTATGGGAGGTGGTGTTAGGGATGTGGTAATTGCTAACAATAAGGCATATGGCTTACACATACACTCTTAGTTCCACTTGAAAGACTAATCAGAGCTTATGAGACTAGACACCCATCAGTAATGTGGGTGGCAACTACCAAACATCTGCAAAACAGGCAAAAGCACACTTAACACCCTGTGGTTTCTAGCAAACAAAGCTGCACATGGATGGACTACATCCTTGAAAACACACTTAAGCTATAACAGTCATGTTCAAAAGGTGGGGTGGGCATTAATGTTGGGACGTGGAGCCACTCCTGGTAAGGTCAAGACAACCCATAGAAGAGAAAAACATGAATTGAAACTAAGGTGAATAAACTATTTTAGAGAAAACAAACCAATAATAGTTTCCTGATGCAGCTGAATATGGATATTCATATTTTTTTATTCTTAGAAACTGATAAAATTGTGGGATTTGTGGCTTGATTTTTTGTGTGGTGAGGGGCATGAACTGTGTTTGGCATAACAAGGGGGATGTCAAACCACTGGGCTATACATAAAGAAATGAATGCAGAAAGATGTCATTAAGAGGCAAGTGATCATGCAACCTAAAAGCAGTTCCCAGTAAAATCTATGGAGATGTCAAAGATCAGACTCAAAACCTAGCAATTTAATCCTGCAACGGCTTGGGTTTGTTTTCAACCCTCAACTGATTTGAAGAACAACAAAGCTACTGTATACTTTAGATATTTTTACTGCATGCTCTTCGACAGTTACAATTTCTCATAGGTGGAGTCCTCAGATAAAAACAGCTGACCTTCTTACGGCTGTGAAGATTCACTTCTTTTAGTATAGAAATGCTTTTATTAGAATACAAACATTTTGCTAACTGGGAATTTTTGCAGGTAACACAGGAAACGCACACGTTTTAGTTTTTTAGCTATCCATAACATTTTTCTATTCCAGCTATCATAGAGTGAGAAGCATCATACACCATGGACAGGTTTCAGTGTTAACATAGAGAGACAGACAGCCAGTCACACTTGAATTTACACCTACGTCCAATTTTGAATCACCAGTTAACCTAAACTGCATGTGTTTAGACTGGAAAGAAGCTGGAGTACTCCGAGAGAACCCACACAGGCACAGGGAGAAGACGCAAATTCCACACAGAAACCACACTCTTCGATTCAAACCCAGGACCTTTTTGCTGTGAGGCAACAGTACTAACCACTGCACTGCTGTCCTTCTCCCTCATTTCATTCATTCATTTGGAATCAGAGAAAAGTGTGAAGCAAAAAAATCAAACTGGGATAGCTAATGGTAAATTTCTAGTCTCTCTTCTTCCAGAGGCAGACAAAGACTTCACAGTGGCATTATGCCAACTGTGTAAAATCGATGATTTTTTTTCCCAGCTTGCAAGATTAAAAAAAAGACCATGGGATAGGGTTAATTGCCCACCCTTCTAAAGAGGTAAAATAGTTTGTTTTCAGTCAGTAACACAATATTTTTGGCTTTTGTGAAACCCTATCTCTAGGTGGTCAAATGCACTCTGACCTCTTTATGTCCTCGGTCAATCTAGAGGCATGATAGCATCAGCATGAAGTCAGTAACCTCCCAAATGTCCTGATTGTCTCACCAAGTTTTAGCAGATCCCCACCCAAACTACTCCCATGCCTGTACTCTGCCTGAAGGCTGATAAACAAACACAGAGAGAAGGGAAAAAAGAAGAGAGAGAAAAAAAAAGCACCACAAGAAAAAGTTACTGGGTGTTTCTACAAACAACCAGCTGTTGATTAGATTACTATAGTCTCAGTTCACAAGGGACTGGAATGACAGCTCACTAAGTCTGTGAATGTGTTTATGTTAAACAAAAGGCAGAAGACAGGAAGTGGCAAAGAAAGACAGAACAGAGAGGTAAAGTTCAGTGAAACTGATAAACGAGAGCGAGAAAGCGTTAGAGTTGACACACACAGCATTCTGACTGGAGAGTAATTGCAGTCTGAACTAAGCTGGCTCAGTGACATAGTTGCTGAGAATGCCTTTTTGACACAGGGTCTGTTTCTGTTTCTCCCTCCCTCTGCCTATCTGTCTGCCTGCCTTTCATGTGGCCATTTTAGGAGACATTGAGTCATTCGAGCCCAGCTGACAATATGACAGCAATCAACAGGAACAGCTTTAGTACACTTGACTTCACACCAAGAGAACTTGTCTCACTCACCCTTGCAGAAAGATTATCTTGCTGTCTCACTCGGTCTTTCCCCTTCCTTCCTCTATTTCATCAGGTGTTCTTGAGGGGTGACTCTGTTGTCTCTTCTCTGTGTCCTCTTGTGTATTTCTGTTTCTACTAGATTAGGGTGCCTTATTGGTCTTAACTCCCTGGCTTCTCATTGGTCTTTGCTTCCTTCCGTCTAAATAGGTAATGTCGCAAGAAAGACAAGTAGTTTTTCTGCATGCACTAATTATCCCTCTGCCTATGTATCCTGTTTTCTTTCCGTCTACCTCTCTCCACTCTCAGTCACACATACACAAATGAAAAACCCATCAACAAACTTGCAGCCCTGTTTTCTCACTGGTTCCCTCCCTTGCCTTTTCTCTTCGGAGTCCTCCCTTTTCCCGTTTTTTTCCTCTCATTCGCACACCTCCAAAGTATCTTGAATACAAAAGCGATCTGGCATGCTACAGACCCTTCTCACCTCCCACTTCTCCTCTTCCTCTATGTACTTTCAGGCCCCTCCTTTTAAGCTTTCTAGCCATCCTATCCTCTCTGTTGTGTGTGTGTGCGCTTTTCTTTCTGTTGGTTTCCTCTCAGCTGATAGAGTGAGGCATGCTTTGCTCACTCAGCAGTGAAGGCATACAGGGGAGAGGAGGGGGGGGGGGGGATGCTTCCAACTGATTGGCTCACCAGAAGGGGGGTCAGCTGTAGTGGCTGAAGCCCTGATTGGCTGGAGGAAAGGATTGCAAAGGGGGAGGAGGTGTGAGTATCCATAAGCCCTCCCACCTGCTGAAGCTTTGAATGTTCTGCAAAAGTAGAGTGCAGGCTTTAAGAACACTTTGCGTAAAGTGTGTATTAAAACACACAACTCATCTCCAAGCATGACGAGTTTTCTTTGTACAGTCAACCACATGTAAAGTTGTGCATGTGTGCTTGAATTGGTTAAAGAATAACAGTTAATAAAAGAAGTTAATGTCTTAGAAAATAAACCTGCTAATAACTATGCAATCACTCCCTCCCCCTTTCTCTGCTTCCCTATTTCTTGCTCCTCTGTGGAACATTAAAAGCAGGCATGAAGCAGAAGGCTTATCTGTGGTGGGACTGATAGAGCAATAAGTGCATGTGAAAAAGTTTATCAGTAGAGGACCAGGAGCAGCGCTCAGCTGTGTGCTTATGAGTGTGTGTGTGTGACTATTGCAGCATCTGTGAGCTAATAAGGAGCAGGATGTCGATTACCCGAGAACTACTTCAGTTTGGTGTTGTTGAAGTCCACACAGCACAGTGCACTACTGACACAAGCACGCATACAGTGGGTGGAAACTGCACAGAAAGTTGACCACAACATATATCTTCGAGGCTGTCGAGTGAGTGCTTATTCAACACATATTTAGAACACTTCTTTGTCCAGTGCTCCTGGAGATGCACACTCACACCTCCCTGTCTATGCTTTATTTTTTTTTATTTTGGAACACTGGGTTGACTTTTTATCAGATGTACACTGGTTGAGACATGCAAGACCAACATACTGACAGCTACTCGTCACTTTAAATTTCATTCACTTTCTGTCATTCTCTCCCTCTAGGACTCCTGATCTACAGGAATTCTACCTCCAACTCAGTTTCCATCTGTAACACCCTTTATCTGTTTCCAAAACAAGATGGAATATTTATTCCTGCCAAGTTACTGCAGAGTTTCTGTATTGTCTCTGTTTTACAAGAGGGTGGACTGGGCATAAGCTTTGTGGTGTCTCTTTTAACAAATTACTCTAAGGTTATGGCTCCTTAACAAATGATTCATGCTTTAAAAAAATAAATAAATCCTTGTACAAAATAAAAATCTGTCACACACATAATTTGATCCTACCTGCCACCAGAATAAATATGTGCATAAACCTGCATACAAAATTAATCTCTACCACTCTCATAGACCATGTACTGACATGTACTTATTCATAGGTGGTTCCTTGGCTGAGTGATAGTATGGTTGCACTTGTTTTTTGGTTTGTTTGTTTTTGGCTTTTTGAGTGTGTGAACAGTAAAAGTTAGCAGAGAGGTGGCTTGAAAAACAAGACACGTCTTCAGCCACATAGCTCCAAATATAGAGATGTGGGGATAGGGGTGAGAGCGGAGGAGCGGAGGGGGGTAGACAGGGGAGGAGGAAGCAAAAGAAACAGATCAAGACAAACTGACAACTGAAGATTGAAATGAGATTCATGTGATTCGTCCGCTGCTTTTCACAGAAAAGCTGGTAAAGAAATCTAGTAATGGGATTTTATGTTCCTACTGTTTAAGATTCTCCGTTTCAACGCAAACAAACGAAGACAACTACACCCTGCTGTCCCTTTAAGAGTGAACGTTGCTTTCCATATTTGGCGATAAAGGGGTGTGTCTTCCCTCTGAACACCTTCCCCCATTCAATGGCATTGAGTGGAGCAAAAGAAAACGATGCATTGAAAACACACACACTCACATTCCAACAAAAACTCACACTGATGCAATTTTGACTTGAGCGCATGGCAGTGTTTGTTTTGATGTCTACATGGCAGCATAGGGGGCTGGACTTTCAGCCTTGATAAGAGAAATGCTGCTTGACACATGTCTTGTTTTTGTAGGCCCCTCAAAGTGAGCTGTGTTTATTCCATTTTCTGGATTAAATGGGTTTCTATGGGTTACATGACTTGTAATATAGTCTCGGGAACAACATTTACAATGCATATCAGCTGCATTAAAAAACAAACAAACAAACAAACAACGCATAAAAATAAATAATCTGTGTTTCTAAACCAAAGTATCTAAAACAAGCTCCTTAACTCTCTCACTCAAACTGGGAGTGAATAAAAGGAAGGATTAATGAGGGGAGGTGGAGGAACAAGAAGTGTGCATGTGTGAAGAGAAGAGCATGGTGCCTGTTTAAAGACGCACAGACTCCTTCCTGTTTTGATGTCCACGTCTGCGTGTGGAAGTAAAGCCGTTAAGAAGCATAAAGCTAAAAAAAATATTTACAAATAATATTTGCAAGGGTATTACAAACACCGGTGCATGTTGATGACTCGCTTCTTTAAATACACTCAAACTTTATGATGCAATGCCTCTGACTTGACTGTAACAATTACATGAATGTCTGCCAGTAAAAGGGTAGACTAAGGTACATATATTGTAGGGTGGCTGATAATTACTATCACACTTTTTGCCCTCTGGTGAAATGTGAAGGTACATTTAAAGCAATTTCAAACTTCTTTTTTTTTTTTTTAATACAACCTCCTTTTTTTAGTGCTGCAAAACTTCAGCTGTAAAATGTAATTCTTTAAAAGCAAAACTAATGACCTAATTGGTATGTAGATGAATTTAGTTCTGCTTTCATATTATGAAGTAGACCCTACGATGACACAACAGAGAAAACCCTAGCAATCATATGACCTCCTATGAGCAAGCGCTTTGGCGTCAGTGTGAAGGAAAAACCCTTCACTTTTAACAGGAAGAAACCTCCAGTAAAGCCAGGTTTAGGGAGGGGCGGCCATCTGCCGTCACCAGTTGGAGTAAGGGTAGGAAGACAGGATGATTAAATGCAGAGAGGTTTATAAATACATAGTGACAATAAGAGGTTTCTTATTTTCAAACATTTCGGCTCTTATTTCAACCAGCACTTTTGAAGCAGGTCTTTACCTGCCTGATTGAGTGCTATAATTCCACAGCAGACTTTACCACAGATAGAAAGTTCAGGTACAGGTGCTTTCTCTGTTTGTAGGGTAATCAATTGACTTTATGCAAATAGATCTAGCAAATAAGCAAATAAGCAAACAAATCTAGCAAATAAGCAAATAATAATCTAGCAAATAAGCTAGCAAATAAGCTAGATCTATATGACCAATTAAACACAATGGTTCGATTATACAGCTCCATAGTGTAACCTTATAATAGCTGGATCAACAGAATTACAGATATGATGTCAAACAATTGTTATGGTCAAAAAGTAAACATGACAATAAAGGAGGACGGAAGTAACAGGATTAAAAAACAAAACAAAAACCGCAGATGTGTACAGGGGCAGTCTGTTTACTCAAGTCACGTAATGTCATGTAAAAGTCAGGCCAGAGTAGTAGAGAGTAGAGAACCCACAATGAGTAAGAGCTCATTGATGAATGCAGGGAAGATGCAACATGTCTTTTAATGCCAGTGGGTCAAAACTTGAGAAGCTTATTAACGCTTTAGGATATTTCACAAAATACACACGTTTATCTGCCCAAGTAGTTTTAAAACATTGACATTAAACACAGCTATACTGTATGTTGATCATTCTTATTAAATGATCTTTCTACACATCAGTGGACTAATGAGACTGGGCACTTCTACAAGGTGTGCACTTTTTACATTCAAAATAACTGAACTGAAATGCAGAGCATGTAGAAAAAAAATGTAAGTTTCCCAAATTAAATAAATAAACTATAAATTAAAAAAAAAAGATTATTTATTTATTTATTTATTTATTTATTTATTTCATTTTAACCCATTCTGAACTCTTATACATCATTCCTGAAATAACATTAGTTCCCTTTGTTGGTTTGTTTGGCATTTTAAAACTAATTTCCTGTGTATCAATCGTACCGCATTTCAGAACTCTGATTATATCACTGTGAGATAATGTAAAACGTATGAAAGGAAAGAAATCAAGTGGATGGGGAAAATATGATGGGGAGGAGTGTGGCACCCTGAGTCTTGGTGACAGGCTAGGCCAGCTCAGAGGATGGAATGTTCCAGAGAAATATGTTGCCTATTCACACAGGACAGGAAATGTGTGTGTGACTGTGTGTTTCAGTCTCCTCCTCCTCCTAGCCTTCGGGTACTTTTTTCCTGTCCATCTTCTTTCAGTATGAACCAATTCTTTTTTGCCTTTCATGCTTAGGAAATTCACATAGCATGGTGGTGTTGCACCATTCTGACTGGTAGAGGCTGAATGTAGTACCATCTTGGCAGTGAAGGGGGGGGGGGGGGGGGGGGACAAATACCACGTAGTTCATCCAACAATCATACTGTCACTATTTAACCATTTAATCCAACAGATAACTGGTTACTAACCAAAGCGGATGGCTGAGAAGATTAGGATGGCACTTAGAGGTCATTGACACCCACCTTTTCCAGGAAGTGTGCAATCAACAGCAGAATGAAAGGAAAACACAAGCAGCAAAGCACACAGACTTAGAGAAAAATGTTGAATTCAGTCGCATAACAGCATGTTGGTAGACACACATTCATAGGACGTCTCATCAACTTAAATGTCGGTGATGTTTCAGTGTAAAGTAGAGAGTGACGTCTGACTAGGGTTAATCCTGAGATCAATTTAACACACATCCACACACGCATTTGCGGTTATTAAGCAGAACTTAATAATGAGAAGCTTTGGCAATATAACTGCAGCTCTCTGTTTTAGGCTACACCCACTTTAAGATACTTTCATTAAAAATAAACATGATCTGGTTCCAAAAATGTATTTTAGCATAATAAAGTCAGTCTAGAGAGATCAAAAATAATCTCTCTACACTGACACACTTGTAAATCCATTTTACATTCACTATTTGCGTACATCGGGTCTGTGGTGTTATAAATAGCAAGCAGCAAATTTCTTTTTTGTAAAAACACAATGTGTAGGTAGAGCAGAAATGAGGAGAACTAAGAGCAATTTTTTTTTCCCCCATCAGGCCAATAAACAAACTCCAACTCAAATTATAAAGCAGTCAGGGGAGTGGAAATAATATTGTGAATATTATGCCACAAAGTAAAAATATGGGGACATATTAGAGTTGTATCAGGACCATTATCCATTGCCAAAGACAACCAGGCAGTGGGAGTGGAGTGTCTATAGAAAACTGACCAAACATACAGGACAGCCACCCTGATGGCTGAGTAAGTCACAAGCTGCGTCGGTGTGACTCCTGGCTCACGTTTACTGCACGTCATTCCTCTGCTCTCTCCTTTGCTATAATTCCTGTGTCCACTTCAGCCTAATTGGTGGCTGCTTGTCCTGCATGTTGAATCAGGCTATACACAGAAGGGATCCTGCTCAGAACTATCAATGCAGTATGGAGAAAACAAAAAAGCTTTTTCCCTTGCTCTGGTGAGACATGCAAGGTGAGCCAGTAATACACACATACAGACAGAACATTTGTTTCATGGCATACCAACACAACCAAACCATTAGTACGCAAAGTCAGAGATAATCACTTATAGGCCTATTTTAGAAATACAAACAACACAAAGTGCTACAATGCTCTCAAGGCTGTAGGAAATACACTGTTGTGGATATTTGTTTAATGTTGGCAGACCTAAGACTTGGTAGGTGATGTACAATAAACTGTTTAAATTAAACCCTACATACTTCCAATTACACTATACAGGTATACTGCAAACATCAGCTCTGCGTCGCTGCCTTGGAGTCATTTTTTTTAATTTAGTGTAAAATTTCATGCAAGTCAGGCGTGTCCTACATACCCAGAATCCACAAGACAGATGGGAATATGTACTATGCACACATGGAGGGCTTTGATGCTACACTTGTTCCCCTGAGTAATGGCAACACAATAAGAACAAAATGGAAAGCTCATAAGTGACCAATGTAATGCACAGGATTACACGTCTTCTTTCCAAGACTAACTCACAAGACTACATTAATACAATGCGTTTATATGTTTTGTTCAAGGAGACTTATTTATAAATGCTAAATGATAACTCTTTGGCCACTTCTTTAGATATATCTGTTCAGCTACTTGTAAATGTAAAGATCTTATAACCATATTTTATGGCAGTTAGGCATGAAGACCTGGTCAAGATGACCTGTTGAAGTTGAAACAGAGCAACAGAAAGGGAAAGGAAGGTGACTTAAGTGACTCGTAATATGGTGATGCTGCTTGTGCTCAGCCTCCCTGGGAAAGTCTATGCCAGGGTGCTGGAAAGGAGAGTTCGTCCGTTAGTCGAACCTCGGATACAGGAGGAACAATGCGGTTTTCGTCCTGGTCGCGGAACACTGGACCAGCTCTTTATCCTCTCCAGGATACTTGAGGGTGCATGGGAGTTTGCCCAACCAGTCTACATGTGTTTTGTGGACTTGGAGAAGGCATTCGACCGTGTCCCTCGGGGTGTCCTGTGGGAGGTGTTGCGGGAATATGGGGTGTCTGGCCCATTGCTACGGGCCATTCGATCCCTATACAACCGTTGCAAGAGCTTGGTTCGCATTGCCGGCAATAAGTCGGACTCGTTCCCGGTGGGTGATGGGCTTCGCCAGGGCTGCCCTTTGTCTCCGGTTCTGTTCATAATTTTTATGGACAGGATTTCTAGGCGCAGCCAAGTGGCGGAGGGCTTTCGCTTTGGTGGCCTCAGAATCTCATCTCTGATTTTTGCAGATGATGTGGTTCTGTTGGGCTTCATCGGGTGAAGGCCTCCAGCTCGCACTGGAACGGTTCGCAGCCGAGTGTGAAGCAGCGGGAATGAGGATCAGCACCTCCAAATCTGAGGCCATGGTTCTCAGCCGGAAAAGGGTGGAGTGCCCACTCCGGGTCGGGGATGAGTTCCTGCCACAAGTGGAGGAGTTCAAGTATCTCGGGGTCTTGTTCGCGAGTGATGGGAGAAGGAAGCCGGAGATCGACAGACGGATTGGGGCTGCAGCTGCAGTAATGCGGACGCTGCACCGGTCCGTCGTGGTGAAGAGGGAGCTGAGTGTAAAAGCGAAGCTCTCAATTTACCGGTCGATCTACGTCCCTACCCTCACCTATGGCCACGAGCTGTGGGTAGTGACCGAAAGAACGAGATCGCGGATACAAGCGGCAGAAATGAGCTTCCTCTGAAGGGTGGCTGGCCTCTCCCTTAGAGATAGGGTGAGAAGTTCGGCCATCTGGGAGGGGCTCAGAGTAGAGCAGCTGCTGCTCCACATCGAAAGGAGCCAGCTGAGGTGGTTCGGGCATCTGACAAGGATGCCCCCTGGGCGCCTCCTGGGTGAGGTGTTCCAGGCATGTCCCACCGGGAGGAGGCCCCGGGGCAGACCCAGGACACGCTGGAGAGATTATATCTCTCGGCTGGCCTGGGAACGCCTTGGTATTCCCCCGGATAAGCTGGAGGAGGTGGCTGGGGAGAGGGAGGTCTGGGCCTCTTTGCTTAGGCTGCTGCCCCCGCGACCCGGCCCCGGACAAAGCGGATGAAGATGGATGGATGGATGGATGCTTGTGCCAGACAGGCTGTTCTGGTATTTCAGATTTTCAAGCACAGTCACATCTACGGTTTACAAAGAATGATGAAAAAGAGAGAATATCTAGTGACTAGCAGTGGGTACAAATTTGTTGTTCATGTCAGAGGTCAGAGGAGAATGGCCAGATTGCTTCAAGGTAATAGGGCAACAATAACTCAAATAGCAATCAGTATACACAGAAGAGTATCGCTAAATGCACAACAGATCAAACCTTGGAGCAGGTGAGCTGCAGCAGCAACAAAATCCATTGTTCTCCTTCAGACCCTCATGAGGCTCAGCAGTGGCTGCAGATGACAGGATAGTATCCCATCCTGATTCAATCAGTTCTTTTGTATTGCCTCACCTCCTGTTTCAGGGGATACTGGGGATGGAGCCACCAGCTCAAAACGATACCGCACAGGACCAGCTCAGCCAGACTGCTTTAGATGATTAATCTGTTTCCAATAGCTCATTCCACCACCTTGGACCAAGAATAGAAGAGGGTGAAGAAGAGGGTAAAACTCTCTACTACAACATAAGCTTTGTGGTAACAAGGAGCAGTTTTCCTTGCTTCCCTTTAAGTTAACATTAGTTTTAAACTAGATATAGGCAGAAACAGAATGCCTTTGTAAAGAACAAAGAAGTGCTATGGAGAAACTTGGGAGGTTTAACAGCAAAAAGGCAACAGTTTACTAGATTAGTTATGAAAGCATGATGACACTTAAGCAACCTCCATTGCAAGGAGGGAGGCAAATACATCAACAGGAGTGGCCTGCCACACCAATATTTGCAGAGCTTAACAATCTATCAATACCACGGTCATTCCTAGGTCATTTATCAAACTTGGCAACACAACTGTGTTGTCAATGGTCTTGAAAAGGTCTAGGTTAGGAGATATTTTCTCAGAAGGAACAAAAGTTTGAACTTGTCTTGGTTGAGCCTCTAAGATGTAAAGCAAGCAAGCAGCAATGTGGGACGAACAGCTTAGAGTAATTTACAAATGCTTCAAGTACTTTAGATGATGCAATACCATCATGGAAGCTTGTGACTTTATCCAAATTCAATCTGCACTCAGTGTCATAAAAACTATGTTCGGTGGCAAGAAAAACAAAGTGTTCTGTAACAGATGGGTAAGGCCTAAGCACTGATCTCAACATCATGGAGTTCGTTTGAGTTTACCCTAAGCCAAGAAACGCAACTGTGTAATTCTCCAACATGTGTCGAAAAACCTACTGAGTATCTTCAATTCCTATTATTGCTTAACACACTTTTTGTGAAGTTAATTGGTAACTATTTAAGGTAGTTTTAAAATGCATCATTATGTTTCTTCTAGAGCTGTACATACTGCAACAATAATTTTTGGTTTGTCTATTTGCATAGTTATTTAGAATGCCCATATAACACACGTATACACAGAATTGGAGACATGTCTGTCATTTATAAAAGATGTTACATACTTAACTTAGAGCAGACACCAAAGCAGCTTGGTATAACAAAAATACATGTATTTGAGATCATTTATTTATTTTTTAAAATACTGATCACCAGCAGTTATTTCACCTGTAGTTACTTGAAGTTGTGGAATGTAATTCACTTTGCTCTACCGTGTCACTGCAAACTGCTTCCACGCTAGATGAAACCTTAGATGTGTCATTCAAGCCACTCCAGCATAATACGCAGTATCTTCCCTTTACAAGAGCAATCAAAAGTAAAATCTTAGATTGACAAGAAGGCAAACTGGAACATGTGAACACTTTTAGGCTGTTTGAGCAACTTGAGCAACATTTAATATACACTTGACCTGTTTATAATTCCTGAGTCTTCATAATTGCAAAGCTGTCACAGTTCTGACTATCCGTGACCACCACTGTAACATTGCCAACAAGGATCACAGAATTCTTTGGCATTTTCTTCAATAACCTCCACATTGATTCTTCTGAAAACTACAGTAATAGAAACACAGGGACACTGTATGATTGCAAGAGAACTAACCACTTCCTCTTACTGGTAGACTGTTAGGAGGACTGTGTGACCTTTAATGGTAAGATTGAAGCTAAGTTTGATTAATGTGTGTACCAAGCCCTTTTTACACATGCTCTCTGGACAAAGTCAGGTAAGGATATTTCCAAAGCTGGGGCAAAGGCATGTTTCTCTACTCTGTTGCATTAATTCTTCTTTTTACAACACTTTGTAAGTGTTTGGGAAATGAGGAGCCCAGCTGCTGTACATTTAAAAACAAAAATGTTTCCTCATTCTGAGTGAGGTTGTACATCATCTTTATGCAATACTGAAGGCCTTCCCTGAAAGAGATATATGGATGGCATTAATGGTACCGTCATAGATGTGCAACTTACCCAGGCTATATGCACTAATTGATTCATACGCTGTTACAGAATCTGGCTTTTGAACTGTGGCCTCTCCTATTTAGCCTTGGGAAAAATAATGACAGATTAAAAAAAAAAAAAAAAAAAGAATACTTTGGTTATTAAAATCACAGGATAGTTTTAAACTTTGGTCCGTTCTTTATAAATGAAGTCAGTCCCAGAGACGATCTTATTTATTTTCTTTTTTCACATTTTTTTTATTGTTCTTTGTCTTGACATTGTCCTGTGTTTTATTCTATTGTTAAGTGTTCTTGGGTGTCTTAAAAGATGCTTTTAAATAAAATGTATTATTATTATTGTTTTCTTTTGCGTTGTAGAATTTTGACTTCAGATGTACTGACACATATGGAAAAGAAATAGTAAAAACTTGTATGATTTACTCATGAAAGTGGCCGCTTTCTCATTACTTTCATATATTGTTTTAGTAAGTACCCAAAACATACAAGTTTCATTAATATAATTTTTCAAGGGATCTTATATCTGTTTTCAGTGTTGTATGCTTTTCATACAAGTTTCACACAAGACAGATACAAACGTTATAAGATTTATATATATCTTTTCCATATGGGGATGAATCATGTTTAGTTATACTGATAGTGGTTGTCAGAAGTATTCCCAAGCCTATGCAGTCATTTCCAGAGTCATATGCGCCACCAGTGCAGTGCTACCTGACGACCTGAGATCACAGAGATTTCATCCTTGTGTTTGATCTTGTCCATTGCATATAGATTTTTTTTAATTATCAAGTAGAATCCCAAAGTGACACTGAAGAAAAGAAAACTCTATTCAGAAGACCCAACAGTGGTAGTCTCCCTGCATTTTAAAATGAGAAACACTATTCCTGTCAGCTGGTCACTGCTTTCTGTGGTTTAGTACCAAAAGTCACATCAAATTCTTGTGCATACTTATTATCTAAATTTATTTGTTGCATTCCTCTTTTCTTAAAGCTAATAATTTATGCCTAGTATTTTTTTGTTTATTGTTATTCAATAAACATAATTTAGCTCCCATAAGGATAGAGCACAGTCGTGCTTGGGCACACTCAGTCACACATACACACTAGAGATCAATATAGCCCCAGAGCAGTGCTGAGTACTCGATCTAACCCACACAATCATCTGTAATCTCTGGCATCAAATCCTGCTGAGATACACTGGAGAGCTGACAACAAGCCTTCATCAACAAGCCTTCATCTGCTCAACGCATTTAATAGCCACCCCCACTTTTTACACAGACAATCAAATTGCTGCCAGGTAGAAATGCTAAAGAACAATCGTGATCAAAGACGAAAACCACCATAAGACAAATGATACAAAAGTTATTTTTGATTTGCTCAAAGATAGAGTGTATGCAAAAGTATGTAATGTTGTTTTTGTGGACTTTATTTTATTCTCTTCCGGCAGAATCATTCATTCCCTTAGCCTAAATAGATACTGGTGGCCCTCCAAACTACCATTGAAAAACAGACTGTTACTCATGATCCTACTCTTGCTTAACTCAACGTTCTTGCCTGCTTAGTATGCACAGAAGCATGCAATTTGATTTCATTTAATTTGGCTGAATGTGTTGGTTGCTAAATTTTTTGAAGCAGAAAAAAACCCCAACAACACAACGGGGGCTTTCCTCTGGCTATTTTCTTTTCATGCATGGAGGTTGATACACTTATCCATTCTTGTATTTGATCACTCCCTCTCTTCCTTTTCTTTGAATGTGAGAGGATTATCCAAGTTTCTCTATCTCACCTGAATAGACTGAATTCATTTTGTGTTTTTTTTTTTTTTTTTTAAATTGTCCTTGTGTACCTAAGCATGAGGGAACTTAAGTAAAAGGTGTTTGAGCATGGGACAAGCCCAGACCCAGGCCTGCTGAACAACATGCATCTTGCCTTCGGGGCTGGATACAGCAAAGATCTACATGACGTCACACTCAGCTGAGGACAAAAGCCCACTGCTTTCTCCCAGACAGAATAGTGGGGGGTGGCTGTCAGAGCAATGCATGGACAAGCAAGAGAAGAAGAATAATGAGCCGCAGCTGTATTTGGTGCTGCAGTGTGTGCAAAAATCTGTAGTTTCCATACATGTAAGACAGCTGCTGTTTTCCCATATGCACGTGTTCTTTATAGATGATGCAGTGTGAGACTGCACACACATGCCTAATGTGTATGTCATTGCCTTCATGCTCTGCTTGTCAGGACAATGAGAGATGGTGCACTGCAGCTAGCATATTAACAGTGCAATATAGGACTCATTGATTTGTTACATTTATATATTTATTTATTTATTTGCATATGCATGTGACAAAGGTTCTGTGCCATCATCAATACTCTTCAATGCATGATGCAATGCAACTCCCAAGTGCAATCCAAGGGAACAATACACCGACTGCAATCAGTTATATGCCCTCTTCTATTAGCTGTACAATGTTCATCATCACTCCACCCGCTGAGCTACAGTCACAATCTCACAGATATACCGCTGCTGGTTGATCCTTCTTGCCTGGCCCATATATGCACAATCCCAGGAGCACAGTGCGCAGTTACAATAATTAAAAAAAAATAAAAACCGTTTTATCTCATAATCATTTTAATGCCACGCACACTATTAATTTTGATTTATGCATTGGGATTTCACTGGGAAATTCTAGCACTTTGTCCCCAACCAATGCAGACTGTGCACACATAAAGAAAGTGTGAGGAAGGCAGACAAAGCAGGGGAACGCCCCCTACATCATGCAAGCTACTGTCAGGTCATCAGCTGGATCAGGCTGGATTTCGCTCATTCTTCTGCTAGACTCCCAATTATGATAAGGAATCTCTATGCATGATCACAATGCAAAGGATATAACTTAACCCATTTCAACACACCCCTACCTTTAAAGTACACACAATGCAGAAGATTAAAGGGAAGGCAACCAGCCACATTTCAAGATTTCGAAGTCTACTCACCTCACGAAAAATATAGACTCAGATTATCAAACACAGCCAGGCAGTCTGAAGTGACGTCCGTGCAGTCTGGGAGTTTGGCCTTTCTACTGTCTGTCTGCCGTGTTGACTGCTGCGTTGTCGGTTTCTAGGTAGCTGATGTTATGGGCCGAAAATCGACTTCGAAGCTAAAAGACGTTAGCAACATTAACCGTATATCAAATAGGTAAAATATTCGGACAGTCTTGAACTCGTCCTCTCACTCTATAGTCCAAATAGTTTGTTAGCTAACAAAGCTAACTCCCTTCCTCTCTGTGCCAGTCTTTTTCGTGCACTCCCAGCTGTTTTCGTTGTTTCAGCCTTTGCCTTAAATTCCTCCTCTGTCCCTTTAAGTAACAGGATTTCCGGGGTTTGCGTGTAAAAATACCAAAGGCGGGGCTTATTCACCAGCTGAGCGCCTGTCATTTAAGCGATTCGCCGCTTGGATTTCCCTTAACCAATCATCACTTGTAGTTTTTTAAACTATGCAGATTTATTCAAACATACTGTTCTCTGATTGGCCTAAGGATTACCCCAAGAGCCGCCCAGTACACGTGCATTTTCTTCCCTCCTAGTCTTCAGTGCCAAGGATAGCTTTTTGTGCTGGAGCTCCGACAGTTGTTTTATCCATTAGTGTTTAAAATAATACATGACACGAAATTAAAGTTAAAAAATAAGACTTTAATAATTACTGTCACGGATGCGTGGTAATTCATTTAGTTATTTTTGTATTTATGCACTGGTTAAATTCACAGTACTGTAGGTAACCCCCTTCTTTTCCTTCCATTTGCTCTAAATCAGCATGTTGTCACAGAGCTAAGAATAGCTCAGCAACATGTATCCCCTTGCAGCTGCACTGAACTCCACGCCCATCTACCCAGAGTACACTGGGGCCTGATTATACTGTTCTGTGACGACGATGCAGCCTGAAAAGATAAAAAAAGACTGCGTTTGAGCTCTGCGCCTGGACTATGGGATACTGAGTTTGATGCTCTTGGCTGTTACTTCTCAGTACTTTATCTCTTAGTAATAAACCCAGTGTCTGTTACTGAATAAACTCAAAATTACTAAATCAGTCAATGAGTCATTTATTCTTATTTTAATTACCACACAATTCTAATCTGTCAAAAAATAATTAATGCACGAGTTTAAAAAGCGTGTACCACATAATCACACGTGTTGAGGAAAAGTGGATTACTCCCCTTTGTGCATGGCAAAGAGAAAATGTCCTTTTCCGAGTATCATATCAGCGTTCCTATGTTCTTTAAAAGTTATCTGAACTTTATGCACAGGCACACAATAGAGATGTGTTATTGTTCATATATTACTCTCAGATCCAGCGTACACTTGATGGGTATTATGGTGGTAACCACATAACAACTAATGTTATGATACCGTCACAGTGCTCTCTGTTCTGCGTTAATAAAGGTGATATTTAACATTGGTGTATTTATAATGCACTGCAAGAGGAAGTGCTGCTGTATCAATCATTTGTTCAACTTCTTTTTGAAATTTCCCATTAACAGAATATCTTTGGTGTATGATTATTTTTAGTTTTGGCCGTGGGACCACAAAGGTGGGGTCATGACAGATTTTTTTTAAAGACATTTATCCAAAAGCGACAAAATTTGCATGCGGTGTCTGCAAACATTTTCCAGTAATTCATTCTCTGAAAAAGGAAATGAAACCTTATTATTTGGTAAAAACAGCTGTTATTATTATGTGTATTATTTTTCACGGTTGCATTGCTTCAACAAGCACAGTAGTATTCAATCACATACATTTTCCTGTCACATAAAGACAGAAAAGAACCTTATCATTAAAAATGACAAACTGCACCATGCCTGTGTTAGCTTCATCTTGGCACACAAAGGTGCTTTTTAGTTTAGCTCCTTGCGCCCCCTTCTGTTTACTTGCTGTAACAGTCGTATTGCCCTCAGATCTAAGCATAAGCAAACTGCTGATCAGAATCCAGGACTTGATAAAAGTCTTTACAGTTGATTAAATAAGTGAATGTCCTCACTTATACTATAAGTGCAACATGCAGTTAATTTTTTTTTTATTAAAGAATAAAACAAAAAACAGAGCTTACTTTTCTTTAATAAAGAATAGCCAATACTTATAATACAAAATGAATGTCTTTATAGCAATACTTGAAATTTGGGTTTTTGAAAAGATGTTTGAATACAATTACATGTACTGCCATGCATGTACAGGTGTCTTATCAACCTAAACATTTCCAGTCCAGCTCCTTAAACACTCATTATAACCATAAGTAACAAGTCACACACTATATACATCACTATCACTTCTCTATTCTCACACGCCATGCTAAATATTAAGTGTTCAGCTGATCAGTTGTTTTTATCTTCTTTGACCCTTCTGTGTCATATTCCCTCCTCCTCTTCTGTCTGTGCTTCTGCCCTTCCTCTTGCCTGAATTGGTGCCTGTTGTGGGAAAAACAAAAACATATTCACATGCATTGACAAGAGAAGCTAATTTACTTGAGTTGAATCTCAAACAACAGAAAAAAAACCTATATGGACAAATTTGGCTCAGCAGTAAAGTGCTAAACTGTTTCAGGCTTTTTTTGCAGCTTTCCTGAGTTTCCAGGTGATAAAATACAAAATTACACACTAAATAAAAAATGCAGAAACAAAACTTAGTATTGTCTGACTTGCAGTAAATGGCGTTAGTATTCAAGTCATCTTCTACAGTACAACAATGATAAAATGAAGTCCACTGAAGGTTAGCTTTTCCTACATCACTGGTCATTTTGACGTGTGACTGTCATACTTTAAAACGTTTAATGCATCAGCATCTTGCAGACAAGAATCTGGTGGATATTAAACAATATTTTGATCTTCTGTATGAATCTAAACAGGTGGGCTATATTTCCCTTGTGTTGATGAGATCTTTAACATTTAAAAAGTGATAGCATGATTTCATCCCCATGAAAGCAAATTTAACACAAATATAAACACCATAGATTTTAGACACATTGAGGATCATGTGGCCTATTGGCTAACAGTGCAGACAAACATAAAACACTGAAAATATCTGAATGATATTTTCTCCTGTCTCTGTAGTCATTCCTCTGCCCAAACATGTCCCAAAACACCATATATGGAAACCAGGTGCAATGAAGAGCTTTGTCAACTAACCTGGACTGCCAGCGTCGACCGCTGTTCCACACTCTACCAAAGGAAGGTAGCCAGTTGGCGTCTGTATGTGAGCTGTGATCGAAGTTGGCCCCCACTCTGTTCGGAGGAAGCTTCCTCAGCTTCTCTTGCTCCTCTGGCAAAAGCGAGATGTCATTATACTCCCATTACAGGCAGATTTTTTTAACTGGTTTTATACAAGTCTATGTGGATATGTTATTTTTAATTCCTCACACTAACTCCAGCAACAGCAGCTTCATGATTGTAGCTCTAGTGTTTACGAAAATGCTACTTATAAATGACAGTGATGCAACAAATGCTTGACACTGCTACATGTCATTTGATGATAGCAATCATCGTCCTTACTATGTTTGAGGAACTCGTGGAGTGATGGGCCAATCTCTGGCTCTGCAGCAGTTCTGGAGGTCCCTTCTACAGGATCATCTTGGAGCCAAGGAGGGACAGCACCTACAGCACACACAGGTTAAAATGCTTCATCAAGCAGACAAAATAGTTTCATGCAGAAGCTTCAGAAAGGTTGAAAAACACAACAGGAAACCAGTAAACAATGTATTAGCTTAACAGAAACCAAAGTTTGTCCACTGATACACAATGCAGTTAGGTCAACATCATTAAGCACTTATTTTTAATTCATCATGCAATATGACTAAGCAGATGTCTGATGTACAAGTTTGGGGACAAGATCACAAGATATCATCTCAATATTGACCAAAATGTCTGAGTAATCTTTCCAGCACCTTGTTGAATCTATGCTACCAGGAATTAAGGTACTAGCAAGGAGAATCTAATAATGTTCCCAGTGAGTATATATACTGAATTTATATGTATTAATGTTATAAATAGCAGGAACAGTAAAAGTTCTGCGTAACTCTCAAAAGCAGTTGTTTTGCACAACCACATATATATATTTTTTTCACCGCCACCTCAAGTCATACATCACAGTACCTGTATGAACGTTTCCACTGTTCGATGAATCCTGTATGAGAGAAAAAAAGCGTTCATGTGAGGTCATTGCATTTGTATGATAACATTGCATATATATATGTATAGATGAGTGAATACTTTTTGAATAAAAGCTGCCAGTCTACCTGATAACCTATGAATGTCAGGCCGTGTCCTGCTGGAGTCCACGGCATTTCACCCATCGAGTCCACAAAGCTGCTCCCCGCCTGCTGGTCTGATCCTTGACACATAAACTGTGAGCTGTTGCCCAAAGGACAAGGTGATCCCCAAACAAAAACACAAGTCATTTGAAGTGAGACTGATGAGAGTGTAGAATAGCTACAGTGTTGCAGATGTGACAATGGTTTACCTGACAGAGTTCTCTACAGATGAGTCTGTGCCGTTGGGTCCGTTTAACAACTCAGGCTCTGCATCACGCTGATATTGATTCAGGAAAAGCCAACAGTGGTTCACAGAGGAAGTCTGACATCTAATCATGTTTCATTTCAGCTTTTATCATCACAATCCTTACACACAACATTACCCAAAATGTTAATATAAACCTCGTGCCCTTCTTCTTACACCAAAAGGTTAACCAGCCACACTATTCTTCAAGAGTTAAACAGGAGCCTACAATTATTTAGCTGAAGAATGGTGGAATTTGCAATCTTACGTGCAAACAAACACCAGTTAATGCCACAGTAATGGATACTGCCACAGCATCGTTGGAAAACAAACCTCTAAAAGTGACTGTAAGACCTCCTGGCGATGCTTTTCCTGGGCTCGTATATGCTCAGCATGCTGCAGTCACAAAAAAAGAGAGAAAACAAAAAATAATTACCAACAAAAGGTTTCAAACCTGGATAATGTACCCTTCCTTAAGACACTAATTATACTGAAAAATGACTCTAAGGATGAAAACAGTCTCTAAGTAACTACATCTGCATTTCAGAGCTGACTTTCAGATGTTGAGATGCTGGATAATTCAGCAATAAATTGAACTGAACATTTAAAACACCTCTATATATGTAACTATATTAGCATTTATCAATACTGTGCTTCACTACTCCAAAAACAGAATGCTATATGTAGTTCATTTAAAAACAAGGTTGCAATACCTGTTTAATGTATTCATCCTCATTCTCCACAAATGATTCCAATGCCTTTGCCACCTCAACTTTAAACCTAAAGAAAAATACAGAACAGTCAATGCAGATACATTTAATTTTACAAACAAACTTTAATAATGTCTGAATACTTATGGCTCAGTAGGTCTACCTTTCCGTTTCCTCTTCTGTGACGATGACTTTGTCTCTAAACTTCGGGTCAGCTTTATTGTCCCACCAGAACTTGTGTGTATTCTTCCTGTGTTCTGGGCTGAAATAAAATATAGTTGAAAAACTTTAAATACACTCTCATATAAATTCATATGAAAAAATAAAGTAGGTGTACTATATTCATTCAGCAAATGTTTGAGAAATGTATGTTTTGTGGTCAAATGGGTCTTGGTGACCTCTGGACATATTACATATTTTTGTTGCATGTGTAGGTTTGGGAAACATCTTAAAGTCTGTGAAGGTTCTCAGTCATCCAGGTCATCGTAGTCAAAGTAGTCTTTGTCTACAAAACATCTTAAAAATATTTTAAAAACTCAACTTGCAAGTTGGCACATAAACAGGAAGAAATGGAAACAGTAATTCAGGCGTCAGCGTTTTCTTCCTGATTGTGTCTTATCAGTCACTTAAGGATCTTTCCTGTTTCATCACACGTAAGCAATTAACCCTATCCTTCTTCTTTACAACAGCATGTGTATACACAGCCAGTTAAGTAATACGCATTTAAATGCAGTTTATATGAAAAAAAAACAAAACAGTTTTTTGAAAATGTGTTAAAACACTTTTCCAGACATGGATTGCTTTAAAACAGCAAAGGAAATTGAAGAAATCTGAGCAATCAAAGGCAATCAAAATGGTTCCAGACAAAACAAAATACAGTGAATAAAACCTTATAAGTAAGACTCACGTGGCCATGTGTTCTAACAGGCCTCCATAAAGGACAGTCATGTTGCCATCTGTAACGTTTTTCTCAATTTCACACCCACAGCAGTAGCACCAGAATGTCTGCTTGTGCTGGGTGCAATCAAACTTTTCTACTTGGGGTTTCTTAAGTGTTCGGCGAGCTTCCTTCACCTGGGAGACAGTGGATGAAGCAGACATAGAAAACTGACAAAGTTAGACTCTGATTGGAGCTAAAACAGTTTCACACAATTCTACTGTTGCATTTAAATATTACTTTTTATTATTATTCAAATTAAAAAATACAAATTTAAAAAAATATATATAATCAGTTTGGAGAGTGTAGTTTGTGGTGCTGTTGAATTATATAGGGTTATATATTTATATATATGCTTACAAAACAAAAGAACTAAAAGAGCTGATTCAGGAAAGGCTAACAGTAGTTCTCAGATTGGCCTTGTTGACTCCCATCTCTAAATAAGATGACATTTACTAATGGCAGTATGTCAGTGTTTATTGTCGATTTTGTGTTGTTTCAGATCAAGGCTGCATTGGCTAAATACAAGATAATGTGATAAAACTCTCAAAGACTTGAAAACAACTTTATAATGAGGATGTATTTATTTCACTGGTAAAAAAGGACAGGAATAAATAACAAGAAAATCCCCAAACTGCTACTAACATGTGCAAATCTCCAACTACTGTGTACATACAAAAAAAATATACCAAATTTATTGACATGCAAAGACATACTATGCAAGTATGTACATTACAGTATTTGAGGACATATATAAATGAACTGTTTAAATATTTGTTCAAATAAATTGTTTTAGGGAACGAGTCTGAATCCTTACTGATAAAGAAAAATATATGTAATATACATGATAGTAAATCAGACTATATTACTGTCCGATTTCAAAGAAATATAACGGTAATATCATAATGATATATACAGATGTTGTATATCGAGTAAAAACAAATTGTTAAAATATATAATACACAATCAGAAAAATATAATAGTAATATTAATAATAATAATTATGATGCTTTAAAGTTATTTAAGTTGTATCGTGCATTAGATATGAGAAAGGATGATCTCAAGCTACTTAATCAGAAGCAGGGCACATTACGCGTGACGTGCTGGTGGTATCAGAGTTATGATTATTATGAATACTGACGCACCTCATGGTGGCCGTTCTGTAGACTTAAAATCATATACATATAATAAAGAAGATAATGGACTCACAATATTTCGCTACACAACTTGGGAATCATACTTTTTAATGTTACTCAGAAGGAAAAGAGTTCAATCTAGGATTTTAACAACAGTTTGCCTCCATCACTTCTACCAGGGTCAGATCATGCTGCACAAAACACAGACTACTCTCAATATCAAATATCAGTTAAAAAAAAAAATCTACAATCTGCATACCTTTTCTGTGAATTTAAGGAGAACCACTCTGAGTCTACTTTGATGAGTTTTTCCGAAAATGTGTCCCTTCCCGTTGAATGTTGTTTGTCTACAAATGGCACAGTAGTGTGCACCCATTTAGATTCTGTGGAAGTTACCAAACATATACCGAAACCGAGATGAAACCAGATCCGATCTAAAACCAAACGTAACAGTTTTGTCTTTGTTTATCTCGTATCCCCCTTCACCACAGCAGCTACCCCTCATAGCTTAGTGTAAGTTAGCCTTTGCTGCAGGACGTAGTTCCGTCCAGAAATACTTCCCCCTTGAAGCAGAGGAACGGGCTTTGTGTTAAGACTTTCAAAAGTCTTTGAAAAGACTTTTAGTACTATGAATATTGATCATATTTAAAGTAGACTATATACCAAAAGCGGAGTAAGATCATAGATAGTAGAGGCACAGCCTTCTTGCTAAATGAAAAGGCAACAAGTAAAGGCGGAACGAAGAGCTGCCTGACTTTCAGTGTCGGAACACTGTACGAGCCAGTGGAAGTAACGTGGAGAGTGAGAAGATCAAAGACGGCAGCAGTATTCATGCTCAGAAAGAGAACTACTGATGAGACATTTGCTTTGAGTGGATGCTCAGGCATGTCCACCGTTACATTTTAACGAAACTACCTCATGCCAAGTGTCTTAAAGATACGTAGTATAATTACAGCAGCGCAGAAAAAAATAACTAAAAGTCCCCGTGAAAGCGACTGGAATAGATCAACTACTAGGAGGGAGAGGAATGAAAGGGTGAACTCGCTTCCAAAGCCGGATCTTCTAGTGTGACACCGAGCGGAAGTAAACAGAAACTGGGCTGGTGGCGTAAACATCGACTTGTGCGTGGGAACAATATATGTGTAACAAGGCAATAATGCCTTCAGTTCAGCATTTTAGACAGTTTTTCAACGAGCGACTAGCTGCTGCTGCTGAAGAAATATTCAGCGCTTTTGAAAAAACTATCCTCGAGTACGAAGAAGAGATCAGCCGTCAGCGCAGGCTGCTGGACATCGTCTGCAAACCTGCGGTGAAGTTACCCAGGATAGGTCCGCAACACCTTAATTACACGTTTGATATAATTTGCAGTTAAATAATGGAGGCTTTAGACTTATATTAGATCCTGTTCGTTTAAAGTCCTATTAGTTTGTTTTCTTTATCCCAACAGGGTTGTGAGGATGGGAATATGAACGTGCCTCTATTACCACAGCACGTGTCGAATCGACCTCAGTCTATAATCTTTGTCAGTGTGAGAGAAAAACTGGGAGTCGGTGTTTGCTAAGCATTTTTTCTATTCAAATTCAAATTTTATTTGTCACGTACACAGTCATACACAGTACGATATGTAGTGAAATGCTTGGACAACTACTCGTGACCTAAAGAAAACAAAAAAAGGAAAGGCTATGAATAAGATAGGAAATAAATATGCAAAATTAAAAAGGGTAAATTAATTTTGCATATTCTTAAATGTTTTCGTTTTTTGATCAATCAAAACGGAAGAAAACCTGAAATTTATTCTACAACATTGTTTAAAATATCAGATTTGGCAACATGAAATTGAGCGGCAACTACAATGCTATTTATTTGTTTCAAATCCCTTCCACCTCAAACGTGTTTTATTGGGTAGTTTTCTTTATTTTACTTTTTTTCTGTTACTGACATTGGATTGCACACACCAGTATATGGAATATTTATGAACTTTTAGGTGGGTAGCAAAATCTGTAGTTTCTGTCAGTGTGTAACTTTTTGTTTGTTTGTTTGTTTGTTTGTTTGTTTGTTTCACTTATCCCTCCAGAGCTCCCACATCAGCTTGCCTGTAAAGAGGAGGAGGTTCTTGCCTCTGACCAGCAGCCCATTTTCCAGGAGAGGAACCCCAGGTTGGATCAAGAGGTTAAAGAGGAACTCTGCGCTAGTCAGGACAGAGAGCATCTTGTACTGAAGCAGGAGACTGATACTTGCATTGTGCCTCTTACTTATGAGAAAGGTGACAACGCTGAAGATCAGACTTTGAGATTGATTCCGAGTGAATTAGTAAGTGCAACAGAAAAACATTCCTTAGTCAAAATATCTATTAAAACCTCAGAGGAAGCAGAGCTAAATACCAACCACCAGCTCTTTTCTCACAGTTCCTATTTATCTAAAAGCCCTGACAAAGAAGACGAGCCTGAGGATTGTATGTCAATTGGAAATGCAGAGACAAAACCACAGAAGATAAGTCACAAAGGCAATCATATACATAATCCTGCAATGTTGATGAATTACTGTAAAACACACGCAAGCAAAAAGTCTTTCAAATGTGACACTTGTGGAAAAACATTTCCATTTAATTCCAAATTAATCAGACACCTGCGAATCCACACGGGCGTGAGGCCATATTCTTGCAACATCTGTGGTAAAAGATTCAATCAGACATCCATACTGAACGTTCATAAACGAATCCACACAGGCGAGAGGCCGTATTCTTGCAACATTTGCGGAAAGAGATTTAACCAGACGTCAATACTGAACGTCCATAAAAGAACTCACACGGGCGAGAAGCCATTTTCTTGTAACATCTGTGGTAAAAGATTTAATCAGAAGTCAATACTGGATGCTCATGTCAGAATCCACACAGGCGAGAAGCCCTTTTCTTGCAAAACATGCGGGAAATGTCTCAGGAGTCGTTCTACTCTGTTGGTTCACATGAAAAAAACACACGGGCGAGCAACCGTATTCTTGCAAAATATGTGACATTTCAAATGCAGCTATCTTGTAAGTCCATGTGTGAAGCCAGACGTTTGCCAGACTATATGTAACAGAAACAGCACACGAAAAATCTGCAAAGGCAATAATTTTATAATTTTGTGTGCAGCAATTATGTGAAATGATTCTTTTATGCATCAAGCTTGATACGGTATCTAAGGCTGCATTCGTTCGACTACGGTAAGTGTTTGTATATGCAAATATAGATACAATATAGAGTTTCAGTTTTTCACTTCAAGACTAAAACAAACCACTAATATTTAATTACACCTCAGTCTTCTACTTCAATGCTTACATTTGATAATAAGTGTTAGGACTTTTTAAAAAGCATTAACCTGTTTAGGGGATACACAAATAAGGCAGAACCATCAGCTGTGGGCACAAATGGGTCATGGCACACTCATTCGTTGAGCACAGATGGAAAAGTCCCACTTATAGAAAACTACATTGACACAAGGCGTAGCCACAGCGGATTTTTAGAGGGGAATGTAAAAGGGATTTATGATTTGTTTTCCCCCCGCTCTGCCTTGCAGATTGGTTGTGGGGGTCTGATATATGAAAAGCTGCTCCTCCTTGTCTCCAAACACGTCTTTGGTGACTGTAGCTGCAAAAACCCAGTTTTGATTTCTTGACCCAGTCACCATGACTTCTGTAGATGTTGACTTTTGTTATGAGGGTGTACGTCAGGACCATGTTGGCATATTAGGTCTCAGTGATGCATGATGCTCATTCACTCACGTGTCAGCAAAACCTTCCTGCAGCTCCTTTTCAAACACATAAGGGTTTGGAATAGTAGATTTTCATGCTTGAAGTGCCTTCATGTCTTTATATCCATCTCTTGCATCGTATAAATTCTTTTTACAAGTCTGTTCACAGTATTTGTCAGCTGGTCAAATTTCAGCTGGCAAACTAATACCACTTGCTGCTTCGGCTGGCTTCGAAGGCCTAGAGTTCCTGCCTTTAGAAGAAGACATGCACACGCCACAGTGTCTGTATTAAATAAAATATCTCTAATTGTAACAGTATACGCCATTTTCCTCTGTGTGCCTGAATGTTCGTATGCAACTGTACGTCTTCTTTTCGAGAGCTCATGAATATTTGTTTTGTAACTTCATTGCTTTTTTGTGTTGGTGTTGTTTGTTAAAGTCCAAAAGTAAAAGTATCTAGTAACAGTGTTGCGAAATACCCATCACAATTTCATACAACTCCAGCTGATGTTTGGAGATATTTTATTTTGTTTAGCGAGGAGCAAAAATGTGCACAGTTCAGTGTGACACAAGGTGATTGGATTGAAATGTTCCCAGTTACAAGTTTAGCAGTTAGAGCCAGACTATGTTTGGTGTTTCTCATTACAAAAAGTCACTGTTTAGCTTATTGCTCCTGATTATTGATCCATTATATCATTTAAAAGGAAATGCACAGCAGGCTGTCTCTCAGTGTATTTCTGCTGTAATTGTGAATGAGATGCTTTGTGGAACTTTTGAAAGCACTGAAACCCTCAACATGAATTTGTTAATTATAACATATTTATATCTGCCTTTATTGTTTTTATTCTGAGGCTGCTCTACATACCTGAGGCCAGCCTAGCATTCATTAGGTTACATGTGAATGTTTCTACTTTATGGTAACACAGTGAAGAAAGCCTTTTACTTGTCAGCGTTACAGTTTCCCTGTTAACAAATGGTAGAAAAAACAAAACTGAAATACTTACAGAAGTTACAGTATTGTTTGCTTATTTATTTTTTTTAGCTTTTCTCTTCTCTTCTTTTCACTTAGTAAATTTGCACGCCAGTATACACTATTACATATATATATAGCACATAGCAAGGGCTGATTTTAGCTAACCTCTTGTAACGTGTACTGTAGAGAAAAACAGTTAAGATACATGATGCTGGATCTAAATGTAAAACATGTTTATGTCTTTATCAAACTTGCGTGTTGTTTAACTAATGAAGGAAGTTAATAGTGGCTGTTTAAAATTAGTTAAGGGGATTGATTTATTGAAGTAACAATAGACAATAAAGGTAGCATTGCCCAGTCAGTATTTTAGGCTATATAACTTGTTTTACTGTATTCATCTCCATTTACAGATATTTAGATACCAAAAAGAATCCTAAGAGCCATCTATGCAGTCTGAAAGTCTTTGGCATTTTGTGTTTATTTTGTTCTTTGCAGTATTTGTTGCCCTGAAATTATTGTATATCTATGTAATGTTACACTAAATGCTCAGTTTGACTATATCCCTGTGTGTGTTTTGCATTTTTATTTCACTCACAGCACTGTTATCTTTCCATAACATCAAATTGTTCCTCACAGCAACATGAATTGGTTTGAGGAGCTATAATATACAACATCTTTGTATTAGTATTTCTTTCTCTGTCTGCCAATTTGTCCTACAAGCTCAGGATGTGATCAACCAAACTTGACCTGCAGATATATCTTAGGTCCTTCAAGGTTCTTATGGCCCACAAAATGACCTGTTTTTAGCATCTGTGCACCTATAACAACTTAACCTATGCCTCCCTTTATGCACTTAAAAAACATCAAAGCATCGTGTTTTAATTCCACAGCCATCAACGTGGCCAGTCCAAACAATACTGTAGTATATCATATAATATAATAGCATATCATATCATGTAATACTGGAAAGAGAAACTCATGCATTTAATTCTTATCTTTCTTTCAAACTATTTAATTAAAGCAACCACTGTATCGCTTTATATATGTAAATATTGATCATAGTGCTCTTTACAGTTCCATAGAAAGAATTTCACAAGTACATAAAACAGTGTTCAGGGGTTTTTGGGAGGAAATATGAGATCACTCTGTGTGTTTTTTGTGGTCAGCAGTGTGGGCAATTTGTTTTTCACATAGGGCCAGGTTTGTAGAGTTTGTAGAGAGCAAGTTTGTAGAGCTTTTTTCCCTTACAAAATGAAATCATCATTGAAAAACTGCATTTTGTATTTACTCGAGTTATTTTTTATAAATGATTTTTCTTAATATTAAAAATTCTTTGACTATTTGAAACATGTAAGTGTGACATATGCATGTATGCATGCCTTTTGCACGCCGGACAGTAGGTGGTGATAGTGAGCGGGTACAGGATGTGTGTATCGCCCAGTATCACTTGCGGAAGTTAAAAGAAAAGTGCGCAAGTTTAGGCAGCTTCGAAGTCAAAGCGTCTACATTTTAGTTGTAACAATGTATCCCGTTCAAAGCATGCGTAAGTTTGTCTGTGATCGACTAACAGCAGCTGCCCAAGAAATACTGGGAGCGTTTGAAAAGAGAGTAGAAGAGTACGAGTCAGAAATCGCACGTCAACGCAGGCTGCTGGATACGGTGTTCACACCGGAGATAAAGTTGCAGGATAAAGGTCGGTCAGATTACCTTGCTCCTCAGTAAAGAGTCCTGTTATGTTTGAAACGATGACTGGTTAAAATGAATCAGTCCTTAGATATTCATTTCTTAATTGTGCCAGGATCACTGTGTGATCAGACCAGTTTGACAGGTATAATGTACCATTTGGTTTCCACTGAATTACACAATTTATTTTATTTTTAATAGCTGGATGTTGTACCTCGGTAATGTAACAAAAGCTGACACAAAGTCCTCAAATCCTCAGCTGAACCAAAGATCCTTGTAATGCTGGGCTTACACTGTGTGGTTTTTTCAGTCGCGCCATTCAGCTCCTGCTCAAACTGTACGATTGACTCGCAGGGGTTAGATGTTCGTAGGTCACGATGCAGGGTCTCACACTATACGGCCCGATGCTCTGATGCGACCTGAGTGCTCACACTGTGCGTCCATAAAATGAAGGTTATAACAGAAATTCTGTCGCTCGCTCGCTCTCCCTTTCTGTCTTTCACTCACACAGACACGCACACCACCACCATCAACTTTGCTAAATTGCTAATGAAAAACATTAGCATTGCAGCTGTGATTGAGCAGCAGTGTAAACCCAACTATTTTCACGGTTGTTGTGATAATTTTGTGAGGCCTCATCGAAAAGGCTCGGATGAGCTTGCCATAGTTCTACAAGTTGTGCCTCCATCGCTTGTGTCCGGATCTCACGCTGCACTGCCGTGCCGCGCCGTCTTCTTCGCTGACATTTGTGTTTGCGCGTGCGCAGTGTGAGAAGCTGCGGTGACACCCTCACGACCAAGCGATTGATGATCGGGAGCTGGTCGTGAGGTGTTAATCGCTTCTCGTTAACCCACGTATACTACACGATGCACGACGCACGATGAAGGTCAAAATCGGACCGATCGCCAAAACGGTCGCACGACTCGTGCCAAAAATCGCACAGTGTATGCCCAGCTTTATATAGATGATGCATGTCTTGGGGAAGTCGTCTCATGTCACGTGTAAGGTCGAGCGGGTAATGAGTTATGGACAAGGCAATCATTAACACATCTGTGTCTCAGCAAGCAATGGAAATGAACAACTAAGCGGAGTTATTAGATACAATACCGAGATACTATTTTTGATCAAAATGTTGGTGACATATCACATCAATACATTTTTGCATTCAAACTTCCCAGCAGGTTTCATTTTAACAGCTAGAACAAAATGTATCCAGTGTCTTACTAGTATGTGTCTCAGTTGTCGTTAATGATGATGAGGACACATCCTCATTAATTATTAGAGCTGTAATTTGCACGGTCTCTCCCTGGACTGCACGGGGCTTGTCCTGTTCTGCTTCTTAGTTCACAGATGAATGATTTGCACAAGTCCACAGGATCAGATGAGGAGATAAATAACTTTTGATGTGCCAAATAATGCCTTTAGGTGAGGTTGCATCGGGGTTGCCGTCTACATTTTTGGCCTATACCTTTAAACTCACAGAGAATAGTTTTTAGTGTGCTTGGTGGTGAGTCTGGTTTCCCACTTGGGTGCTTTGTAGATTTTAAAGAGGCAGTCCTATAATTTTAAATTTAGATCCTGAAAATGAAAGTCGGTTCATTATTGAGGTTGAGGTCAGTCGAATACTACAATTATTGTTTTGTTTTGTTATCAGTTCCGTAGATAGATTTTAGCTCTAAACACCCACCTACAGGTCTCTGTCTTTGTGACTATAGCACTACTGGAAATGCTATTTGGAAATGCTTTTTACAGAATGAAACTTTTTTTGCTCCTTTTTCAGAAACCAATACATTCATACAATTCAATATAAAATTGAATTCGATTTTATTTATGCAGCACCAATTCACAACCAAGTCACCTCAATTCGCTTTACATTGTAGGGAAAGAGCCTACAGTATTAGAATGCAAACCTCAACATTTAGATGTCCAGCCAAAATTAAATAATTACTAATGACTGAATGCAATTGTGATACATAAACACTCAGAGTGAAGATAGGTGAGTGAAACAGAAATGCTCAGTGCATCACGGGAAGTTCTCCAGCAGTCTAAGCCTATTGCAGCACGACTAAGGGACGGTTTAAAAGCATGTTACGGTTTTTATCAGCAGTTTAATCCTTATAAGTTACCACAGAGATGAATGCTGTCACATTCAAGGTGATGCATGGCTTTTAAATTCTATCACTAATAAACAATGTACATACAGAAAGTGTCATTTTTAGCTAATGGCTATAAGCCAAAAAATAGTATTTTAAACACTGTCCCATTCTTTCCTTCCTCCCTCTAGATCTTGCAAATACTTCTTTGAGTCAGCAGCAGAGTGACTCCACTGTTCAGCCTGATATTACACGGATTAAAGATGAGCATGAGGAAATGTGCATCAGTCAGGAACGACAGCAGCTCAAACAGCAGCAGGCGCCTGCTGCTCCTAAGGTGACTCCAGCTTCAACTGATCAAAGTGTCCACAGTGATCAGTCTCAGCCTTCAGGTCCTGACCAAACGAATCCTGCTGCAAGTAATGATCCCAAACCCAGTGTCCCTAATGAAGAGGAACGTGACAGAGAGAGTTCTCCAGTACCACCTCCAGATGATGACAACCACTTCTTCTGTCACAACTCAGATGAAGGGGAGAGTCAAGCTGACATAACTTGTAACTATGGAAGTGAAACACCAACAAGAGGCGATACGGACACATCATCAGCTATTACAGCAGCGCAGCCGTTAGATAAGGAAAACAATGATGTGGGCAGCACAGCAAACAGTGGTACAGAGGAAGGACAGGTGTGTACCAATGAGAGCAATGAGCCAGCATCAGATAGAAGTTGTAACATTGAAAACACATCATCAACCAGTAATTCTGAGTTAACACCTACTGTAAGATGTAATAGTGAGACCACATCAGCTATGAGTACTGAGCCAACACCGAACAAGAAACATATAGATGAGAATGAAACGTCAACTGCAACTGCTGGCCTAACGACTAACACAAAACAAAGTGGTGACTACACAACATCTACAAAAAGCACTGAACAAACACTAACAAAGAGCCCAACAGAAACTAGATGCCCCGATGTAACGCCACATGAGAAACACGATCAAGCGAGCCCCCCGTTAAAAGGGAATGGTGAGCCAGCGGCAAATAAGTCAAGTCACGATGGGGAATCAAGCTCATCTGTCAGCCTATATGAAAAAAGCAGTGGTAAGAAAACATCAGCTACAAGTGATGAGTATGCATCTAGAAAGAAACACAGCAAGAAAAAAACAAGCAGAAGTACTGATTTAGCTGCAAGTAGGAAACTCAAAGATGGAAAAATGTCATCAAATACAACTCCTCAGTTAATGCCAAATGAGAAGCATAAAGACTGGGACGCAAATGATGTCACTGAGCCTTCACCAGACTTTACATGTCACGACATATCAATGGAAAGTACTGAGCCAATTCAAAATAAGACTAGTGACCATGAACAGGTAGCATCAAATGAAAGTCCAGTTCAGGCAGAACCCACTGAGGGGAACACATCCTCAATTTCAAGTCCTGACCTAGCACAAAAGAAGCAGAGTGAAGGAAAACTAGCTTCTCCTTCAAACACTGAAATGGCACAAAGTAAGAATTCTAACAGTGACGAAGCTACATTGGCCGAAAGTACAGAAACATCGCCAAATAAGATGCCTGGTGATGAGACTACAAGTACTACGTCAACCTCAAGTAGGAAACTTACACATCAGAGAACATTACCAACCAGAAGCAGGGATTTAACAAAACAAAAGAAGCATAGACATAGAGACGCAAAGTCTTCAAGTAGTAAGGAAGCAGCACTGCTGAAAAGACAAAATGATGGGAGCGCAACATCAGGAGGAAGCACCGACCCAACACAACGGAAAAGACATAAGGATCAGAGTGGGGAATCCACCCAAACTACAGAGGCAAGACACAGTAAGAGAAACAACAATGGGAGCAAAAAATCAAGTGGAAGTACTGATCCAACACAAAAGAAGAGACATAGGGAAAGTGAAAACCGCTTAAAAGCATCAAGCCAGAATGATGGTGGTAATGCCAAAGATGAGGAAAATCCTTACAAGTGTGACCGGTGTGGCAAAGTGATGTCCAACTTCAAAAACTACAAATTTCATATGAAGAGCCACACAGTTGAGAAGACGTTCAAATGTGAGACTTGTGGCAAGATGTTCCGGGAAAGTTGGGATTTAAATAAACATTTAGTGATTCATTCAGCCGAGAAACCCTTCAAGTGCGACGTCTGTGGAAACGGGTTCAACCGACGTTATAATCTCGACCTGCACGCCAGGGTTCACACTGGGGAAAAGCCTTACAAATGTAGCACCTGCGGGAAAAGCTTCAGCGCCTGTGTGAACATGAAGAAGCACATGCGAATCCACACCGGTGAGAAGCCTTACACTTGCAACGAGTGCGGTAAAGAGTTTGCGGATTCTTCTGCTTTCAAGAATCATTTGCGAGTGCACACGGGGGAAAAGCCCTTCAAGTGTACCTACTGCAAGAAAAAATTTGCTACCAACACGACTTTGAAAAGGCACACCAGAACACATACAGGTGAAAGACCGTATAAATGCACCGTGTGTGATAAGGCGTTCAGTCACAAAACCGACCTGAAAGGACACATGAGGATGCACACTGGCGAGAAGCCCTACAAATGCACTAGTTGTGGGGAACAGTTCTCCACCTGGTTAAAACTTCATAAGCATAAAGAGCGTGCACATGCAAGCGAATCAGAAAAACCCTCCAAATAACTGGTCGTACCAAATGAATTAACTTGTTTTTGCTTTTCGTTTTCTTGTGATTTACTTCATAGTTTTGAATTTTTTGGACATTCCAGGTGTTGAGGTCAAACAGGGTTCTTTATTGTGTATTTTTCTGGTACTAGTGAGAAGTTAAAAATCAATTCAGGAAGGTAAAAGATCTGCAAAGAGCTATGCTTTTCAAGGCTTACAAGCAAATACTGGAAATACTACAGAAAGCTTTACACTCTCACACTGATGACAGTTTGTTATTTGTGACAAAAAGATTGTATGTTTTCCCTTTCCTTCTTGGCTTACACTTTTCTGTTACAAGTCGACGTGAGAGCTTTTTTTTCTTTCCATTCTGTGTTATTTTTGTCTGCATTTCTCAGAGAAGGTTGCACTTTTGCACTATGTCATTCTAAATACGGCCTTAACAAGGCCAGTCTTATTATGGCAACTCAAAAAGAAAATTCTGTATCAGAACAGTTAACCCCTAAAATGAATAGAATAGAATAGAATTCAACTTTGTCATTGCACATGTCACAGGTACAGGGCAACGAAATGCAGTTTGCATCCATCCAGAAGTGCTTTAGCCATGATATAGATATATTACAATATATATTAGCAATGATATAGATATGTAAGTATATTACAGAAATGGGTCTATTGTGGTATGTAATATGTACACGGTATGAAGTATGTTATGAATGAACAGAAGCTGTTATGAATGTGAATATACAGTTGTCCATTGTGTGTGTGTGTGTGTGTGTGTGTAGGTGGTTGTGGGTGTGTGTATGTTCAGTCCATGTGTTAACGTGGGTCAGCTGTCAGGAGGCAGAGTTCAGGAGTCTGACAGCTGTGGGGAAGAAGCTGTTCCGGTACCTGGTGGTCTTAGTCTGGAGGCTCCTGTGGTGCCTCCCAGAGGGCAGGAGGGTGAAGAGTCCATGTGATGGGTGACTGGGGTCTTTGATGATTTCCCCAGCCCTTTTCAAACACCACTTCCTGTAGATGTCAAATGCTGGCTTTACCTGGACCATTTTGCGCTGGACATCATTGTCGTTTATTACTCACAGAGAGTTTTGATGGCTGGACTTTTCCATCTTTTCGGGTTGTTGGTAGTTTCCATTTATGTGCAATGGTGGCTGCAAACTGCATTACCACCACCTTCTGGGAGTAAAAGCACATTAGATAAGAGAGATAAGAGATAAGATAAAACTTTATTAATCCCTCGGGTGGGTTCCTCTGGGAAATTCGGTACATTACATCCTGTGACTGATTTAAAAACGGGAAACGATATATTTCAGGACAAAAGCCATAGTCAGTCAGTTTTATTTTTATAGCAAATGTTAAATTATTTGATAATCATGACTATTAATTACTAAATGCAATGTAAATATTATATCAGATCCAACTCTGCAGGGAAAGCTGACGCCTCTTGGTATTTCCTATAAAAAGCTGTTGCATTTTTTTTAAAGGTTTTGTATGATAGTGAACTTTTACATATTTATAATTCTGTACCGTTTGCTCTTGCTTAAGCAAATGCTTTGGTTTTTGGATTGTTTTTTACATCTGTAAATATTCTTGTTAAAGAAATCTGGGAATTCCATCAGACAGATCATGGACAACAAAGTCAGACGAGTCAAAAGCCAGTGGTTGTGACTTTTGACGAGCTTTACAGTTGTTTAAATACAGTACACAGAAGTGCTTCTTGCCACAAGAATGCCTTCATTGCCTCAATGTGTTAATAAGTGTTGTACTAGAACAGCAAGCAAAAGGAACACAATGTTTGTTTGTTTTTTTTTTTTTTTGTCTTGTTGGTAATGATTTTATTTGATTTTTTTTTTCAGTGTTTTTTCCCATTTTTGTCATCAGAGCATAGACTTGTAAAACAGTCAGTGAATGTCTTATTAATGGGTTTACAATAAACCACCATGCCTTTTGTAATTGTCAATAAGTAATGTGTGCTCTTTCTGAATCTGTAGGATCCACGTTGATTTTCGTTAAATTATTTGTGATGTATTGAGACAAGAAGAATTAAGAGATTCGTTTTTGTGTAAGTGAAGGAGAAAAAAGTTACAGTGCAATAAATTCTGCTCTTATTAAACATGTGTTCTGATGATGATTCATTATTTAGAGCATATTAGTAGTTTTTAACAAGACTGCTTAAGTTGCTTTTGAAGCCTGAAGTAAAGTTACAAAGGTCAGGTGTATATGTAGGTTAATATTTAATATTTGCGTACGCTTGTTGAACACTTTTCTAAGGTATCCTTTGGTAGGACCTTTTTCACACAGAACTGTTGATCAGTGAATATTCCCTTTTTCAAACCATTCCCTGCACAGCCTAGAGATGGTTGTGTTTGAAATTCCCAGTAGATCTGCAGTAACTGAAATACTCAGACCAACAACCAAGTCTCATTCAAAATCATTTAAATCAAATCAATAAATATTTTTTTGCTATTATGATGCACATTTTGAAATTTAGCAGGTCGTCTTGAGTATGTTGTTATATCTAAATCCATTAAGTGATTGGCTTAGATGTTTGTGTTAAGTAGTAGTTGAAATAATGTACCTAATATAGTGGCTGGCAAATGTGTGTTCACATGTATAATGTCAGGTCTATCTAAAGATATTAAAGACCTATTATGTTTTTATTTTTAGTTTTATGGTTTCCAAATAATTAAAAAAATGTTAAAATAAGTTTTAAAAATGTTACAAAGTAAACTACTATTTTTATTGTTCTTCACAAAAGTACATATTTGTTGGGTGAAAGAGTTAAAATGTAATTTGGAGGCTAACAAAAATGTGGTAATTTGAGATACATCACATGGTCACGTAACAGTGAGTGGACACAAAAAAATTGATTACTTGTTTACTCAGTCCCATTCTGCCATCATGTGGTCCATTATATTTTTGGCTGCATCATGAGAAAATGTGATTTAATAATCGATTTTTAAAAATCTGCAAATTGAACTGCTGCTTTCATGCTGCTATCAACAATCCCTGTACAGTATTTTCTATTTTTTCCCCACAATATCTTGAAACAACTAGAACACAGCTAACTGCTATAAACACCTGCAGCTGATGACAGAACAGCTCTCAGAGCGTATGGGCACGACTTCAAAGAAGATCACAGCAGAATTAAAGAGCAGAATCTGAAATAAATAAATATATTAACAAACAAAGGCAAAACACGAAGGTCCTGGGAAAATATTTTTACAGTATGAAGTTAGAACTCTTGTAGTAAAACTAAAAGCCCTTTTTTGGTCATTGTTTATCTATTTAGCTAAGAATTAAGCAGACTATCCGGAAAACATCTTCAGATTTTTTATCGCAAAACAGTCTAGCTGTGGATTTGCTTCTTTTCCTTCCCTTATATGCTTTATCTCCTCACATTTCTCTCTGCACTGTTATAGTTACACAATAATCAAAAGTTTAGTCAGTGCAAAAATATTATTTTAGTGCCGAAGTTGCTGTCAGATGTGCATTTATATAGTTGCATATACAGAGTGATAAGAAATTGACAACAGATTCTTACAATGGAGAGCAGGCCAAGACTACCTATCTGTCTGTAGAAGAGACCACCCACCTGCCTCTTTGTACTGTATATTTATCAGGCTTTGTTGCAGTGCTTTATCAGTGACTCCGAGTTACAGAATCACAGTGGGTCCACTGTCATTTCGGACTATTAGTAACTCACAGGTGGGTTCATGAGTCATCCAGACTCTGTTTGTACAGCTGGCTGCACCGAACCCCCAAACACACACACACACACACACACACACACACACACACACACACACACACACACACACACACACACACGCACACACACACACACCGACCACAACAATATCAATTTCAAACATGACTTGTTACGTGTAACAATTCATTACGTGATTGATGGAGCGCTACTGTGGCGCGGCCGAGGGCACAAACAGAAAAAAGACAAAAAACAACAAACAACAAACAATCAAACTGCACTATTTTTTAATTGCCCCAAGATAAATCACCTTACTCATAATTTTAATCCTCCATTTAGAGCACAGTTGTGTTAACAAATAGAAACTCCCAGAATCCCAACGATATCTTCACTTTCAAACAGTTTGACCACAGGATATAGACCAGCAGCACTAGAAGGGGCCACAGTTTCACTCCCCCAATCTGCCTGTCATACCAAGGAGCAGGCCACACACACCGTTAGATACTTGTTTTACTGCCTTCTTGTTGTGTGTGTCGGCTAGTATAATCTGTTTGCATTTTCATGCTTCTCTGCGTCAAACATCTTAATCTTTCTCAGAATTCTTGCAATGAACTTTTTTTTAAAAAGCATACTCTAATTAGTAAGCCATTATCATACTTTATTATCCTAAATGACAAAATAAACCCATGCTTGAACTTTTAATTGTAAACATTACGCCTTAAAACCTCTTTATCAGAAGTAGCATTGCAGCTGATCCTGTCAACTCCATTAGCCTAAAACATCAACGGAAATCCTCTTCATTACTCCCAGACACTGAACGCACCTCTTCACCTTTGCACGGCGTGTCATTTGGTCTCCAAATTCCTCTGCAGATTATTATACTCCAATACTACTACACGGCACCTTTGCAAATGTTATGCTCTTAGCAGTATGTATTGCATTGCATTAGAAAGGTTAAACTATCAACAAACCGAACGTTTTAATCATAAAATACATTCACGCCCAGCTGCAGGCCTCCTGCTCCTTCAAGGTAAGAATTGTATGTTAATATGCAAAATGTGAGTTTGTGATGTCACATCGGCTCTCTTCGGTCAGTTTTTGTGCTCGTGGCATGGCGACAGGCGTCTTAAAAGCCGAGGCTGAGGCTGCAGCTGATGCGGACTGTTTAATGTTCTGTGCAAATTTGCTTGTGGTTTCTTTGTTGACATCTGGCTGGCTGCTAATTTCTGCTCTTTGCTGCTACTGCCATTGGGACTGATATGTTTTCATGGGTGCTCCACATGAATTTAACCACTTCATTGTTGTTGGGCCAATATACTGTATGAATGATAGTTTTAACAGAAAAGATTTGGTAACACATTTTTCCTCCTAAGCTGCTTTTTATTTTCTTTTTTGGTGTGTGTGTGTGTGTGTGTGGGGGGGGGGGGGGGGATTTGGCTCTATATTATTTCAACATGTCTGCTTTCTGCATGCATGAGTTAATTATTTCAATGTAATCCTGAAATCTCACATTTGTTTGTTACATGCTTGAGAAGCAGTGGCTTTTAAGGTTTCTTCCACATGATATATTTAGCTAAGAATCACACTTACAGAAAGATTTCAACTCAGGGATAATTTTTTCTTGGTTTGCTTTAGCTTGTTCTTCATCTCATAATTGCCTCTTAACTGCAGAGCTCAGAGACAGTTGTTTCATGCTGATGTTGCCTTTGGTTCTAATCTGCTGCGTAGTGTGCTGCACAGCATCAAACTGGGTTTTATTACCAGTTACAAAACCATGATTTATTGTGATCTTAAATTTGATTTTTGACTTTTTCTGATGCACATTCATGATAAGAGATTATTATGTAACTTGCTCCCGGTGCAGCGCTCATAGATTGTCTGCAAGTGTTTGCAGCACTGTTACATCAGACAAAGTATCTGTCACCCACTGTTTTCTGATTATTTTTTTTAACCGACTATGTCATCTATTAAAAGTAAATCGTGCAAAAGAGGATATTCTGATGAAAGTTGAGGGTGATGAAGGGGTCCTCTTATTGTAATCAAAAGAACACAGCTTAGTCTCACAAATTCAGGGAGTCATGTTAAATTCAATTCAGGAACAAAGTGCAGTCATAAGGATAAGAGCAGTCTGACAAAGATGTCAAGAAGTATACTTGTTAATGTTCCTCTAATACATGAACACAATAAACAACCTTATGTGTTGTGACAATTACAAGACATCTATGTGCAACACAACATGTGCACTTCACAGGACCACACATTTGTCGTCTAGGTGCTATCAACAGCTTCATGAGAGACTTTAACCTAAGCAAGAACAGCCACCCAAGCTGAAAGAACATGAAGTGGTTGCTATTTTCCAAGAAAAGAGTACAACTGTAATTTTAATCTTTTAATGTTGTACTTTTGAAAATTTCTGGCAAGCATGCAAGCGTAATTGTTACATTACCATTTTGGTGATTTAATATTTTTAAGAATGCAAAAACACTCAGTGGTGTAATGGATAGTATAGCTGTCACCAGAGGACAATTAATTGTTTTGTTTTGCTGGGCAGTTGAAAGGGGTTATTGTGTTTAGCATTTAATGACATCTTTAAAGTTCGAGGCATAATTTATTAAGTATGTTAATTTGGCAATATCCACAAAGATGCCATTTCTGGGTTTTCTTTTTTTTTTAGTCTAGTCCACTTTCATTTTAGCCCAAGCCTTCTAATCTGATATTTTTATTTTTACATTTTCAAAGCCTTGTTTTTCAAATGCCATCCAGAATTTTACTTCTTTTCAGTGCGTCTATTGACTTTTTAATCTGTTTTATTGCTTGCCGATAAATTATCTGATGCAGCTGTCTTAAAGGCAGCCTGTGATCCTTGTCATTGTTTTAGAATTGAAGAGGCTATAGAGAACTTTCTTTTAATCATTCAGTCTTCCACCAGTCCAAAGCAAGACTTCAAAATAAGGGTCTGTGCGCCAAATGTGGAGCCCCAGATGTGGAGCCCCAGATGTGGAGCTTAGAGGAAATGCTTCAATCACAAGGACGTCTTTGAACAATAGTCAGATATTTTGCTTCACGTGATCAAATAATTACATTTGGTTGTTATTTTGGGCTATAATACAGGTATCCTTCTTTACATACTTACAGAAAACTCAACTCTTGATTTCATTAACAGCTCTGTGTTAGTCACTGTCCATGCTCACTTGCTGACAGTGGGGAAAATTGCATCAGACAAGTGGTTGCAGCTGGAAGCTGAGCTTTTCTCTCAAACTGGTGCCAGCAGAACACCATAAAGAAAACATAACAGACAATGTTTGGCTTTTACCTTCTGTCACTCAGCTTCACTCTTTTTCTTTGTCAGCTTTACACACACACACACACACACACACACACACACACACACACACACACACACACACACACACACACACACACACACACACACACACACACTGCAGAGTTCAGGTTTAATAAAAGAAGTCCATCTCAATATCATATTTTCCACCAACGTTAGAAAGTCCAAAATGGACACATAAAAAGATAAAAAGGATTCTGTATATTTAACCAAATTACATAAAAGCTTAAATGGATTTGTGATGAAACCCAAAGCTCAAAAACCATGTCTGCAAAATCCATCATGGTTTTCACAAGCTTTCCCAAGCGATTAGCATTGGCTGGAGTGTTGGCATGTACTCCAGATCAAAACCATATTCATTTTGGCCCGACACACTTGTGTGCTTTTAGGAAGTGTCTCTGTTGCTAACCCAGTGATTTATAAACGTTTATCTCGCCACAGTGGGTGAATCAAAGGCTTGGGGAAAGGGAACAAATTAACAGAAAGGTTTTTAGCTTTTCTTAGGGACCTAATTTTAAAAACCACAGTATTCATAAATCCACAGTGCATAATTATGTTTTTATAGCTGTATAAACTAAACTAAGTCACCTTGCAATTTGATGGTTACCAACATAGCAATTTTGAGACCCCAGTTTTGTTTGGGCTTTGTTTGTTTGCGTTTTTGTGTAAGGATTTATGCATGCTTTTTTAAATGTTATGTCTAATTTTCACAGGATGTGGGATTTTTAAAACTGGAGCAACAGGTGTGCCATGGATGTTGGCACGAAGGATAGATGACTCATAGGCCTAAAACAATTGTTCATATAGTGACTGGCTGTGGCGGGAATTAGTGCTGCATTCAGAGTACCAAAGCAAAAGATTTTCTTCCATCAAGTTTACATGAACGTACACGTAATCGATGTTAATGTTAACTCATGTAATGTTGCAGATCCATTTACACGGAAGGTCACTTTATTAGGTACACTTGTTCCATTGTTTGTTAATACAAAAAGTATAATCAGTCACTCACATAGTAGCAACTCTGCATTAAGGCATGTAGACATGGCTGAGAAGACCTGCTGAAGTTCAAACAGAGCATCAGAATAGGGGGAAAAAGGTCATTTACAGTTAGGCAGACATAATCTTTGTAGTTTTGCCTCTGAACACCCACCACAGTAGATTTAAATCACACAATCAAAGGCAGAGTTTCATCTTTATTAAAGGGGTTTTACAAAAATTTTGCATTTTTACATGACATTTAGTGGCTCATGTTTGGACAGGCAAATATAATTTATAGTGTATAATTTAATTGTAAGGATTGTTTTGAATACCTTTATCAAAAATCATTTGCAGTCAATGACTCCCTGAAGTTTAGAATCCATGGACATCATAAAAATGATGTGTTTCCTCTCTTGAGATGGTCTGCCAGACCTTGTTGCAGTCGCTTTCAGTTGCTGTGTTTTTCTTTTTTTGCATTTAGTTTTGTATTTAAGGACTGAAGAGCTATTGCACTGAGATCAAGTGCTATCGAAGAATATCCAATTTCTTCGCCATGAGAAACTCTTCACTTGTTTTTGGATTATACTTTGGCTCATTATCCATTTGCACTGTGACATGCTATCCACATCTTGGTTTCATCTGACCAAATAATATTTTTCCAGGACTGTGCAGGCTCTTTTAGATGTCTAGAAGTCTAAACTGGTTTTCCTGTTCAGGAGTGTAACCAGTGCTGTGCACCTTGTTGTAACCACTCTGTATGTTCATTCATGAAGGCATCTCGTGATTGTAAACCTTAACAATGATAAGCCGGTCTCCTTGATGATATTGTTTAAGGTGGTTTGATGCTGAAAAGTTGTTTATATTTACCAAGGAAATTATTTTATCATCGTGCACTTTAGCTCTGTTCTGTGCATTCATGCTTTTAAAGAATAAAATCGTTGCACTGAGATCTCTTTAGGCCCTATAGTTAAAATTACAGTGGAAAGCTATAATATAGAAGTTAAACAGTTTGAATCAACTTCATTAGTCATAAATGACAACGGAAGAGATTTCACCTCTCCATAAAATTGTGGGACTATGTATAAAAATGGCTTGAATTGCTACATAGAACAAAAAACAAACAAACACCCAAAGCAAAACTCTGAGCTGAATGAATGTACTCCAGTCAACATTGATTGATTTTAAATACCACTGTGGTGGTGTACAGGGGCAAAACTATAAAAATTGTCTTTTTCAGCAAATTATGGACTGTAAGTGACTTTAAATGTGGCATAGGTTGTTGGTGCCAGACAGGCTGGTCAGAGTATTTCAGAAACTGCTGATCTACTGGGATTTTCCTACACAACAATTGAGTTTACATAGAATGGTCCAAAATAACAGAAAATAGTGAGCAGCAGTTCTCTGGGTAAAAATGCCTTGTGTATGCCAGAGGTCAGAGGAGAATAGCCAGGCTGCTTCAAGCTGATAGGAAAGCAACAATAACTCAAAATAACCACTCTTTATAGCAAGGTATGCATGCACAATAGTCTGAATGCACAACGTGTCAAACCTTGTGGCAGATACAGCATCTGAAGTGAGCTAAGAACCAGAAACTGAGGTTAAAATTTGCACAGGCTCACCAAAATTGGAATTTAGAGATTTGTAAAAATGCTGCTTTGTTTGATGAGTCGCAATTTATGTTGCAATATGTACAAAATGATGGTGGATCCATCCTGCATTGCATCGATGATTCAGACTGATGGTGGTTGTGTAATGATGTGGGGCATAGTCCCTTGGTACACTTTGGGCCTCTTAGTACCAATTGAGCATCAATCACCAAAACCTACCTGAGTATTGTTGCTCAATCCCATAGAGCACCTTTGGGATGCTGTGGAACAGATTCATATGCTGGATGTGCAGCTGACAAATCTGCAGCAACTGGGTGAGGTTATCATGTCCAAATCAACCAAAAGCTCTGAGGAATGTTTTCAGCACCCAGTTGAGTCAATGTCATGAATAATTCAGGCAGTTCTGAAGGTAAAAAGGAGTCCAACCTTCTAATAACAAGGTTTATCTAGTAACGTAGCCAGTGAGTGCATTTTCTCCAAGTTGGTTATATTTCCCATCTTACACAAGCATCAAAGGATGGCTGAAGCTCTATTGTTCTGGATTGTGGCTAGCATAATTTATGGTGGCGGCTCTCAGGGAATTGCTGACAGAAGTTTGAACTCTAATTCTACAGTCTACGTTACATACTGGAAGTGCTTTTACAGGAAAACAGTTTAAGCAGTACCAAAACCCAAGGAAATATTTCTCTTACAGTATTCCCATGACCTCAGTATAATCATTTAAGAGCTCAGAAAATAAATAAAATGTAATGAAAGGAGGAAGCCAAGAGTTTAATGGAAACTTTGGAGCAGAAAGCAGAGTGGGAAGAGATTGTTTCAAGGTGACATGGTGTGGAAATATTTGACGAGATGACTCCTTGGTGTTTAAAAGGAAGCGACTGCCTGATCACAGCAGGGAACTATGGAAGTTATTTTTCTAGTGCAGAGCCAGAAAAGGTAGTTAGAGTTGTGTAATAGTGACATTAATTCTTTGGTCCTCAAACTTTCGATATTTCCCTTTTAGCTGTGGGTGACAGGTACTCTAGTTTCAACCGGGCTTCCCGAGATCTACATAAATAATGGCCTTTAACTACTGCTCAGTTGTTGCAGTGATTTAGACTGGATGCAGTGAGATCTTTTTTTCCAAATAGAAATAAATGTGGGCTCTAAATTGCCCTAAAATCTGGGTAGGCAGGGGTGCGGCGGAAAGGAAAGCAGCAGGGGAGGAAAATTATTCAGCCAGCTGTTAAATAATGCAAATAAATAATTTATATGTGGTTGTGTGGTACAGCGGGGTTTTGCTGTCAGCACAGTTTAGGATGAGCAATAGATTTGTTGCCATCCATGTCAATGTGCATCATGTCAGTGTGGTATATTTCCTCTATGAACGCTCATTTTAGTTTTCTTTCATTTCTTTTTCTGCTGTGAAATTATTTTTTCAACATATTTGAAGATATTAACTTTAGAAAATTAGAAAATTTTATATTTAGAAAATACCTTGGGAAAAAAGAAAGTATACGCAGCCCTGAAGGTCATACTTCTAAAGAACTGGTTAATAGCAATTTTCCACAAGGTGAACTGCACATTGAATAGTTTGTCCAAACAGCAGTCCAGAACTCAACAACATTTAATTTGTATCACATAAAAGATTTTGTAATAAAATATCTTAATTAATGGTTTATTACTGGTGTATTAAATAATGGGGCACTCCTTCCTTTGTCAACTAAATACAGATTACACGAATAATTTAATTATGGATAACACAAATTTCTATGGTTAGTTTCAATGTATTATTTATTTAAATGTACTTGCTTTACATATTAATAAATGTCCAGATGCTGACAATAACTGCAGTAATCAATCAGTTATGCCATTTAACTAATAATTTACAGTCAGCCATGAACCCAGCATTTCTGCCAGGTCAGATTTATAAGGAGTAGGAACAACTTGACATGGAACATGCTTTTGTTACTTTTATATCTGTAAATCAAATATTTTATTAGAAAAAATAATAATGTTGTTTATCACCTTTAAACAGGTGTCTTGCTGGTACGGCTCTGATCAGGTGGCCAGCAGGGGGTGCCAGTTCACTTCTTAATTGTGCTTTAGGCCCTAGTCTAACACTCAGGTTTCCCTCTATTACTATGGGGAAGGTGGTCATAGCATTTGTCAACATGCTCACATTTTCAGAAAACAAAACTTGGTTTCTTATCATTTCAACTTCTTGTATTGGAACATTAATGTATTGAAAAAAAAAGAAACAAAGACATCTAATTGTTGCAGCTGTAAAAAACTAAGTAAAAATAACACATGTATAGGTTATGCTAACCAAGCAAACCTTTACTGTATGCATTATTGGATGAGCCATTCCACTTACTAAATTAGCAAGGTGATATTTTTGGCGTTTATGGGAGCCTTTATGAGCTGTGTGGCTGTCACCAGCAGACAGTGTTGAAGCAGCTGTAGGAAAGCAGAGGTGAGCAGGACAAGCTGTAAATCTTCTTCAGGCCACAAAAGGATTGGCACACAGACCGAGCGACACAACTTCAAAGAAAACCCCTGTCTCCAATGAGCTTCTTGCCTTCACTGATACAGGTTTAGCTTGCCCAGCTGTTTCAAGTGTTTTGTTGTGAGAGTGTCTGAATGAGTTGTGTGGGTGGTTTAGTCTGGAGATGGACACCATAAGGCCACCAACCAAGAGCAATGATTGACACCCTTTGGTTGAAGTTTGAAGTGTGTGCATTCTTGTCTGTATGAGTGTGTGTTGATCTTTCTAGACCCATCAAGAAGCTACAATTTGTTTTCTTTGCAAAAAAAAAAAAAATCAATAGATAACAAAAATTGTTTCACATTAAAGCACAAGAACACAGAAAAATAACTGTTTTTAAGCAACCAACTACTGAATCCAGCTTCTCTGATATTTAACTTTACAGCTTGTTCTGTGATAGTATGAATATGTCTGTGGACAGTTGGTCTGTCTATTCAAAACATTTTGAACATATCATCTTTGAGAGTTGACATTTGATAAACCAAATAAACCTATTACTTAAAATCTGGCAAATTAATTCACAACAAATATACCATCAGATAAACATGCATCCCATCTAGAGAGGTAATATCATTAATAGCATAATTTTTCATTTTATCAGCTTGTTTTTCTCTTTTGTAGATAAGCTGTTGGCAAAAGGTCAATAAAAAAAATTGTGATCTGCAGTGAATCAATAGAACAGACAAAAACACATTGGATTTTACATTTATGAGACAAAACTGTATTTTTGTTGCAGAAATCTGTCTCCAAATGAGTAACATGAGTTACAAAAAAATGAAAATAATATCTACAAAGAAGGCTGCACTAAAAAGTCAGCTGAAAGTCTGTTTGGCTGTTTTAGCTCACCTTTTTATTTTCCCGAGAAAGCTTGAAGAGATCATACTGAAACTATACTAAAGCACAGTCTCTTCTGACTTATTTAAAGAAATGAAAGTTGCAGTTTGCAGGTATTATAGAAAGTCCAAACACCCCTGTGGTCACAAATTATATATAATAAAGGGGCTGATGTTTGAAATTGTTAATATTACTGCCAATGGGACAATGACTCTGACTCTGTCTGGCTTTCGTTTGCTTTGAAAGCAGTTAAGTGTGATTACATGTGCTGACTTCCAGTACCTTTCTAGCGTACCTTCTTTTCTCTTTTTAATGGAATCCATCGTTTTTATAACTTTGTTCTTTACCATCGGCCTTTCGCCCATCTCCTTCCTTTTCCTCCTTCCTCCCTCTCTTCCCACTTCTCTTGTTGGTTGTCTTTCCGTGTCAGAGACTAAGCAAACATAGTCGTGTGTAAGTGGCCTCATAACTCCACGTTCCTGAGAGACTAGGAGCTCTCAGATGAAGCAGCTGTGTCTTCATTTGTCAGCCATGTTCAGCATTCTCTAGATATCTCGAGGAGGCTCCCTGTCTTTTTCTGTGTTCTGGTTTGACCTAGTGCCATATGAAAGGCTCTGTAGAAGCTCTCAGATGCATAGATACATGAGATGCATGATTTAGGGAAAAAAATCTGAGTGTTTGGTGAACTCACCAGGATTTGAGCTCCAAGGATCTGCTAATTTTTATTGGCTATAACATCTTCTTTCACTAGCTGGGACCACATCCTCATTTTTGGTTTGACAGCATTTCTAGTAGATAATGGCAGATGGCTTGAGCATGGATTGAGACTGCGGTTTGGGGAAGGCCTCAGTGGGGACTGGCGGCAGCTCCCGGGCTGGGCAGATCCCCATGTACTAATGAGAAGTGAATGAATTTAAAAAGGGAGGGAGGATGGGGCACAAAAACAAACAGCTTTAAGTGCCGGGGGGAGTCATATATAGACGAGAACCACAAGGTTTGTGTATGGAGATGTGGTCCCGCTCTTGAAAATCAGATAAATTATCTCCAATAGATGCGTTTGTTGTTGTTTTTGTTACTGATACACAAACCTAAACTTTAACCATTGCAAAGAATTAAGTTAACAGGAGAAACAACAGGGGAGTCATTTTGACATCTTCTTTCACCTGTAGGAAACTTCTTTTCATGAAGAAGTTAAGTTTTTAATTTTTATCTAACTTTTAGAAATACAAATAGAATTTTTAAAAAACTATGTAAGATTCGTTTTCACAGCTTTATAACTAACTTTTATAACTTTGCTGTAGAAGAACAGAATCGAAGGGAAAATTGAATTTTGTTACACTAAAATAAATAAAGTCCAATGTGTACGCTGCCTGGATGGATGATTAGATGGATAAAAAACAGAGCAAACACTGGTTGCTGTGCTTAAAATTTCACTCTTTATTTGCTTGGATTAGTTCTTGTTCTGGACTCTCATCTGTTCACCTAAAGTTCCCCCACTGCTCTGCACAGCCAGCAATCTGCCCAGTTATCCATGCATCTTTCATCCACTCTGCCCTGCTCTGCCCCAGCTCTTTCACCCATCTCTGACCCATTGAGCCTTGCAATAATTATTCATCTTCTGTCTATTCACAGTCTTGTAACAATCACATCTAACTACAGTAGCTTTGTCCCAAGATATAGCAGCCATCAAGCGGTGGGGTTTTCATTTTAAGAATTTCGTACCTCATTTTAAAATGCTTAAGGAATTAAAATGCTTCCTTTAGCTAGGGTCTAACTCAGCTCTCATACGATTCGATCAAATAAAAATAGACCATATCACAGGAAGCAGTTCACCTATTTAACATTAGAAAGCTGGGTTAAAAGACCTAAGAATGGACATGTAACACAAACTTTGGAGAGAGGAACAGCCAGAACAATTTTCTTTTGCCCGCCAATAAGGGAAAGGATTTGCTGAGGGGTTAGTGATTCCTAAAGTGAAGGGAACGCCTAAAGTCCCCTTCGGTGTCCCTTATAGTCCATTACAAAAGATCTAGCAGAAGATCTTGCTGCTGTTCTGTGATAGTGGATTGCGGATCCTCTGTTCTCTATTTCAACTGCAAATCCTTTGAAGTCCTTGACACATTGCTCACAGTGAAGGCGTAAGGAGAAAGAGCCAAGTGCTTTCTGAAATATTTAATATATTTTTCCTAATATTCCTGTTGCCCTCCCTCTCACTGCCTTGGTTTCTTGCCCTGTGTGATTTCTAAATGCTGAAGTTCATTTTTTTTTTTGTTTTCAGCAAGTCATGGTTTTGCATTTTCCCTTTATTCATTCATCTATTTATTCATTCATGTACTGAATTTTAATACCACCACCGTCATCATCATCATCAGAAGATGTTTACAAGATGTCACAAGAAGGACCATCATGTGTTTTGTTTTGTTTTGTTTTTTTCTTCAGCTTGGCCAAATGAGGTTCACACGTCATCTTTTTTCTTTTCTCACCTCCTTTCTCCTCATCGCCGACTGATAGTCCCCTTTCACCTCCCTACTTATTTTCTTCACCTTGCAGGTTTGAATCATCAGACGCACACACATCTGTTTCTTCTCCGCGCTCTCCATCCCCTCCCTGCCGTGCCTTACTCCTATTTTACTTTATCTGTTACTCTCTCTCATCTGTTTTCTCCTGCATCTGGTGAACATGAGCTGTGGAAAGACAACAGACAAGTAATGGGAGAAGTGTGTGTATGTAATATGTGGGGGCGGCCTTGCCCATCTGCATGAGTGCACATATGCCCAGATGACAAAGGCAGCTGCACGTCTTTGTCAAAAAAAAAAAAAAAAATCCCATCTGAAAGTATTTTCGGAAGAGCTTTTGGTTCTGTACCCACACTGAACTGACACCCACAAAACCACTGACACTCAAGTCACTAAGCTGTCCAACGTCAGCTGCTGAAACCTCTTTATATGCTCCAATCCATCATGATATCAGAAACATACTCTGCATTTCAAAAACTGACAAATGTGCCTTGTGGCAGCAGAGTTCATTATGTAAAAGTAGGATCAGAGATTCATCAACAGCAGCTTCTATCTGTCTTGGTCTCAACAGCAGCTGGAATCAAACAAGAATGATTTTTCTGAGTATTTTGTACAAACCTCGCACAGTTATACAGATTCAGTTACAGAATAATTTCAAATGAAATTCTTGATTACTTTTGATTCTTTTATTGCATTTCTTGGTTCAGTTATAATGCACAGCTCATGTTTTTATATAAACGTAGAGATTGGGATTAATCTGCCACCGAAGCCTTTTTTTTATAAGGTTGAGAGATGTAAAGTTGGGTAAAAGTGTTAAAAATGTTGGTTTCTCTACATGGACTAGACGCTAGACTTGCATCCTTTGTTTCAGTGTCACAGAATTCAGGGAATGAACAGAGGTGCTGCCACAAAGGCCAGTGTAAGGTAAATCAGGATTATTTTGAACTGTGAATCATGCAAAGCTACTCATGTGGAGTCCAATAATAAATGCAATTTTGGAAATGAGCATTATTTAAACATTTAATTAATCATTATAATGTTCAATAATTCTCTCTTAGTCTGCTAAATAACTTACACTTTCAAATGGATACTTTGCATGGCAAAAATCCTATTGCATAATAATGTTAGGAATGTAGTAGTCAAAGCCAGTCTACTTACAAAATGGAATATTACTGGAACTTATCGTCTTTATAAACAAAATTTGGGTTCCTCAGCACTCAAAAAGTTGTAGGCCTATTTTTATCAAGTATGCTTAAATGCCACGTGCTACTAATGAATGGTAGGTTTGTGGTTCAGACCACACAGATGCCAAGCTCTGGATGAGCAGTGCCAGTGACCATTGGTTACAACTGCAAGTAATATTACAACCTGCTGGTGAGATTTACTAAGAAGCAACATCTGTCAACCAAGAAAAAATATAATCTGAAGTACAAACATATGAAGGTTGTGTTGGTTACTGTTCGAGGCACTCTAGTGGTTTTGTACTTTCAGCACACCTATGAAAGAGCGCAAACCGTTGACCACATCTCTTCCATCTCTGGCCTCACTTTGCCTGAGGTTTCCCCTTTAAGTACCTTTGCTAGCACCTTGCAAGCCACAAAACACAAACTGACTTGGGGAAGTGACAAATTGAGAGGGTTTGGCAGTCTGCTGGCGGTAAAACATGCCTGTTTACATGGGAGGATCCCACAGAACCACAGACATGTCCCTGACAGCCAATAAGGGAAGAGGTAGGAATGATGGGAAAGCTGTGGGGAGAGGGAAGAAGAGGGAAAATAACAGAGAGAGAGAAAAAAGAAACTATAATGGAACATATTTCCAACAAGGTGGAGATGCACATTTGTCAAGCACAGAAGCAAACTTCATGCACTGAGCGGAAACTACATCCTCAATAAACTGGCTGTGGGAACCAATAGCACATCTCACAGTATGTATGTAGACTATATTTAAGCATATACGTTTAGTTTGCACATTTGTTTGTTTATACAAAAAAGGGTAGGTCTTGATAAGTGTTAAACTTCTACCTTTGGAATTAAAACATTTATATACCTTCATGAGTTTTAGTATGTCTGATACTAACCTCACTGATGTATAGTGTTTGTGTATTTTATTTTTTATTTATTTGTTCAGAATTACCGGCCAACTAACCAACCAACTTAACTTTTTTGTGGTATTTGTGCATATGCAATTCCCAGAATGTATAATATTCTAATAACTTGAACTGAATAGTGTTTAATCAATAGCATTTATTCTCATTGCCTCATAGGAGTGGAAATATGCGCATTGATCACATTGACAGCTATTGGATGAACTGTCATGTCAAGTATCATAGAGACATTCACTGCTCCAAAATGATACATCTTGGAACGCTTGATGATCTTCTAAATTTCCCTTAGTACTAACAAGATGTTAACGTCTATGTTTTGCGGCTTTAATTAGATTCATCAAAAAGAAAAATCTATCTGTAAATTTGCTTAAGTTCATTTGTTTGGTTAAGTCTCTCTTAAGATGCACCAAAAAAAAAAAAAAAACAACCCCCACATTGTTAAATAGATAAATTTTAACTTGGTTATAAACAAATGTTTCCATGCCAACACACTAAAAAACATTGGTGAAGATATAAATAAATATGGCTGTTAAACATCAGTATGTTAGAAGGCACTGCTCTCCCTCATCATAGCCCAGAGATCTGTTGACTGTAGCCTCTAAGTCTTGTTAAGTTGTTTGAAATCCATGTTTAATACAGTTGGCACCAAATTGTGCCACGTTTAAACACCAAGTGTAACTGTTCCCCTTCCATCAGACTTTAACTTTTTATGGCTTTTACACCAGACTTCTTCAAACCCATAAATTACTGACAGGCATTGTCTTCGGTAAGTGTGTTGATCTGCCTCTGGAGCAGGGCTCAGATTTCTTGGCCAAGACAAAACTTTAAGACACTGACAGAAATGTCTGAGAAAAAAGAAACCCTATTCTCCGCATGTCTTTGTAATTCAGGAATATTATATGATTTAGAGGGTGGAGAGCATTGGGCTATGGAAACACAGAACTCAATGGCAGGGAACACAAAGGATGTCTGTTCTTTCACAATGAAAACCTTGTTGGCATTTTCTTCGTGCCCTGGAGAAAGCTGAAGAATAAACAACACTTTGCTGTCCCTCATGTCCTTTGGGACTGTATCTTTGACAGCCATGCCTAAATGGAAATAGAAGGGATTCAGATTAATCTGAGACAAACTCAGTAGGATGCATTATTAGATTTATCTGGTCAGCGCATTATATGCCTTCATTGTGAATCTGAAACTTAAATCCACAGTATGCACCGCAGTTGTTGACAACAGAGTGGGTGAAACTCAAATCTGTTTATGTGCAATCTAAATGTAATTTTCAGAAAGTGACTGCAGTGTCTCCACTCCCTATTCTGCTTCTACCAGAAACAGAAATCCCTTTCTAAAGTGTTTAACCACAAATGGTAACAATTTGACATTGTAAGCAGATTTAAGTGTTTGTCCACTTTAGGTAACATTTGTTTCGGTTATTGTTATATGTTTTGCATGTCTAAGTGTAAGTATTGTCAGAGCTTGACTGTAGACGAAATCTAATACTGAAAGTGGAAATTTTCTTTGTGCTACACATCTGAGTTTTAAGATGTTAACCTCTTAAAATGATATGTACATACAGCATATGAATAAATAGATATGACGTAGAAACTGAAACTGAATGCCTGCATTGTAAAAACAGCAAGTTTGGACTGCCAGTGATGCAGGACCTCTGAAAGAAACCAGGAGGCTTACATGTTCATTTGGCTATTACTGATCTAATCAGTATTTTTATATTATAATGGTGCAATGAAAAAGGAGCTGTCAAGATCTCTGCAGTTAATCTATATATAATCAGAGCATTATTATAGGCTGCAGGCTGTGCGCTGCCATAGCCAGTAGTAAATACAGTCAATACCAGAATGCTGCTAGATTTAGCAGCATTCATTGTATCAGTTAATGGAGACTAAAGCACAGCTAATAGGACAATTAATATTAAACGATATAATATACATCATGTCAGACATCACCGGTGGCACCTGATGGAAAATCTGTCCCATACCCCTTAGAAAATTGGTGAGCAGCTCAAAGTACCTTTGCGTGAGTATAACTTCAGTGTGAAGGGTAGTAGCATCATTGCGCTTGAATTTTATGCGTGGAACCTTGCTTCTGTTATGCGCCTGTGTTAACTGACATCATGAACCAGTGTAATGTGTACAGTTTGTTCCACTAACCCATCCCAACATTATAGTTTTATGTGTATTTCTTTTAAATCACAAAAATGATCCCTATCAAGTGTTGTTTCTGGACCTGTTTGGGTCTGACACCATGCATAAATTAATCATTAACATTACAGACTTCTCTAGGTAACATATAAGCAAAAATGAATGCTGGAGAACATTGCGTTTGAAAGTCGTGGTACAGTTGCAGTCTGAAGTAGTAAACATTCACTACTCCAAATTATTTCTTCTGCCTGAGGCACTAGAGGAGTTTCATTTGAAGAAAGATCCATGCGAAATTATTTAGAGATGGAAAATGTAGAAAAGTTTCATATGAGATTCTCCAGGCCTCCCCCCCCAGGAAGTTATACTAATGCTGTACGAGTGCATGGCCTTAAACATCCTATTTATCATCATTAGAAAAGTTCAAAAGCATGTAGGAATGCCACTCTCACTGACATTTCTTTAAACAGCTGGATACGCAAAACAGCTTCTCTTTGAAAAGTTATCACTAAGCAAACAACATGTGAGCTGTCAAAGGCTTATGGCTTTTGCAGCTCACCTCCTACAGCTGCCTTTACACACTCTGCAGGTGATTTCCCAGAAGGAAAGCCAGGAAAGGCTGACACACGAAACACAAGCATTTACTATCATCCAAGGTAATGGTAGGTTACTCACAATGGCATAAAGGAATTATCATGTGTGACTGAGGAATCAGTCTTTCTCCGAATGGAAGCTTATTTTGTCCCAGTCAGAAAGGAGCAGGGGGTTTTGCTCTTGGTTTGGATGTCACTTCGTTAATGTGTTTTGGAGCACATCACTGTAAAGAACACAAGATGATCAGTTGAGCAGGTATTTGAGCATGCATTAGTGTTAATTCAAAAGATAGCAAAAAAGGCTTTCTTATTAGATTTTGATTTGTTCTCTTTATAATTCAATTTAGATTTAAATGTGTTCTATTAAAAAGGAGTTTGTAACATAGCAGGATAATTTGTCGTGATAATGAGAAAAATGTCACACCACAAAATTATCTGAAAGAAATTCTCATTAGAGCAAAACCTGAATATTTATTTTCTTACTGTGAATATAATATGCTTCTGTTGTTTCCAGTGTATTGCTATATGCTTCATACTCTACTTCACACAGTGGAGTAGAATAACAGAAACAACATGATTTTTACCTGAGCATTTAATTTCTTGTGCTTCACAGCAGTATATATGGCTAAATATTTATTGAAGGCTCAATTCCCTCCAAGGGATTATTGCTGGGAATATTAAATGGTTTCTTTCTTTCTTTCTTTTTGTTTTGTTTTTATTAAAGCAATTCTTACCCTGGAACAAAGGTTATGGTACATACTGCTGTAGTATGTATATAATATGCTTAGTTTATCAACCAAGAGTGAGCTTCAAATCAGAAAGACACGTGTAGTCACACATGACGTGTATTTCTGAAAAACTTTCCCTTTTCCCCCCTCAATGATGGAATTGTTCAAACTGAAGGAAACTTGGCTTCATTCAAAAGACTGGCTAGGGATTAATCAATTTTCTGCCATCTTGATTATCTGGCCAAACTGCCCACCACTCAGCAGCAATTAGGCTGTCCTGGAAAAAAAAATCTCAACCTCAAATGTGCATTTTGTCCAACTTATCAGTCTGGTCTGTGCATCAGTGGCAGGGGCCCATTCAAGTTCCTGTGATTACCTTTGGCGTCATCTGAGCCGCTATCTCCTCCCCTGTGTAGTGAGTCCAAAAATGTGCAGGCATTGAAGGGGGACTAATGGTCCAGATGGCTGCAGAAGAAATCGGTCTAAGCTGACAGTTTATCCAGGCATCCGACAATTACAGCCTCCTACTGGAATAAAAGGCAACAGTTGGATATTTCATTTAGATCTTAACAATAAAAAGGAAATGTCAAAACACATTCCCACACACAAATGGAACCATATGGCAGCCATCTTACCTGGGTTTGGTTTAAAACCTGCTATTAGAGGGTATATGGAAAAAGCAGCATCTGCAACATGTATAATTATTAGCCTTACTGTGAACACAGTTACGCAAAATAGCCACAAGTATCCATTAACTGTTTTTGGTCGACAAATGCTAGACATCAGGTTAGGCTCTAATGTTTGTATTGGAGTCCAAAGACACCGGTAGAAGTGTGCTCTTCATTTTTGCCCTGTAAATACACAAACACAGTGAGAAACAGTTCCATTAATTCAGTTTTACCATCTATGTTAAAGATTTATGTCAATGTTCTTAATAGGTTAAAATAAAGACAACAACAACATTTTGCAAAGAAGACCAACGACCCTCCAGTGATCCTCTGTAAGTTAACATTTAATAGGGCTGAGGACCTAGAAGTCAAGGGGTGAACCAGTTTTGTGTTAATTCAAAGAAGAGCTTTAAATGTCTTTCATAAAGCCTGGAAATATAGTATATATTGGATTTGCATTTATTTTTTCACAATAGATCAATGCAAATATTTCCCTTTATCCTAGCAAATATAAAGAACCGAGTGCTTTCACAAGACTTCTGTACAGTATTGTAGCTTTGGGGCATAAACCTCACCAAAAATGTTTTGTTTTTTTTTGTGTAATTTTCTTCCCAGTCTATTCTAAAAATACAATTACAGAGATGTAATGATACCACATAAGACACAAACCGCGGTCCTCTTGGTGAAAGTTTTTATTTGGCGTATGCCAACACCATCAACTCCTGGTGGACTTTGTAGCTTTTTCTACGCTTTGCAGAGAGAAAAAAACTTGAAAGTCATGCCAGTCCAGTAAAACGAATATCTACATTGAACTTGTGTGGATTTCCAACTTTTGAAAAGGCTGGAACTCCATGCAAGTTTGCATTAAAGCTGTTTATTCAGCTAATTCTTTTATGGGAGACAATGAATATCTTCCTGGCTCCAGCATCCCTTTTGTTCTGATTTAGGCCTTCAGATTGATGGCTTCAGATATAAACGCGCTGAGCGTGTATTTAGAGTGTATATAAATATATACATAAAGCCTACAAAAGCATGTGGTTAAAGGCTGTTATGCCCCAAAATATAAAGCTCAGCAGAAAGCTTTCATATCCCTCATTAGTTTGGACAACTGGCAAGTGATAAAAGATTCCAAACGTTCATTCTGAGCGTGTTCAATTCATAGAAAACAAAACAAATGAAGAGTGAATGAATAACAGATGGTTTGGTGTAATACAGAATCAATTCCCACACATCTGCTGCAAATAAACCAAGGAGACAGAAATAATAATTATGCATGCAACTCAAATACAAACTAGATCAAAGCTTTGCTTTTCTCTAGCAACATAATGATACAATAACACATTCACTATTCTACGTTGGACATCATAAACCTAGATAATAATTAAAGAATGACTGCGGGATTTCAGCATTTGAAGAAGGGAATGGCTGTGTGCGTCCACGTAAACGATCGGTGTCTTAAATAAAATGCAATAGTGATATTGATAGAAGGAGTTGCATGTTTAGTTTTGGTACATGTCTTAGTCTTCATGTACAAATGACTGGATATGATGGCAGCAGGTGTACTTATAATTTAGAGTCAAGCAAACGTTAATTTATTATTCTGTAATACAGCACACAAGCTGGGACATGCTTGAATTTTTTTCAGTTCAAACTGTATTTGTTACCACTGAATCAGTCGTGCCATTTTGCTGATCAGCAGAAAAAAGAACTCTTGCTGAGAGCCAAAATAATCCTTGGAAAAGACTGTAATATCAAAGTAATGAACTTCATGGACAATTTGATTCCAAGTACATGCTGATCCATAGCAAAAAGTGATTTTCATGGATGAATAATACAACTGCGTGAGACAATGCTCAAGCCATACTGATCCCTCTATCTGCATTGAGAGCTCTTCAAATCCTGGCAAACCGGACTCAGAGCGAGGTGTCCAAAAATAGAAGGACAGATTTATTGCACCCCAGATGTGCCTGATTTATGACCATTGTTTAATCTGCAGATTCCAACCACATGAAGGTCTTATATTTTGAACCTTAATTTATGGAGCTCAGAGAATGCTGGCTTAATGTTTTCTGTCTCTGTAGAAAATGAGCCGGCGCTGTGACTCAGGCAGATAAACAGATGCTTGGATTAACACTGATCTTATAAACATATGTGGAGAAAAGGTTATCTCTTAAACAAGCACCATTTGTTTTGGTCAAATACAGAAACGTGGGGTTTAAACCTCATTGAATCAACCATGAAATTATTATTTTTTTTCCTTATCAAAATATGTACTTTTTTTTTTTTTTTTTTTTTTTTTTAGGTTAAAATTTTCTGAGAAGAAATTTAAAAGCCGTAAAGAGTCCACAGCAAAACTTTCACTAAGCAGGATTTTAGAGCTGGTAGGAGGCAGGACTGTCACACAAGTAATTATACATCATAATAGGTCTACAATTTTCCTTTTCCCACCCCTTGGCGTCATATGCAAGTTCTCATTACCAGATCGACTGAGCTTACAGCCCCAGGCGGACGATTTTTTCCCTGCGAGCTGGGGTTCTTGTGTTGTGGTGGGAGGGTCGGCAGAGGCGACATGGGCCAATGTTGCTGTTTATTTCCATTCTGTCATGTGTGTGAATCTGATTACAGGTCGCTAAGTCAATATTTAGCTTCTGCGGACAGCATCATCGTCGAGCAGTTTATTTTTTCTGGGCCCCGCCACATCTGCTGCCAATGTCATGCGCGGTCGCCAGCGTTTGCTGCTACCGGGAAGGAAAGCAAACAATGAGTCTGCAATCCTGGTCAAGTGAGTCAGGCGAAAGAGTGGCGAGTGTGAAACCATGATTTGCAGCTAGAAGTCAGACTTGTTGGTGCTTCAAGCAGTTTGAGGGAAACCTTAATGGATTTGATGAGGGGTCAGAGAAGTCCATGGTTATTCACAAAATGACATCTTTCATATTTGGGAAAAAAAAGAATAAAGCACATATAGCTACATATAGCTAACTTGCTCAGACTATTTAAAAGTATGTTCAAGTGAACACTTTCATTTCACTTGTTTAGTAGAAGCAACTCATACTCATATGCTTTTATATTGCACAAGCTGCGGGGACAATAATTACATTTCATGCATTTTTCATTTGATTCCTCTTGTCTTAGAGTCTTGCATGGGGGCTGCCACTTTATTAGGAGCCAAGAGGAACACTAGATGGAGGCTTCTTTTCATCTCTCCCTCAGGCAAGAAGGATTTGATATTTATTAAAAATGGAGAGCAGTATTTTTTTCCAGTCATGACTCTAGGTTATTCCAGTGAGGCAGACCACACACAGTCAGTAGATCAGAAACACCTCCTCTGCTTGCCTGACCTAGTATGTAAATTTTAGAAGAATTGTGGACTTTCTGCCAAAGATGTGCTGCTCAGGACTTCATTAGACTCTGAACTGATTCTGGCTGTTACTTGAACTAAGTTGGCAATTGTACAGTGTGTGTGGACTTGCTCTGTTATTTTGGCTGTATTAAGTGTATCTGCGTTTGCGTTTATCGTAACTCGTAAATTATGCTGCTACTTTTACTGCTGAATGCTGATAATGTTCTTTAGGAGATTAAAGGCAGAATCTCTCAGCAAGACTTTGGAGTCTTGCCATGCATAAGGGGTCTGTATGACTTTTTTTTTTTTTTTTTTTTTTAGGTACATATATGCATTACTGTACAAAAAACGAACAGCTCCTCACAACTGCCAGCATCCCTCCACCCTTTAAAATTCACTTTCGTCTGCAAAACATCTGGAATTCATTGAGTGGAGGAGGCTGGGGGAAATGAACTTCGACAAGAGTCTGTAGATTTGGGTACAACCCCCTTCTTTAGGTTCCCTCAGATGTTGAAGATAGGTTTACAGACAAAAACGTGCCAGTCTCTCTCATTTTGTTGTAACGGTTTAAGAAGAATAAAATAATAAAAATGATTTTATTCCAATTAAAGAATGCAAGAACTGTAGACATCAAGATTGAATGGTAGTGTTAATGATACTTTTCCTTTGATTCAAAGTCCTCTGTTTGCATGTAATGACCTCATAGAAATGGACTGACTTGGGGTGATTTGTTACAGTAACTCATTACTTTACAACACCACTGTAATAAAAACACTGTGAACCTCAAAGTTGGATATCCCTTTTAAAAAGTGAGTCATTATATTAGTCAGAGTGACCAAAAACAAAAAGCTGGAAAGCTGGCATGCCCTCGCTTACAGATGTTATTGGTCATTTTTCTGTCTGGGAAAAGAGCTTGTACACTTGTAGCAACAGTGAAGTGTCCAAATGTGCAACAGTAATCCAGCAAGGTAACAGAAATCTGGTAAAGTTATTCAGATATCTGAAAGTAAGGGTAATAATTATTCAAAAGCAGATGATTCATTACATAAGCTTATGTGTGTTCACATGATGCACTTGCAGTACTCATCATCATAGCAGGTCATTTAAATGCTATGGTAGACTGGAAAATTTGTTTCAGTGTTACTATCAGTAATTTGGGGCTGAAACTATCAAAACTCCCCATGCCTTCTTCTTCTCTCTATCTCACTTTCAGCACATGTTCTTGTGTTACTCTAAAGACATACAAAGACTCCAAAAGCAGAATCATGACGACGATCAAGTCTTTCCTAAGAAGTCGATGTTTAACTCTCCAACCAATATAATCTATTTTCACTGGTGGTAGTTTTCTCAACTTTGTGTTACTATATGAGAGAATCCTATGTCTAGAAACCCTTGTTAAGAGAAATCTACATGTTGCAGTGCCTGAAGCAAATAGTTTCTCAGTAATACTTGTGTAGGGGCTGCATGGTGGCCTCTTCGTGAACAGAATTACATCTGTTTTTTGTTGGTCTGAGACATTAATTATATCCTTCTGGAGCTGTCTACAGGCTGAGTTGGTGTAATTGATAGTAAGACAAAACACTGCATGCAATACTCACTTTTGCTTTTACGTTATACTCACACCAGCGTTTGAGTTGTATATCTGTTTGCTACTCATTTCTTGATTTAAGAATGTAAAGGTCATAGCTGTAGTGTAAGGTGTTTTCCCAAACTGCTTTGATAAATGGACTGGTTCTTATATAGTGCTTTTGTACTCTACTTGAGCACTCAAAGGGTTTATACAATAGGCCTCATGTATCCATTCACACATATTCATACATCCACTTTTTTCTCTGCCTATGTGCTTTTTAAATTTCAAGCTCCAGTCCAATCCAAGTCCAATGCATCAGAGAGCAACTTGCCTAAGGACACTTTGGCATGCAGACTGGAGCAACCAGGGATCCAACCACCAACCTTCCAAATAGTAGATGACCTCCTCTACCATTCAAGAAACAACAACCTGTATTGTTAATGAAACAAATCTGTCTCTTTGTTGTTTACCTGATTTTACCTGTAAAATCAGTCAATTGAACTGTGATGTAGGCCTGCAATGATTCCTTGATTATAAAAACGTCCTTGCTTTGTTGTTTTCATGTAACACACAGCTCTGGAGTGCTCAGTTGTCACCATGTAACTAATTATAGAGTTGGAAAAGAAACATATCCAGGAGCAGCCATGCGAATACAGAGTATGACAACATTAAGCCCACTCAGACCCCAGTTTTTCAACAAAAAGACTGATAACACAACAGCAGCAGTGATGATGATGTTGTCATAGTTTAACATGGAGTGTGTCTATGCACACGGCGGAGAGCAAATACGTAGAGTGAAAGAAAGCAGCAGCTCTATTCCTGTAATCACAATTAAAATCTTTACTGGGAAAAAGCCTAGTGGGAGTCCTTCATCAAAGCTTCTGATCAACAAACTTTGACATGAAGAAGAGTGAACTTTGTAGCTGCTCCATCCACCACAGTTTGTTTTACACAGTGAAAAACCTCCAGTAAGGCTACAGAAATTACATTAAAATATGCAGATGAACTTAGTCTGATACCGTGTTTAAATTAGGCGTCTTGCTGAAGGCTCACGGCAGCCATCGTGTTTTCAATCGCAATGATACCTGAGGAAACAAAGGGGAGTCTAAGGGGGGGGGGGGTGTCAAGGCTTTTGTAACATTATTTTTCAGATTTAAAGTGAAATTACATAAAATTTGTTTTTTAAACTTAGTAATACTTAAAAATTTAAATATAAATTAGTCTTTTTCTTTTGCATTTCAATAAAAATGTACATGAGCCAGTAAAACTCTGAGGCACTGACCTGGGGACACTATGTTGGACACTGAATTAACATTCATTATTAACATTCACACCATCATAATGCCTTGTTATAGATGGAATCCTAGGCTACTAAAAAGTTGGAGTTCTGCTACGTATATCAATCTGAAGTTTGCTATCCTGTCACCAGAAACAGCTGGTAATAACAGTGAGTTATTGCACACAGTAACTATATAACAACGCTTAGTAGTAACAAAGCTTATGACTACATTTGAGCTTCTTAACCGACAGCTATGTGATCTTTTCCCAAAAGTAAAACCCGACTGAGTATTAAAAATGGAGATCTGTCAGGAGTCATTTTAGCTTTTCTTGGCCCATTAGAATTTCACTGAGGACATTAGCTTTTCCACTGTTTTGATGTTCGTTATCTTTAGTAGGAAATGCACTAAACAATCTGGGTTTAACAAAATGACAGATAAGCTGCTATAATAGCACTACGCTTAAAAAGAGTTTTCCTCATGGAAAAACTAAATACACTACTGTTTGTTGGCTATTTTCTTTTTACGTTGGGGATCTCACAGCGGAACTGCTGCAGTAGCAAAGGTGCTGTGTTTTCATGTAGGCCTGAAATGTCCTCATGCACACAACTAAGGATAAATGTGCCAACAGAGTTCCTGTTGATAATCAGAAGTATTAAACAAGTCATATGAATGTGATTCAGCCTATTTCTAATGGAAAGCAATAATATGAACAGAAAGGGTGTGATGCACTCCCAAGAAACTCAAGATTCATTCCCTGCAACCGCTGACCTTCTCTGGTCCTCCTGTCGTCTTAATGTTTTCTTTACAGGGAAGTTAAGAAATCATTATTACACTAGGGTACACTGTGCAGTGCTGTCAGTTTGAGGTAGTTTATTGCACAGAGAGTTTAGCAAATGAAAGGAATGCATCATCAGCAAGATTAACAGTGTTTGAATAGCACAGGTGAGATCCTCAAGGCCAAAATTCTTGCAAGCTGTTCGTCCATGATGCTCAAAGACAAATGCCTTGTCAAAATTCCTTCTCATCTTACCTTTACATGTCATCTGTTCTCTATCCCCCCCCCCCCCCCTCCCTTTTTTTGATATTCTCTGCTTTAAGATTCAGCTCTGCCATAAGCTCCAAGAATGGCAGGAAAAACCTCTGCAAGCTAAAAAAACCCCAAACATCACTTTTCTCATGTTTAATTGGTTTTCACGTCTGTTCCAGCTAGGTTGTAACTTTTAAACACTTTTCTGTGTTTGCTTCTGTTTTCCTAAAGCAGCTGTTGCAAGAAGTTATGAAGCGTTTGAGCAGTCGTCTCAGTAGCTCGGAGGGTGGAACTCTTTGGATTATCGTCTTAGCCCTCAAACAAGGCTGATGGCTGTGGAAACAAACTTGCTTTTTTTTCACACTTTTTCAATGTGCTGTACTTTTTGGCCATGATACTAAAAAATAAACAATGGGGGAACTGCTGTTGCTGTGCTAAGGATTTAAGCTTTATCTATCTATAAACTTTTGGCCCTACTCAAAAATAGTAAACAAGGAACAATTTTAGTCTGGTTCTCAGCCAAGGCAAATGGTTATATTATGATAACAGGCCTATTTCCTGCAGTTAAGATTTTTGTTTAACATTAAGCCCTATTCTCAGCCTGCAACTGGCAAGGAGCAGTGGCCCAGTTTCGACACTCTTAACCTCTGCCTCAGCCATCCAACCAGATGTGGGTTCCCTTAAGCAAATTATTAGCAGTTCCTAGTACACGCAGGTTCCTTACTAAGTGTTTCCAGCTCAGATTTGGCAGGACACAGAGGAGACATTCCAATGCTACAAGATCATATTTTCCCTTTAGCATAGCCACAGTAACTAATTATTTATTGTGAAAAAATGCATTTCTAAACTCAGCTAATGTGTTATGGTTTCTTATTATTTTTTGGATCAGAATAAAAAAAAAAGTTTTTTTTTCTCCCACATTGAAATAGTTTGGGAAAATAACGGTACAAAGTCTCCAAATGCTTGGAAAAAGGGCAAGAAGAGTGAGACTGTTCTATGATTAGTCACACATGTGTTTTCTTTTTTAAAGAAACATCTGATTAAAACACTCAGGTCCTATTCTGGTGCACGTTATCCTAGAGTCACTAACCTTGTAATGGTCACGATGAAGGTATTTCTTCTACATATTTAAAGTACAGTCTGCTCATATAATACATTTGTTCTCATATTCTTGTACTTGTTGCTTTATCACCAGAGACATGGTATAAAATTGTTACAATATTAAGAGATTTTTTTTTTTTTTTTTTTTAGAGAAATCAGCTGTTAGTAGTACAGGTGCATACCCTAAACTTTGCAGTCTAATGTGCACTCTTACGGTTTAATAGAGTCTTTACTTTTTCAGTTACGTCAGGCTTGATGGTCTAAAAATGTGTATACACACACACACACACACACACACACGTAGGAAAATATTTAGTATACACAACCAGAAATGCATACACTATTATATATTGTACATATATTTATTAGTTTCAGGTTGGCCATTCTCGTATTTTGCTCGTTTGTGTTGTTGTGTTTGCACATCTCTGTTGCTTGTGGGGCTCGCACACAAGAATTTCACTCGCATGTGCTGTGCCAGTGTGCCTGCACATGTGATGTGACAATAAAAAGTGATTTGATTTGATTTGATGTATAGATCAGGACTCCAACTTAACTGTTTCTCAGTATAGTTTCCACCACCTTAACATTAACCCTTGCAAAATGTTTATTCTTATATCATAATGCCTGTTGTCGGTCTGTCCAGCCATCCTCTTCAGCTTTCTCTGATTCAGAGTCATGGTGGGACTGTCACAGGGCAAGAGACACAGTACACCCTGAAGACGTTCCTGGTCTGTTGCGGCTTAAAATAGTTGTTGAACTTAAAGCAGTAAACTAGTTTACTAGTAGGGAATAACCGTAGGACTTAGAACCCAGAGCATTCAAAGAGAAGTCTTTAAGGCTGTTACTTTACATCACTGATCGGGTCACTGTCAAGTTCAAAGAGGCTCATCACCTTGTTTGATGTTAAATTGATTACCATGCATACTGCCTTAAGATCATCTCAGATCAATCATTTGAACTAACCTGTTACAACGACCTATTTCTTTCACTGTATAATCCTCATGTAGACAGATGCACAGTGTTTTCGCTGACTGAAAATCCCTCAGTCTGACAAGTAATCTTCAACAGTCCCTGATGTACTGTATCAAACGAACCACCTCTGTCTAAATCTGTCTGAGCCCTCCCCTTTTTTTACTGTGTCAATGCTGGCAGGGAGGGCAGCCGACAAATGCATAGCTAAGGAAATATTTACAGTAAGAGAACACTCACACATGGTGGTTCTGTCTCTCTTGCCTGAATTGATGTTGGTTGAAGGTGGTGGGTCTCCACAATGAACATAAACAATCAGATGGAGCAGAAGCCTGCCTGGTGCTAACGCCAAACCCTTCAACATATAAACAGACATCATTCAGCTTTGCGAGTAAGTGGTCATATAAAAGTGAAAGACGCCAGCATGTGGAAATTGGAAAGTTATGTTCTACGGTTGTGGTCTGTTTCAGCATGTTGGTTAGCAGCTCTAAAATGTAGTTGTGAAACATCAGGATATAGATTGCTCTAATTATGAGAAGTGAGCTGATAACTTTCACTATGTTCACTTGATCATAGCTAATGTTAGTTTCAATAACACAGCATTAAACTGTTCCATTCTGGTTGTTACTCACTTTGAGGTATTAGTCCCTATTATTGAATAAACTATATATGAGTGGTCTAAGTGGGTTATATGGTGTGTGTGTGTGTGTACATATGTGTGTATATATATATTTTTTTCTTTCTTTTTTTTTTTTGTTCAATGAAAATGATAACCAGCCCATATTTCCCTCCTATTTCTTGATGTGAAGAGTAGTCATGTTCAGACAAGGAGCATCTTCAGGATGATGTTCAGGACTACATCTCTGTTTTTTACAAAAATAATTTCACAACTGTTTTATTGCTCTGGTAACTAAATATACAACATGATGCATTTTGGAGATATGTCAAATCTTTTACTGTGGTTGGCTGTGAGGTATTTCTTCTGTTTAACATTATAGATAAAGATGCTCTTGCTATGTTTTGGGCAGCAAACACCCCCCAAAACTTAAAACTCCCTTTCTTATTGCACTCTTAGAGAGGACTTCCTGTGGGGACTCCTTGAGGGATGTTTTGGTCTTGGGCTTGACTCTTTAGATGACCCCAAACCCAAAAACCTCAGCACTCATTCTTCTGGCTCATGAAATATGTTTTGGACTGAAACCCCTCCCTAACAGATCATTAATACAACACTGTGTCTGTGCTGCCAGCATTCACTTATAGATATTGTCTTTTACAGGAACACAGCACAGAGTTAACATAATCACTGTACAGGAGGGCTAGTTCAGCTTGTTCTGCTTAAACAAGATGAAATGTTTACTCTTTTCACGTTGCGCTTTTAATTTTCCAGTCAGACGCTGTTTGCATAGGTGGTATCAAGCTATAGAAATTGTCTGTTTAGTGCAATTTCTCGGTTTCAAGTTTTCAAATTTGCACAACTCTCAACTCCTATCTACATATTTCACTAGCTGCAGACAGACTCCCTGTGCAGTCAGTCACTTGGCTCCTGCTCCCTGCCCTCGTTTGTTCTGAGAACAGAGTGAAAGCGCAAAGATAGATTTTCATTGTCAGGTTGTATTTACATTTAAAATTGTTCTGAGCAGTGCTTGTCTCAGAGGCTGCCAGGAGTGTATACTGTTTAATCCAGACACACCAGATAAATTGCAGGCAGTCTGGACAACCACCCTGAGCATTTTCTAGCAGGATCAAAATGACATCTATCAAATGGACAGCGCAGGCCTGGATAATAAAGGCTTGTTTATGTTCCCTCCTGTAAAAGAAGAAGTCACTTCAGTGTTACAGGAAAAGGTCAGAAAATAAATGACCAGTAAAAGAGAGAGATCATCACAACAAAGGTTTTCTGTAGAAACTAAAGAATTAGTGATATGGTGAATTAGGGGCAAGTTTAGCCAGTTTACTGTGGAAAAATGTCTTTTTTCTTATCAAGATCAAGCTATATTATATCCCTTTCCTACAAGACTACTCGAAGAAGTTCTATCATTTGTTAATGCTTCAATATTACCTAGAGTCGATCTATTTCTGTTAATGGGCTACACACAGGCCTTTAAGGTGACAGTGATTGAACGATCACTCAAAAAGTCATCGCGTGACCCAGCATTCTTGACTAATTATAGGCCAATCTCCAACCTTTCTTTTAGATCAGAAATTCTTGAAATAATAGTTGTCAAATAGGTAACTGACCATCAGCAGAGGAATGGTTTATTTGAAGAGTTTCAGTCGGGTTTCCAAATTCAACACAGTATAGAAACATCTTTAGTGAAAGTTACAACTGATCCTCATATGGCCTCCAACATTGGACTCATCTCTGTGTCCTGCTAGACCTCAGTGCAGTGCAGATGATATACAGCTCTATTTATCTGTCCATGAAGCCAGAAAGCACACACCAATTTGTTAAAGTGCAGTGTTAAAAACACAAAGATCTGGATCATAATTTCCAAGTACAATAATCATATTGTACTAAAAACCCGAAAAACTGCCTGAAAAGCCGTCTGGTGATCCAAATTCTGCAATAAGAGTGCTGAATGGGTCAGAAATACAAAGCATATTTATCACGTATTGGCTTCTCTTCATTGGCTCCCTCTTAAAGCCAGAATTGAATTAAAAATTCCTTTTCCTCACATAGGAGGTGTTGAATAATCAGATCCCATCTTATCTTAAAGACCTCCCTGCTGGTTTACATGTGGTTTCTAGGCTATTTAGCTTCTTCAGTTCTGAACTGAAGAAGCTTAGACTACGATGACCTGGGTGACTGAGAACCTTCACAGACATGATGCACAGAGTTTTTCTTTTTTCACCTTTTTTAACTCACTCTGTGTTTATACACCATTCTGCATTTTCTTCCAAAGTGTTTTTTCCCCTGTCTCCCTCGCCTCACCTCCAGCTGGTCACAGCAGATGGCTGCCAATCCATCAGCTTGTTTTGACAGAGATTTCTTCCTTTTAACAGGGAGTTTTTCTTCCCCACTGTTGCCAAGTGCTTGCTCTTAGGGGGTCATCTGATTTTTGGGGTGTTCTCTCTAATACGGTAGTTACCCTACAAAATAAAGTGCCTTGAGGTGACTGTTGTTGTGTTTTGGCACTACATAAGTAAAATGTATTTGAATTTAATTATACAGTCACTTGGTTTGCAGAGATTTCTGTGCATTTATCTGAAGAAACTAATCTTATGTTCACATCTTTTAGATAATATTTAGAAAGGTTCAGGGATTTGTACATGGATGAAAACTGCTTTAGATCAACAATTAATTTCCTGCTGCAGACTTGTCATTCAATTTTATAGCCCAATCACCATGTTTCAGATGTTTAATAATTGCTGTTACTCTGATGAAGCCGAACATTGTTTCTAACAATGAGATTTAAGGAAGCCAGATAGATAACTCTAACCTCGATACATAAGTCAGACTGTTGCTTTATATAGATACGAACTAGCATCCCTCTTGTCTTTTAAAGATTACACTAAAGTGAAGACAAATTGTTATACAGTTATTTCTATCAAAGAGTTATTTTAGACATGGACATGGGGAACAGTGATAGCATTATCAGCAATGGCTTCGATTAACAGACCAGACCCCCTCTGGTTAATGTTAATGTTGAGTGTTACTCAACATTCCAGCTGTCTAACAAAAGAACAGAGCTTATTTTTTTTTTAATCTTTAGGTAGATTTAGTAATACAGTTTCTAAATCTAGTGTGTTGTTTGAATTATTATAGATAAATTGTCTTCTGTGAATTGCATTGGTTTGTTTCAAAGTTTATCAACTGTGGGTTTATCTACAGAAGATGATGGTATTCTGGACTTTGTACAAAATGTTGTACGTCTTTATTCCACCAAATTTTTGCATATGGCAAATTCATGACTTTGTTCCTTTGTCTTTATTGTTTTATGCTGCTTTAAGCTAGTTTTGAAAATACAGTCTAGCATAAAAAAAAACTAGAAACAAGAACAACGGAATAATCAAACTATACGATAATTAAACTTTTTTGCCAACAAAAGTGTGTGCAGAAAGACACAAATGGCACTAGCTAATAATAACAATATGACAATATAACATCAGAAATTGAATTTATAATAGTTCAAGCAGTTTTAATATAATTATGTCAATATATCTATATATATGTCTATAATCTGTAGGTTTGTTTAAAGTCACAAGAAAAACTCTTGAAAGTGTTTGTGGTTATATTGTATTCTGTGCCAGTTTTCTGTCTGCAGCAAAATCTGTCCTCGCAGTCAACCCTAAAGCAGCACTGACAGAAAGCCACACTGCATAACCATTCTTTCAATAACGAATAAAATTGAAGTAGAGATAGAGGGGAAACACCTTGAAAAAGACAAAGTCACCAACTGGGTTTGGAAATGATTTGTTGAATCCTTGATAACTTTTATTTTACTGTAGGCTAGAGAGTGCAGACGTATAATCTCACACCTCCTGATAGCGTCCAATTTACTGGTCTTAGATTGATTGTTTTTGTTGGTGTCATTCATGAAATTGGCAAGCAGCTTTATTTTCATGCGGCTTGTGTACCCAGAATGATCATACGGACAATAAAAGTACAGGAAATACTGCAGTACTAAAATAGTTTAGTACAATTTTGTAACATTCAAATGTATTTATTTGGCTGCTTTATACCTAAACCCCCAAAAGGTAAAATATACTTGATGTAGATTTTAAAAAATTATTTCAAGGTACATTCTTGATTATTTGACAAGACAAGGTTGCATAAGATACTGTTATAGTCCCATGCTGCTCACAAAAATACGATACAAAAGTAAAAATGGATAAATGGAATCAATAGAAGAATATAATACCAAATTTCTCTCCTTATCTGTCTTTCTCATAGCTGTTTTCTATCCATATTGAAGGGTAACCTGAATGTAAAAGAGTTAAGAAAACTTAACGAGGCCTCTGAAATTTATTCAGCTGTGTTGTACCGACTTAGGTTCAGAAGTTTAATCATAATGTTATCTTAAATTAATCATATTATATATTATTATTCAGATCTAATTCTTTACTGGAGTTGAATCTACTGTTTGAAATTTTTTGAGATTACTGCCACATAATAAAATTGTTGTATGTATGTATGTGTATGCTGCTCAAAAAATTAAAAGAACACTTAGAAAAACACATCAGATCTAAATGTGAAACAAAATTGTGTTGAGTATCTACACTGATATGGACTCTGTAATGGGCTAGGAATTAACCTCTGTCGGAAACTAAGCTAGCTCGGGCTGTCCAGGGCATGCAAAAGGGTACACTGTTGACTAAGGCTGATGTTGAAACCTGGCAGCTCTTCTCCCGGGACAAGGTGTGGGTGCAGGGACAGACAGGACACAAGGTGCTCCCAACTGACGAACTGGTATGGGTGCAGGAGTTTGTTGGGTCAGCTGCCCTCACCTGGGGAACTGGTGTAGGTGCAAGGAAAGGCCAGATCACAGTTGTTCCCACCCAAATTAATAGGCAGGAGAAGGCTGGACCCTAGCCGGCCTGGGAGCAGGAACAGGCGGAAAAGTTGGCTCAGCATTCGCCATAGATAGATACAGGCTGACAGACATGCACAGAGTCTATGCCAACAAACTGGGGGTCTATGCCAGTCTGGGCAGATTTAACCCTCTGGGGTCAACTGACGCACCAATTTAAAAAGGCAATTAAAAGCCAATTTAAGATGACATAGCAACAAGATGTAGCCACCCCGAGTTTCCATTTAAGCTTGTGTTGAAAGTGTGGATTTCAAACTATATATCAGTTTTTAAATTTTGCTCATAGGCCACATAAAACCAGAGTGTCATGGGCTGGGTGAGTCTGTGTTTTTCCAAAGTGCCTGGGGCTCCTCCTGTGGGTGGAGTCATCATCACTCCTCCCAGGGCTTCCACCTGGAGCTGATTAGAGCAGCAGTACTTAATACCAGCACGCATAACTAACCCTCGCCAGAACGTCTGGAAACCTATTTCACGGAAATACTCTCTCCATCTTACCATAACTTCTCCAACCTGGACGCTGGTCACTTTTGCTCCATCAAAGCCAGTAATTTCTTATTGAATGAAATCCATCGGCACCTGCCTGCCCTCCTGCTTTACTGCTTGGAACCGCAGGATCAATCCTCACTGTACTCACCTAGACCACAATCACTCGCCTTCCCCTCCAGCTCACTCCACCTACAAATAATGCCCCTAGTCTGCCGACCCTCGAGCCACAGTTTCCCTGCCAAGCCCAGCCAGTTTTAAGTTCATGTTGCCAGCCTTCCTGGTCTAGAGTTTCAAAGCTCATGTTTCATGTAGTCTAATGTGCAAATTCGTAGTTAACGTTCATAGCCTTAGCTCTTGGTTATTCTGTTTTTCACGGCATTTTTAATAACGTTTTCTGGAGTCTCAGCTCTGAGCCTTTGTTGTGAATCTGCTTTTGGGTCTGGGTTTCTCATTGCCGGCTACTCAGTCTTGACACAGAGTTATAATAAATAAAAATACAGACTATGTTTTTTCCTGAATACTATTGTCATGTTTACTGAGGGAAGAAATGGTAAAAACTGCATTTTCCAAGACCCAACACCCCAAATAAACACTCATTTCCTATTAGTGGAAAAATATTAGTGTCGAGCAATCCAAAACTTATATGGCAACATGTGACATTTGGTTGTTTAGGAAGAGGGGAAAGTTTTGGGAGTGACGGTGGCATGAGAGAGAGTGTGAGCAAGCGAGCGAAAGAAAGAGAGAGATGGCGAATACTGGAATACTGTTTGGAGTGTAGTTAGTGTGTTGTCTTGTGTAGTTAGTGTGTAGTGTAGTCATTTGTTTTGTTTTGTGTGTCAAAACAATGTGGCGACTGCTGAATGTCACAGGTGCTGCCAAAAAGCCACCAAAGGCAGACTGCAATGTAAATGCTGTCTCCAGGTAGAAAACAGGAGGAGTGATGCACCTCCTGTTTTCAGGCCTGCAGGTATCAGGCTTGTGATATGCTCCGGTGGCTTATAGTGGACAGAAACTGTTGTTTAGAGTGGCAAAAATAATTTGTGTGGCATCTTATTTGATGCAGAACCACCAAATTGTTCTGTAAATAGGCTTTTTTTTTAAATAACCATTTAAAACTGAGACATTGGCTGCATTTTTAGTTAAATAGTTGCAAATAACTATAACAACGTTGTTTGCAAATCTTGTGCATAGGTTTTTAATTTATACAATTTATATTTGCATTTCAAGTTATGAAAATGATTTGTTAAACATGTTTGTGGTTTTTAACAATAAAAATGTAACTTTTTTCTACTCTGATGTTATGTTTTTTGTCTGATTTTAGATCAGGTGTGTTAATAACTGTAAATTCAGACATGCAAGGTTATGCTGAAAAGAATGACGCCAAACAAGGAAAGGTAAACAGTTTTTAAAGGTGAACTGTAGAGGTAAAATCAAAAGTACCGTATTCAAAAACAGCCAATTACATCCTGGACCCCAGGTGGTGAAACAGCTCTGGAATGGCTTGCTCAGCAGTGAACTCAGACCTTTTAGTTGTAACAACACCACCCTGTTTAGTCTTTAAACATCCTGGCTTAGCAGCAATTTTTTCCTGCTTGTCATTAAGGCAATGTCTGTGAGACATTGTTTTGTCTTTGGCAGGTGCAAATACATTAAACTGAGTTTTATCATTAGCAGGCTGCAGAAAACCGGATATTATTTCACCACTGATAAACTCTAAAAGGAAAAAAATCTCAGTTTCATAAACAGCTGGCTCAGACACACCACAAGCAGCCTTAAAGTCAGCTGGCTGAGAAGTTTCATTATGTGCCAGCTGGAAACCAGAAAACTCAGTCTTTAAACAGGTTGGATCAGGAACAGAAAGCTCAGTCTTACTCACTGGAGCAAATGTTTCAGTAGACCTGATGGTGACAGGTTCAGGTGGAGACGCTGACTTTGGGTATTGGCGAGGGTGGATGCTGACGGGAGCCTCACTTCCTCCTGGAAGAGGGAGCTTGCCGAGCTGGGGCAGCATATGCCTCCAACAAATTGTCTGGCTGTGTATGCTGAGGTGAGATCCCAGTACTCTGGATCAACATCCAGCAACATACAGCCTGGAGCCCGTTCTTCAGGGCCATGGTGCTGGTGGTGTCTGAGGAGATGAGCAGACAGACGAAGAGGCTGGAGAGGTTGGAGATTGAGCGGGGGGGAGGGGACTGAGACTGCCCTGAGACTGGAGGTGCTGGCGGGGGACAAGCAGCGGAGGATGAGGTTTGGCAGCTCCGAGGGCCACCTATGGCCAGACAAGTCCCGAAGTAGGGCGACTCATGCTCTGGCACATACCGAGATACCCACCTCCCTAACTCACCCAGGTAGGAGGCAATTGCTTGTTGCTAATACTTGGTTAAGTTTGCTGGGTCCATTGTGGCCGCAGTCTTCTGTCATGTAAAGTGCAGACTCACAGGCAAGATGGAAACTGAACTAATAAACAAAAACACAGCTTTATTGCTGGAATTACAGTTTACAAAACTAACATTTGGAATACACTAGTTTAAACCTAAACTAAGATGCAGAACACACATACGGGAAATGAGTGAGATCACAACACCCAACGGATGTAGACGCAGAGAATATATACACAAGAAAGAATCATAGTTAACCGATGAGACAGGAGAAGCAAACCTGAACATGATTTACGCAGGACAAGTGACTATCAAAATAAACAGGAACATAGGATGACAAAGGATGCCACATTATTTGATGCAAATGAAAATTATCAACTTACAGAACGTTGAATTCAAAGATACCTAGAAAATCAATATAAAAAGTCCGAGGTGCAGTCTTGCAGCATTGGATGAACCGAAATATAATGTCCCAGAGGTGTTTTATTGGATTTAGGACAGACAGGTGCCATTGACTGGGGGCCAGTGAAAAATATCAATTCCTTCATCATCCAGTAACTGCCTACACTCTCTCGCAGCATGAGACCTGACATTGTTGTGCACTAGGAGGAACCCAGGACCAACTGCACCACTTTAGGGTCTGATAGTGGATCCAAGGTTTCATTCCAATCTTTAACAACAGTCAGGATGACGTTCCCTAGCCTGTAGAGGTATGTATACCCCTCCATGGATATATGGAGGGGTACTCACTTACTCACCTTCCATATTCACTTGTCTGCTCACACTACCTCGGATCTGAGTTACCCTAGTGGCTGCCTCCCCAGTGCTCTTCCAACCATTTTCAAGTAAGGCCATTGTGTGAATCTCAAAATACAACTGTGATTCCATTGTGCTGCCATTCAGTCTTTTCAGTTCCTAGCACCCATCTCCTCTTCTTTTGGATCATGAATCCATGCGGCCAGTCTGACCCTGCTGAGACCTCCCTCTCACACAATTCCCTAGTGAAACTCTCTATTGTATTAATAAACTTTGTAAACTGTAAGTTGCTGTCTCCTGGGTCCTGCTTTAGAGTTCGCTTGGTGAACTCGCCTTTTAAGGCCATGGTAACTAGAAGAAGGCCCTTAGACCACCTTTATGAAGCCTGTTTCTGATTGTCAGAGGCATTCACACCCCACTGGCCTGCTTGAGGTCATTTTGTAGGGCTTTGGCTGTACTCATCCTGCTCCTCTTTGCACAAAGGAGCAGATATCAGTCCTCCTAATGGACCTGTCCAGCTCTTCTAGAATAACTACCTTTCTCCTGGAATGTCTTCCATCCTCTTGAGACTGTGTTGGGGGAGAAGGGACATATGGCATTGGCACCATATTGACATATGCCACTGAAAGGGTTGGACTACTTGTGCAACCTTTGTAGGGTCCAGCTATTGCCTCAGGATACCAGTAGTGACACCAACTCTGGCCAAATACAAAACTGATTTAAATATTGCCTGTTTTGTCTTTATCCAGTAATTACGTGATTCATTTTGATTAGAACACACACATGCACACACACAAAGGCTGAACCTGACATGAGCAGTGAACAGAATCTTAAACAAAAGAAATTAAGTGATCAGTCAGGCTGTGCAGAAATAACAGTCAGTATACTAAAATAAATTAACATCTTTTTCTATTTCTTGATGTTCCATCTGCATCATCATCATCATCATCATCATCATCATCATCATCATCATCATCAAAGAACACAGTTAATCTCCAATATTTTCCATGACTCCAGCTCTCATCTCTGGGGATCAATTGTTTTTCATTTGCTCCCATGGTCTAGAAAGGAATAACATTACATCTTAAACACTAACATGCCAAAAGGGGGCTTTTGATTTAATTAAAAATGCTAATTTAGGCTTTTTGTGCGTGACTGCATATCCATGACAGGCTTCATGTGGATTCCCTGCATGTGTCTAAGTGTTAAGATCCTACAGACCTCAGGAAAACCTTATTGTTCATCTTACTTCTTCTTCTCCTCTCCTGCTTTTTTTCTCTCTGACATTGTGAAGATACTGAACTACCTAGAACCACCTGAGACCTAACACACACTCACAGGTGGGAATAAGGTTTCACATTAAGTTGAAAGTGATTATTGTGTCTTGAAACAACCCTGTCTACACACTAGCATGTCAAATAAAGCTCAGAAGAGGGTGAAAAAAGCCAGCGTTGTAGCATTGCAGCGGATCCTATAGGCCACAGTAGCCTGGCTGCCCGCCTGCCGCTTGATGTTTAACAAGCTGGTCATTTAAACACCGCTAATAAAACATTTCCTGCTGAGAGGATAGGCTCTTCATAAACCTTCACTTCACAATGTCGAGCGTATGCTTCCCTTTGCAGCAGCCTCTCTCCCTTTCTCTCCCTCTGACCAGTGAACATTCAAGCAGGCACTTATGTAGGCGTCATGTTTTTAACTATAATTGGAGTGATAAAAGTGAAACAGCCACCACATTATAGCAGCTGTAACTCATGTCCAGCCTAGGGTAACATATAGAAACATTTACATGCTGTTTAGGGATTATTGCTATGCAAAGAAAGTATTCCAAATTTACATCATTAATGGAACATAACTATGGTAAAGTGAGCTGCGATATTAGATATAATAGACACCAATATTTGACTCAAAGGATTTCTTAATTTTGTGGAATATGCTTAATATCTTCCGGGCTAAAAGTTAGATGAGAAGATTAACAACATTTACACTAAGTAGTCACAACAGTAAAACCAGCTGCATCCCTAATCCTGATTTTGTGTGGGTCCACCTTGTGCTGCCAAAGCGAACTCTGACCAGTTGAAGCTCCACAAGACTCGCTGAAAGTCTCTTGTGGTTTCAAGGACCAAGATGTTGGCAGCGGTTTTTTTCTAAATGCATCCATTGATGCTCAATTGAATTCAATTTTGGAGAACCTGAAGTCCAAGTCAACACTGAACTCTTTTGTCATGCTCCTCAACCCGCTCCTAATAACTATTTGCACTGTGGCAAAGCACATAATCTAAACCCAAACCATGGTCTTTCCCTAAGCCTAACCAAGTTATTTTTGTGGCTTTGCCTAACCAGACCTTAACCATAACATTGTCATAGCATTAAAAAATGTGGGCAAGCAATGATGCTGCTTAGGTTACCAATAGTGAAACTTATATTCTGCTATTTGCATCTAGAGCAGCCTATAGAACTGCAGTGTACTAACCTTTGAAAACCGGTGCAGCGATTAGGGACTGTGACTCTCTATCTCAAACACTCTAGCACCATAAATTTCATTTACATTTAGAACAATACGCCTACGTTTCAGAAATTAGATATATTTACATTCCTTGGATCAATACAAGCTCAGTGTTGAATTTCATGAAAGTACAAAAATCTCTTAAATCTCTTAGTTTCTGTCTCTATTTGGTGTTTAGATTTGACACCAGCAAAGTTTTTTTGCAGCAAGGTTGTCAAACAAGAAGTTGGCAGCAGTGCTTGCAGTGCTTTGATCTATCAAATTTGGTATATCTACTCAAGAGCTTATCATTGTCACTGCAATTAACATCTGCTTTACTAATTAACTACCTAACTGCCTGGTGCCGTCATCACTTCTTGCAGATGTGTATTTACTGTTGTAACCCATTGCTTTTGCCGTCTTTATTTAAGGCATATCTCATGCTGGCATCATGCTCCTATGAGTCGTAACAAAGAAAGAACAACTGACGTCATCGTTCCTTCTGGAGGACTTGCAATCAAGTATTGAACTGAAATTTTGAACTGGTAACATTAAAAACATTAACATTAAATAGTCAGTGTCTGGAAAATAATGTGTGCTTGATAATCACTGGCTGAAAATCTATTATTAATGACATAATGTATTTCAAAGCTAACTTATTCCTTTAACTATCAAAACTTACACAGAAATAAATGATTTAGTTGTATTTTTAGAAACAATCTGTGATGTGAAAAGGGCATTTGTAATATTCCCAAATTGAGTTCAGTGCAGTTTTCACTTTTCCCAGAGCTGTCAAAGAAGACAAACATGAGAAATGTAGAAGTAATCAAACAGATTTGGCTGAAGAGTTGATAAAATTCGTGTGAGTTTCTGGGTTCCAAGACTCCTGGGATTGACCTCCCTGAGAAACAGCAGGTCTGGGTCACATTCAGGCCAGTGAGGGAGGTTTCTCCTTTATCACTTTCAGCCTGTAATATCTCTTTCACCCCACTGTGGCTCCAAGTCCTAGAGCTTGATTTGAGATACTATCGTCTGTATTATTGTGCAATTACAGAAAAAAATGTCGAGGTTACTGGATAATGTTGTTGGTCTCGACTAAAGACTTAGGCTAATGGAAATTTCCCAGTGCTGCAAGAAATACACATACTTTATGATAATGTGAAATTCATAGCAACACAATTGCTGGAACTTAAAGTGCAGTTTAATTAATGTAGAAACAAAGTCTGAAGAGCACAGTGCAACATAGCAACTGAGAAACTATTTTCTTTCTGTATTCATGTTCTTCTTGACAACAGAGCTAGTACAAGCTATCAGGGAAGCACATCTTACAAATTTCAGTAATCAGTAGCTTATTTCTCTTTACAGACAGATAATCTATGACTGGCCTGAAGTAATTTTCATGTAACATTCCTGTACAACCAAAATTGCTGGTTTCATTAGAGTGTGGCTTTAGGAGGCTATAGCCTAAAACCCCTTGGGGCAGAGATATATTAGGTTTCCTCCAATCCAGATGCCAAAGTTCTTCAGTCATTGCAAACCTGCAGTCATTGGACAAAAGCAAGATCACAATCCTGAAATGTAATACACAATTATTTTACACCTCTAGTCATGGGAATATAAATTTTCTTTGCAGAATGACAGAAACTCTTAAAATAGTGGATTCTAACACAGCACAATAAGCAGAGCAATAAAGACGTAAAGTACAGGAAGTGGTTTCAAGGACAACAAAATGTCATCTGGATAAAAGGTGTAACCTTTACAGCATAAGATAAAAGGTTGGTTGAACACAAAGGAAAAAAAGTGATTTTATTTATTTAAAAAAAACAAAAACATGTGGGTATTTCAAAATGGCTATCATGTTGCAGTCAGTCTATAGCCTCCATCTGCTTCTAGACCCCTACCATCATGCAGCAAGGCTGCAGCTGCATCCCCCCTCTCTCTCTTGGCTCTCCCTGACCAGCTGTCACCGACAGAAGTTTAGGTATCCTGTTTCCCTTCAAGTATTTGGCCCTTACTTTCAAGTTATAAATGTGAATTGATATTAACTACAGAAAAATCTTAAAACTTACCACTTCTCCAAATATGTACCAGCAACTGACAATGGCGCAGTTTCCCTTTTCACAGCTCTTATTTTCTACTCTTTTGACAGAAAATCCAGTCAAAAGAGCAAAACCAACAAGCAGTTATCCAAGTAACTAGTATCATATATGGGCCCAGAGCCTAAATGGTTGGTGCCATGTCCAAAAACTATTAAAATACACACACAGGCACCCATGCAAGCACGCACGCACGCAAGCACGCACACACACACACACACACACACACACACTGATTACCCACAGCTTTGCACTGAGTGACATTTTGCTTCATTATGAGTAATGTGGGCAGTGGATTTTTTTCCTGCTGCTATAAATGTAGTCATGTGAAAAAGAAGGGTTTTTACAGGAAATTTATGCAGTCTTATGAAAACCTAAGTGCACCCTGTGATTCAGTAGCTTACAGAACCACCTTGAGCAGCAATACTCATTGAAATACTCATTTTCTGCATGACTTTATTCAATCTCTCACATCATTGTCTAGGGATTTTAGCAAGCTCCTTTTTACAATATTGCTTTTGTTACTTAATGTTTGTGCGCATTAATTTATGTACAGCTGTGTTCAGGCCCACCACAGCATTTCAGTCATGCTGAGACTTTGAGTGGGACATTGACTGAAAAAGAAATAGAGCCGTTCTGTTAGAGATGTTGGTGTGCTTGTCATCATTTTCTGATTGCACAACTTAGTTTTGACCAAGCTTTACCTGTTGGACCGATTGCCTCACATTTGACTCTAGAATACTTTAGTATACTGCACGGTGCCTAAGTGCTCTGGCTGCAAAACAAGCACAAATCATCACCCTTCTACCACCATGGTTGACAGAGTCAAGGCTGAGATGTACTCTTGGGATTTTGTTTTTTTGTTTTTCTGAGAATTGAACAGTCTTCTTCAGCTTTATTGAGACAGCCTCACTTGCTGATGATCAGTTAATCAAGTACATTTGATTATCAGGAACTGGCTGTTTCACATGGATGCAATAATGGTGCACTTGGCTTTTCACAACACTGCATAGAAAATGAGTATTCATCTTTATCTTATCTCTAATAAGATCTCTGTAATTTCTCACTGTTTAAACGTCTCAGTGCATGTTAGAGATCCCATATATCTCATCTGATTATTATGTTAATGTGAAATCTGACTTGCGAGTGCATGCCAGCAGCCTGCACTGCATCCTTAATCTCTCTCTGTCTTTCTGATTGATGCAGGCAGTGAATCTCTAATGGAGGCAGTTTCATGCGGGTGTGCAGCTGCTGGTAGACTGAAGTTACAGGTTGAAAGAGACATCGGCTGCAGAATAAGAAGGCACTGCATGCTTTTTTTGTTGTTGTTCAAAGAACAAGCCTTCTTTGTGGTTTATTAGGGTTTCATGAAGTACAGAAAGACAGAAGTTTTGTGGATATACTTTGATTTAAATCTGTCAAATTCAGCTGAAATGAAGAAATTCCAGCAGGGTTTTACCTTCTGTCTGCAGTTAGTTGAAAGGATTTCCAAATGTTCTTCAAACCTAACACCTTCACTTCTTACATTTGCTGTAACTTGTTTATAACTGATTTTAAAAGACTTTTGCTAGGCAAACCCTAAGAGTGATGTTAGAGGTAATTTGTTATGCTAAACTGTATTTTAAAAAATACTAAAGGGATGTAAATTACCAGTAAAAAGTTTGGATGTACCTTCTCATTTAATGTTGTTTTCTTTATTTTTACTACTTTCTACATTGTAGATACACACTGAAGACATCAAATATATCAAGCAAGATGTATGGAATTATGTAGGGAAGAAAAAACAGATAATTAACTCTAAAAATGTTTTATATTTTAGATGCCTCAAAGTAGATTCCCCTTCTCTTAATGAGTTTCATGATGTAGTCACCTGAAATGGTTTTCACTTCACAGATGGGCCTTGTCAGAGTTCATTTGTGGAATTTCTTGCCTTCTCAATGGTTTGGGACCATCAGTTGCGTTACCCAGAAGTCAGATTGGTACACAGCTGATAGCCCGACAACTGTTAGAATTCATATTTTGGCAAGAACCAATCAGCTAAGTAAAGAGAAACAGCACTTTGTCATTTCTTTAAGAACTGAAGGCCAGTCAGTTGAGAAAATTGATAAAACTTTGAACGTGTCCCCAAGTGCAGTCGCAAAAACCATCGAGCGCTACGATGAAACTGGCTCACAGGAGGACTGCCCAAGGAAAAGAAGACTGAGAGTCACCTCTGCAGTTCTAGCAGGCACATCTCTACATCAGCTGTTCAGAGTAGACTGAATGAATCAGGCTTCTATGCTCAAATAGCTGCCACGAAGGAAAAGCAACAAGCAGAAGAGATTTGTTTGGGCCAAGAAACACAAGCAAGTGAGTGAATGGGTTAAATGCAGAGAGTAATTTCCCTACAGGGAAAGTAAACAAAGAAAAGAAAGAAAAGAAAACTATTTCAGGTGACTACCTCATGAAGCTCATCGAGAGAATGCCAAGAGTGTGCAACTGAAGAATCTAAAATGTAAAACACAAAATATAAAGACTTCCCGCATTTCTTTATATTTTACTTCCATGGAGCCAGACTTGTAAAATTTTGGAAGTGGTCTTGAACAATGGCTCTCTGGGCTTTCTGACGGTATTTCAAAGTTTGTATTTAGACATTGGCTGTTTTTCATTCATTTTCAGTCATATCCTTGTACCTGGGATGTATTATTTGTTTCGCCACTTAATAATGATGTATGAATCATTAAAGAATGAGAAGGCACCAAGAGATAACATACTTAAGAACCAATTTTAAATGCTATCTTTTGCAGTTTTCTTGCTATCTGCTTCTTGCAAAAACACATAATTTGTTTCCATTTCTTTAGTCCAATCTAAGAAAAATGCCAAAAAACAACAAAAATTTTATCTTTGCCATTTTTGTGCCAATGAAGTGATTCCAAAAAAGCAGTCAGCTGAAATCTTGGCATAAGTGACGTGAAAGCTACTTAGCTACTTGCAGTCAGACTGTGTCAAAGAATAAAAGTGGTCATACAAAATATTGACTTTCAGGCTTGTTAGAATTGTACAAACACTGTTTTGGCCTTATATACTACATTTAGATTTAGGGAAAGGGAGGGTCAAGGCTTTTGCACAAGCTTTTTGACTCATTTGAGTCTTTAAGAAAATGTTCGCTCTATCCTTTTCAAAGAAAACTGCTTACAGAGTTTAGAGAAAGATTTCTGAATCTGCCATGAAACTACTTAAGCTTAAAGGTAGTTTTGGCTGAAGAGCTTCTGCTGTTTCTTTCAGCTTTAACAGAGCTAGAACTTGGCTTATGGAAATTTGAAAAAGGTTCAATATTTAATCTAGTTTTCATCTATAGTGTCTTCATTCAGTGCACTATAAGTACCATTTACTTTTTATGGCCCAGTCAGGGGCACTGTTTGTGCTCTCACAAAGCGTGAGCTATGTAATGCTGCACATTTTGGTGCCATACAGTCTGCATTTTTACTATATGTGTGTGTTTGTGTATGTGCATGCCTTGTTTTCCTTGTAATTCGTCACATCTAAAGCAATTGGCATTCTCATCGCTACCCAGATTGTAATCTCATCATGGCCATCATGGTAAGGGCATTACAGTAAACCGCTCATGTTTCAAGGGCAGCACACCAGATTACAAGAAGGCAGATGTGTTGTGCCATTATCAAAGAAGTGCATTATTTGAATTACCATCACTCACCATAATCGGCAGCAATTTTATGTACTTTTAGTAGTAAATTTTGTTTTTCGTGTGGAGTCTGATTGGGCAACTACACTTGAGTGCTCTGGGGACCCATGGCCAACACTGTGTGCTTGTTTTTCACTGTGAGAACTGTGTTCAAATTGACCCTTGCCTTTTCAGATACTTAGAAACTTAACTAAACAGCTTAAAAGCCTAAGTAAAATAGTATATGGTAATCCAGCTGAACTTGAATCAGTAGACCCCTCACAAATGGTTGTTTGGCTCCATTTTTTAGATGTTGCAGCTTAATTTCGTCAGTCACAAAGAGGCTTCTATCTAAAACAGTTTTTAAAGATTTAAGGTGACTCCAGGAGTAGCTGATGCAACAAAAGAGTTTTTGACTTAAACCTTGTGTTGGTCCCTGCTGGAGCCTAAGTTCTCCCAGAACAGGCCCCTAGAAAAATTTTGATCCAAGTAGGAGAGGAAAGCAGACACAAATCTGCCTGTTAAAGTTGGAGTGTGAAACATTTACTGTAACTTTACAGTCACAATTGTTTTTAAACTTAAAAAAAAAATCAACTCAAATTACTGCAATATCTTGCCATAAAAAGCTGCTTTTAACTTTATAGACAAAATATATTGAAACTTTTGACATTTTATTTCTTTCTTGACTTTAGAATGGAATAAGTAGAAAGTATGGGCTAAGCCAATTCCTCATATTTCTGTTGAGGTATGGAAAAATATAATAAAAAATAACTTGAATGTGCTTATGGTTTAGGTTTGGAATTTTCCTCGCTATTATAGTGACAGTGACACATTTATTTTGGAATCGTTTCTTGTTGACCGAAATGTGTACTGTGCCTATCTGCACATCAAAACCAGGCCCTGAAATTGATGCCAGAAGTTCCCTTGCAAATGAGTCCCATATGGTTTCAACCAAAACAACTTTCTTGGCCTCGTCTGCATTTATACAAAACTGCAGTATCTTTGTGGACTACACAGTAGTTTGACTACATGCTTGTTTATATGTGTTTGTCTTAGCATTAACACTCCTTAACAAAGCCATTTTTCACAAGTTATTGTTTTTTATGCGAAAGTCTTGAAGTGTCATTGTCTATGGTCTCTAGCTGTTTGGCATTTTCTAATGACTGAGTCTGTTTTCTAGACTTTCAGCTTGTGCTACAGGTTCAAAATGCCCAATTATTTCGTTATATGGTTATATGGTTTTCCAAGCGCTAATTTATACTATCTGTTGCAGCAACTTATTCCATGTCCTTCCAAAAATGATAATTGACTCAGTTGTCCTAACTTTCTCAGGCTCATGTTTTATGCATCAGTGCTTGCTGTCTGCCTGCTTTTGCCATTGATACTGAGCATGGCCTGCTGTGCTCTGCCTGGAATGGCAAGAAGGCTAGAGTTCCTTTCCAGCACATCCCCAGGCCATTACCTAAAGGGCTGTACAGCTCATTCCATGGCCTTAACAAGACCTTGGAGGTAGGGGGTTGGCAGTCTGGCCAAAAGATCATATCACAATCTTTTTTTGGGTCAAATCACAATCCACGAGGCAAATCACTGTACTTCTGATTTAGTCAAATTTATGTCAACATCAGATTAGCCATGCATGGGGTCTGTTGCATACAAAACCATCTTGGCAGCACAAAGGTCTGTACTGATAAGTCTTTGTGTCCTGCTCTGGCTTCCCATCTTGTGAGGAAATTTCAGGATGTTGGACTATTTGGTTCTTTGTCAGCCATAGTGTCTTCTGTTTGAGTCAGTGGCCCTTTTGCTTAGTTCACTTGTGGAAGACAAGTTTGAATAGCGATATTATTTTTTTATAACAAACTCTGTTTGGATACCTGCAGGCTTCGGTCCCCAATGCCATTCACTTACCTCTCCACTTAGTACCTTGTCCTGTGGATTGTCCAACTTCTGCATTTTGCACTGGTAATGGTGCTCCTTGTTCATGCAGTGAGTTGTATTTGTGCAGCCAAAACATGAGGATCTGGTGCTCTGCATATGGTGTTGGGAACTCCAAGGGGTTCCCCGTGTTATCTGGTATCAGGCTGCTGTCTGTGCCTGTAAATCATAATTGTAGGTTTATCTGTCTATGTATATTAGCATATATATGTGTGTGTGTGTCATTCCCTCATTTAAGTGACTACTAAATTTATCTAGTAACTACTAGTTTACTAGTAACTAGTAAACATTCCTGTTATAAATAGATACAGACATTTAGGATCTGCCAGTTTCAACTGATAATATAGGGAAGAGACCAACACAGTGAATGCTCAGTGTGCACAGGTGTACCAGCCTTGGTAAAATTAGAACATCATATTGAGTGTTGACAGAAATGGTGAGAGCAGTGCAGCACTGAAGGAATTTTGGAAATGACATCGTCTATATGTCATGAGGTGCAGCTGCTCCTGTCAGGTAGGGAAACTGGAAGATGAGTGAATCAGATTTTGCTTTTCCCCAAACTCTAAAACAGAAAGTTGAGTGGAGGCTAATGGAAAAATCAGGTCACTTAGAAAGAATGCTTTAGGCTCTGAAATCTTCATTCAGGAAAGTTTGCCTGTGGAATGAATTTTAGATTGTGAAGAACATTATAATCAAGATAAACTGCACCATGATGTGGCAAATTGGTCAATGTTTACTATGTTTTTTATGTGAGTGTGCTGATGCTTAACATCTGTGGCTGAGCAAATTAAAAATACACTGTACCTAATTGTGTTTCTCTTCCATAATGCCTGTATAAGAAAAAAACAACATTTAGAAAAGTGCTCTGTGCTTAAATGCCAAATGTTTCTTATGCTTAATTTTATTTTGAAGTAGAAGTGCATGCACGCGTACACACACACTTGGCACACATGTGGAGACCATGTTATCTGAAGTTCAAAGCAAACTCCGGGTATCTTTCTTCCTCTTTGAGCAGACTTACTAAACCATAGAAAATGCTTTTATGATAAGACCTGAGTGTGGTGCATATCAAAGATTTAAGGACCAGGCATGCTGACCTTTTCTGTGTAAGGAGGAATTGATTATAGTGTTTAGCTGAAATAGAACCAGTCTTTTTAAACTTAAGGCTATTCACCAGTTGAGTGTTTGCTCAGCATATGTGGAAAAGTCTTATTTCTTTGTATTTTTGCTTTCTTGTAATTTTTTTTTAAAGTGGTCTTGAACAAAAGGCATTTTAAAGTATTTCTCAACATTATCAAAGCAGTGTGAAATTATCCCTGACAGAAAACAAAATAAAACAGCCAATGAAAACTCTTTTTTTTTGTCTTATTTAATGTATTTCTGTGTATGTTTGCTCATGTTTCAATAAATCACTGCTTATATTTCCAATTTTCCTGGCGAAATACAAAAAATGGTGCTTGCCTCAACGTTTTTGCACAGCAGTGTAAATGGGTCATTGTAAAAAAAACAAAACAAAAAAACAAACAAACACCAAAAACAAAAAAACCCAAACAAACCTGATGACAGCGGAAACATACAGTTAGCTAATTTTGCTGGTTCAATTCTACTGTCTTTTATGCTTGTGGTCCAATTTGTTAGTGAAATGGAAGCATGCAATACTCCAATGAAATCAGCAACATCCATTTACACAAACGAACTGTCACTATTTCAGCAAGTGATAAGACCTAAATTGTGACAGTTTCCCGCTGTTGTACATTAACCTGTTTTTTGTGTTTTTGTCTTGTACGTGTTTCGTAAAGGAGATTAAACTGATTACATGGTTATCATCCTGCTGACTGTGCTTGGGGAAAAAACTCCAAAACAAAACAAAAGCTGCCACTGCATGCCAGATTTGTCAAAACACGTTTGTGAGATTCAGCAGATATCGGATGTTACATTAACACATCTCTAGCAAGAAGAAGAATTGATGCCAGTTACAGTTAATATCAGGGTAGCTTTATTTAATCACATTTTTGTGGACTGAACTGTGCTGATTGACATCAATTGGGCTAATGTGGGAACTAGCAATTTCATTTTCTCCCTTGTGTGTGATTAATTTGTGCATGTATCATACATATAAAAAAATAAAGGTCCATCATAAATATTGTGTTATTTGCTGGGCCACTGTCACTAAAACAAATTTAATTGTCAATTTGCACAAGTTTATGTCTGTGGAGTTTGAAAGTAAAAAAATAAAATCAGCTCGTCACTGGATAAATGATCTGTGGCCCTCTGGTAAAAAGTAATGGAAAACTGTATTTCACATTTTATTATATGATATCATTTTGTAAAATTATTTGTATTGATCAGCAAACATGCCCAGGCAAAATTAGATTTTAACACTGCAAACAGCTTTATTAACTGAAGCCTATAGCGATTTTTATATTATTTTCCAATTTAAACAACCTGACTGTGGACTCTCTGGCATTCTTCACATAAGAGATCACTTCAGGCATTTACTAAGAAGAAACTGTCAACTTATTTTTATAGTTATTATCACAGGTTCTTCTGCAGTAATCTAAAGTCCACGGTTAGCCATGTTGTTATAGTAACAACATCAATAGAGACCCTTGAGTACTAACTTTGAAATTCTGGCCTTATCATTAGTGCTCTTGAGTATTGTCAGGAATATGTCTGGAGGAGAGAGTTTAAAATAAATCAGCAGGGGTAGAGAAGGGTCTTCAAGTTGACATTATCCAGGAATCTTTAGAAGGGACTTTCAGATAGTTCCATGTTGACTGATAAATCAGGCTGTGGTGTTCCCCTTTATCTTCATTTGGGGTGGACAGATTGGAGGAGAAAATATGTCTGGACAGGGAACGCCAGAAGAAGGAGCAGATTGTTCAGCTTCTCTCACAGTTGGATTAGAGGTCTGCTGTGTGTTGGATGGATGTGTGTGCTTGCACTGTCTATATGGGCCCAGACGGCCAGACTCCATGTATAGAGACAGCCAGGGTGCGGGGTTGGGTCCAGGAAATGGCCACAATTATGCCAAATGTCCCCTTTGCCTCAGTGTCGCTTGTAATGATGGATATTGTATTTAATAGAGTGGAGATGTGGCCTCGCCATTAGTCTGCATCCTTCTATCAGTTGTTGTCTCAAGAGTCTTTACTAGAAAATGTCTGATAGTCCATTCTTAATATTAATGTTAAGACTGGCCCTGAATTTTAACGATCCAATTGAGTTAGGCTGTGTTCCTTAAAGGAAAAAGCTCCTCTGGTAGCAAGAGTGTTACTCCACCTCAGGTTTTAGCTTCTCTCATCAGTTAATCACAAGCCTTATCAGTTAAACAATAAGGTTTGTGGTTAACTCATATTTAAATCCAAGAACTATATCCTTCTGAAATTTATATATTCTGTGCAAATGATGCACTTCTATGTGTTTTCTTCTTTCAATCCAGGCCAGTACAGTTCTTTAATGTTGCCAACTAAACACATGCTATTGGACCTTATTACTCCTAATTTAGCTTTTATGTGGTGTTTGATTTACTTTTAATAGTTTTAAATAGTGATTTAAAGAATTTGCTGACTTAATTTTAAGACTTTGTTCCCAGAGACATAGTGGTTCATTTTTTGTCTCATAAAGGGTATCCACTTTAACTGAAAAACCTTGGCTGTTACTGAGGCAGAATAATTTAATTATTAGCATCAATAATGAGAGTACACTCAGGCAACACATCCCTCCCAACACAGAAAAACTTTATGCTTTCTGGCATAATGCTCACCAGGATCTTTTCAGCTTTTTGCTTTTTTCTTCTTTCTTCAGTAATCAGACATACAGGAATGTCATACCATCATAGTGCAACTTCCCTAAATGCTCTTAAGAACCTTAAATGGAGTTTAAGTTGGAGAGTTGGAATTTTTTTTTAATGATAATACAGTATTAGTGTATGTTTTTGTGCATTCATGCACATGCACACCTGTTATCTTCTTCCGCTCTCATTCTCTGTCTGTCTTCTCAGTGCATCTGCTCTCCCTCACACAAGTCGTTTCAGTTTCTCTTCCTAGGCTGATGTGATCATAGCCACAGATTTAAGCAGAAGATGGCTATATTAAGGCTATATTAAGGGTATCCCTTTCTCTCATCATAAAGATCTAAGAATAGAAAAGCTGCTGGGAGCTGTGTCTTATGTGAGCTTATGGCTCATAGGGATTGCACGTTGACCTCATTGTTTGAAACCTTGGCTATGTTTAATATGTGCACCTACCATTGTAACATAAACTACTAAAAATAAGGAAATAATAGGTGAGCTTTAGAGAAAAAAACTTTCTTGCTGGAAGATTAAATATGGCTTGTTGGTCATTTTTCTCTTGCTGCTGATGTAAAAGTTCACAGAAGACTTTTTTTTCTAGATTGAACTGTTGCCTAATTCTTTCCAATCATTATTGAAGGCTGTGGGATTTGTTTGTTAGGAGTTGCTGTGAGCAACTGAGATGCAAGAGCATGGGATCCTCCTCAGCTCATATGGCTCACTTAACAGCCATGTTAGGAGTTGCCCAGAGTGCTGAGTAATGAAGCTGTTGAGTGGTTTACTTTTGTCAGTTGTTCCTGATATTGAAGTCCATTACTACATCACACAGCACACTCATGAGAGTAAGTGAGAGCATTTTCTCCTGGGAGTAAATGGGTGCTGTAAGAGAATAATAGCAGCGATTTAAACATTCTCTGTGTATGTAACCTCTTTTACAGATTACACATACTTTCATGCAAACCTTTATCTATCTTTAAGTGTTTCATCGAACCCTATTTTATCAAGGGACAACGTGTGCACAGGGCTAAATACTTGGAAGAAGCCGTAAACTGCATCAGAAGAGAGATAACCTCTGCCTGAACTGAGTGCAGGAAAAAGTCAGACTTATTTTGCTCCTACCTGACACTGCTGAATTAGCTCCCTGCCCTGATGGATTACCTGCAGCTGACCTGGGGTGTTAGTTGTGATGAATCTGTCCAAAGCCATCTGGGGGCCCCTGTAGAGTTATTGCCTGGCTGTTATCGGCTGAAAGCAGATACTGACGGAGGATGTTGTGACAAAACATCAGCACCGAGGTGTTTTTTGTTTAACATTTGCAAGTGTGAATTCCTACTCAGAAGAAAAATGCTGGGAAACCTATGAGTGGGCCTTCAGGGTATACGAATGACTCATCCTGATGTACTGGATTTTAATCCACTTTATCTTAGATATTTCAGATTTCACAACCAATATGCTGAACCTGTACTTGAGAAATGATTTAATAAAGTACTTTTGAAAATCCCAGTCCATTACAATGTGTGTGTAGACTGTTTTGCATTAATATTGAAATCTCCTTCTGCCAAGATATTACATTTCGAGGAAAGAATTTCACATTATCGTATGTCTTCTTAAAAAAACACAAAAAACTGATGTAGTTATGATTGCAGAGCTTTGTCCCTTTGCTGTTTCACAATCCAAAATACATCTCACAGGGTGCTGTGGGAACACAATCTCATGTTAGAGATTTGCTTTATTTGACATTTGGTTCAACAGAGTATTTTTTACAATTTTTTTGTTCTGTTCTTCCTCAGCTCTTGTCTAAAACATGTCATCTTGGTGAGCTGTCTACACTAAACCCTTAGCCAAAAGCCAAGTTGTTTATCAAGAACAAAAAAGGAAGGTGAAAAAAGGGAATTTGTGGATTAAAATCCTGTGTACTTCAAATAGCAACAACTCAGCTCAGCAGAAACTTTGCAATTAATAGTATCTTGATTGTCTTTTAAAAGGCTACTTAAACCGCATGTGAGGAGTAATGCATAGACTCGAGAGAACGGACAGAGTTTATTATCTCGAAAATAGTGTATAATTTTCATTTGTAATTTTAAAGCCACAGTAACTAAAGGTTGAATACAGTTTTTCTAAAATAGGAAAACAAAAAATGGTCAAAAACATTCTGCTAAAGGAGAAGCTATGGCTTTTAATGAGAAATACAATCAACTTACAAAGTACAAGTATGGATTTTGATACTCCAAAATGTCTCCAGTGTTTCCTCAAAGTCTGCAATACATGGACTGGTCACATCATTCTTATCCACAGTAATCTCCGCAGAGTCAAGAGTTCACAGAGGATTGATGCGTCTCTGATGCTATGTCAGACATATGCTTTTTATTTGGTCACCAGGCAGCAGCAATGCCTTATCAGCATAGCAGAACCAGCTGGGAATGCACTCTTGCACTATGGGGACACTAGCAAACAGTGATTGTAATGTTGTGACTTTTAAAGAAACCTCAAGCTTAGTTTTCATAAATACGTTTGCTTATCTTTTCAGTAGTTTTCAAGCTCCTAACATATTTTCAGTTCCAGCCAAAGTTCCAAAACAAAAGAAATTTTTCATTTTTTTTCTGCTTTTATTTGCTCCAGTTTGTACACTTGCTTCAAAAAGGCCATTGTTTGGAGTAGGTCACAAATTAATATAGAACTGACTTTTTCACAGCCACTGCATTTGAATACTGGAAAAGAAAACAACCGCAGCAAATAAGAATTAATACAAAAATCAGGTCAAGCAAAGTTTTCTACATCAGGAAATTCATTTCCCCAAAAGGAGGAGGAACAGAGAAAATATCAGTAGAGACCTGACAATGTTGTGGACTAAATCTTGAAATAGAGTAGCTAATCTACGTTCTGTGTTTTATACATTTATTGATATATTTCTGAAACTGTTCAGGGACTGTGTATTTAGGACAGTGCAGTTTTCTGCTGGTATGTTGCTGTGCAATATATTTATTTGCTAAGGTCCTGACAGTTTTTCCCTTTTATTTAATATGTACATCGACATTGCTCCAACATCATTGTGAAGTTTGCGGACGACACTACAGTGGTGGGTCTTATCACCAACGGTGATGAGACGGCTTACAGGGAGGAGGTCAGCGCCCTGACCCACTGGTGTCAAGACAACCATCTCACCCTCAACGTCGCAAAGACAAAGGAGTTGATAGTGGACTTCCGGAGGTGCAGAGAAGTACACACCCCCATCACCATCAACGGCGCTGCTGTGGAGAGAGTGAGCAGCTTCCGGTTCCTTGGCGTACATCTGGCTGAGGATCTTACGTGGTCAGTACACACAAACAAAACAGTGAAGAAGGCGCAGCAGCGCCTCTTCTTTCTCAGGAGACTGAAAAGATTCGGCATGAGCCCCCGCATCCTCAGGACCTTCTATCACTGTGCCATTGAGAGCATCCTCACTGGATGCATCACCACCTGGTATGGCAACAGCACCGCCTACAACTGCAAAGCTCTCCAGCGAGTAGTGCGGTGCTCTGAACGGATAATTGGAGGTGAGCTTCCCTCCCTCCAAGACATCTACAGGAAGCGCTGCCTGAGGAAAGCGGGGAGGATCATCAAGGACTCCAGTCCCCCCAGCCATAAACTGTTCAGACTGCTTCCATCAGGAAGGAGGTTCTGCAGCATCCGGTCCCGTACCAGCAGACTGAGAGACAGCTTCTTCCACCAGGCCATCAGACTGCTGAACAAGTCATAGACACCTCAGCTTCACTACTGGAACTTCAACATTATGCACTCCACACTGTATATAAATGCCACTTGTTTTGCACATATTCAACTCTGTATATTTTATATATTTTATTATTATTATTATTTTTATTTTATTTTTTATTTTTTATTTTTTATTTTTACTATTTAATTTGTAAAAATGTGTATACACACACACACACACACACACACACACACACACACACACACACACACACGTAGGAAAATATTTAGTATACACATCCAGAAATGCATACACTATTATATATTGTACATATATTTATTAGTTTCAGGTTGGCCATTCTTGTATTTTGCTCGTTTGTGTTGTTGTGTTTGCACATCTCTGTTGCTTGTGGGGCTCGCACACAAGAATTTCACTCGCATGTGCTGTGCCAGTGTGCCTGCACATGTGATGTGACAATAAAAAGTGATTTGATTTGTGATTTGATTTGACATTGTTTATCTCAGATTCTATACGTTATAAATTTAGATTAAGATTTATTGATTTATATTGTACAGACCGATGGAAAACAGATGCACTGAAAATTTGTACTGATATGCAGTAACAAGTGTATGTGCATAGATATTGTATAGATTTTTTTTTTATTAAATCACAGAATATGGCTTAAAAATGAAATGAAATGAAATGAGACTGAATTTGATATTGATTTCAGTTCCAGCTTCAGTTTGAAGCAGTATTGTCAGGATCTCTCTCTCTCTCTCTCTCTCTCTCTCTCTCTCTCTCTCTCTCTCTCTCTCTCTCTCTCTCTCTCTCTCTCTCTCTTTTAATGAAACTGAGTTATTGTAGAGTAAACTGCTTTTCACCAGCCGTTCAGAGAACTTATGAATTATTATAATTTTGACCAGCCTCGACCTTTTTGATATCCACACAGTAATCTTTCACTGAGAATTATATTTGATAGGAGTCCAGTGGCAGCTGGATTGTGGTGAGTTCATTTCCTCTATGTGCAGCATGGGGGAAGGAGGTGGAGTGGTGGGGTATTTTAAAGGAACTGCAGAGCCGCAGTGGTCCTGCAGGAGTTAAGAATGACACGCAATTAATCAGCCTGAGCAGACGACTAGTATCACTTCACTGTGGAGGCTGGAATAGAGGGCCGCTTGTACTGAACAGCTGCATGAGGAAACCGGCCCTTTGCCTTTCTTAGACATATGGATGGAGGGTGGAGAGAGGGTGAGAGTCCAAGCAAGAAAGTGAGTGAGTGTGTGTGTGGGGGGGGGGGGACATACAGATGTGATGGAGGAGGGGAGAAAGACATGCAGAGGAAGAGAAAAAAATGAAGGTTTTAACAGCCTGCCCACATCTGTTTATTTAGAAAAGAAACCATTGTGTCATTCAGTTATTCTAACAACCTACACCAGGGCCAGTGTTAGTCCCACAATGACGGCTTTTTAAATACACAGTTTACACTCCTATGAAGTGGCCTCATAACTGTGTTGGAGCCTCAGGAACGTGCCAAATGGGAAACATGCTAAGGTTTCACATTCCCTCTCGCACTACTTGACGTCTCTATAGCAGACTGCGATGCCAAAAGCTATGCAGGGGGAGATCAGGTGGGGGCCATTTGTCTTGGTCTTGTGTGCTTTTTGTGGGTCTAATCTCTTAAATTGGTCCACACGATTTGGAGGCCTGCCAAAGAACTGCATGGCGTTTGGTGATGGAAAACTGCACAAAATGATGAGAAGATATACAGCTATGTGTGATACGGTGTTGCATATGTGTTTAAAGAGTGGCTAACCTAAATGTAAATTATGAACAGTGAAGTTGATTTCCTTTTTATTAATTTCCCAATCTAGTACTGTAAATTACTTAATATATATAAAAAATGATTTTAAAGCCAAATGAGAATAATGTTTGATATTAAATAAATCTCCGTTTCAAGCATCTCTACAGTAGTAGGACTAGAGCAACCATACTGGAGTATACCTTCAGGATCTGGTCAAGGTAAGCACTTCAAAAACTTGGCTTAATGCATGATGGTAATTTTACCAATGCCAGTGGACAGTGGGATACAGTGTGTAACAAAGTGAAACTGGTTGCTCATAGAATAATCATCACTCTGGTGGTGACCACAGTGGTGGGGTGGTTAGCTGCCTGCAAGAAGGCTCTGTGTTTTTGGGGTTTTTTTTCTGTGTGGACTTGTTTCCATGAGCACTTTGGCTTCCTGCAACAATGCAAAAAAGTGCATTGGGTTTGGTCAACTGGTGATTCTAAATTGACCACAGATGTGAATGTGAATGGCTGTTTCTGTGTATTGGCCCTGCAAGGAGCGGCGTTCTGTCTAGCATGCACACGCTTCTTCCCCTATGTCAGTAATGAAGATAAGTTGAATTTGTCTCAAAGCATTATTATACAGGTCTGTAGTCCACATCAGCTTTCTGAAACTTTATAAATGGTTTTAGTTCATGGTTCGCTGCTCTGACCAGCATCATTACCGTGGCAGCTTATATAGTGTTTGCGGTTGCTGAACACTAAATTCTCGTTCTGAAATTTGGAGCGAAAAGCAGGAATTTTATCTGTCAACAGCTATGATTTTTTTTTTTTTTTTAAAGTGAGTTGGTGGAAACAAAACATTGATCTAAAGGAGACAAATGCCAGGGCATGACATTTGTGCACTTGCTGATGTAAAGATATTAAAACATTAAAACTAAGAAGTTACTTGAATACAGAAGTTGAAAAAAGTGAAATTATTATCATTTTTTTCAATGTGCACTTACAACTTGCTTACCTGCAGTCAGTCACATTGTTTTCTTTTTCTTCTTCTTCTACTTTCTTTCTTTCCTTTTCATTTATTTGTTGTTGTTTTTTATTTAACCAAAGAAATCAGAAAGAAGCATTTTGGATTGACTAGGTTGCAATAATAATGCCGTTTTGAACTGTGTCCTTTGAAGTTTATCACTCACTACAACAAAGCTAAGCATTTCATCAACAGCAGATCAGGAATGTTTAGAACTTGTGGTGAGAGTGATTATGTGTAAGTTTTCTTTGTTGTGTTTTTACATTGTTAAATTCTTTCCTGCTGCACTTCGCGTTTGGGAGATTAAGGTCATGTGTCTGTGTCGGAGGTTAGGGCTTTATTGGTTGGTCCATATGTGCTAGAGTTTGTCTGTAGTGATATGAAAGGCCTTCAGGCTTGTTTAAACAGCCGCATATACAAGCTGATGGCTGAGCAGCATGTGTTGCAACAGCTGTTTGTGTGATGTGTGGTGTTTGGAGGCTGCGAGGAGAGGTCTTTCAGGGTAAATGCTGTAGAAGTTACCTGGGTGCAGTTACAGATCGAAATGTTATTACATGTATGTAGTGGTCTACTTGTTGTTCAAGATAAGAAATACCATCATGGTTAAGGTGATTAAGTGTGTTAGGAGGTCAAATGATAGACCTCACAATCCATCAAGGCTGTTTGCAGATTCTACTGGAGTCCCGCCTCCTCCTCTGGAAGGTACCACCAGTTGTTTACCTGCTGCTTGGTTTGTAGAAGTGAATAGTTTTTGTCTTTAGAGCTTGATACCACTTTCATGTGGTGATGCAAACTTTAATCTGTGACCTCCCTAATGCAGTAGCACAGCCAATACACTAGTACATTCACCTCTACAAGGCTGCTGTCATGTGTGTTCTCCCCTGCATGATCTATCCAGGCAGGCCCCTTACTTAAACCACACAGATGTGGAATATATCCTGCTGTATCCTTTTCTCCGAAAATTGACTCAAAATCATGTTTCAAAATGGCTTTCAATATATTTTAGTTTTGGTCAAGCTGATACAATAAAAGCAGCAAGATTGCATGTAATCCACAACATTTGCTGTCTTAAGTCCTAAAAATCATGAAGAGAAGGTATGGATGAAGTCTTAATTTGAGTGTTGGTTTCTTCCAATGTGTGCAGTCCTGTAGAAATTATAGTGCAGCGGACTGTGTGAAAAGGGTCAGGAGGATCTCTGTCTATTTCACTTGATGAATGACTTTAATTTTACTGATTAAAGGAGCATACCCCCATAACACTTCAATTAACATTTGCCCATTTAGACAGATTGCAAAGTCATGATCCATCTTCTCCTTTTAGATACTTTGAAGCGCAATAGGAAAGAAAAATTAGAATTTCCAACTCCCACTTCTACAAGTTCTAAAGATATGTATTGCTGCTTAAGTTTATAGGAAGGTCCATAGTGAACACTGTGGTGCAATTATTGTAACTTATTGCTGCTTAGTACTGCTGGGGATTTTCTATTTCATTTCAAGGGATTTACAACATTTGCAGCCACGGTATTCAAGAAATGGTAAAGCTGGGTCTTGCGTTTATGACTTTCTGCCATTATCTGTGAAGTGGTAAGAGTTTAAACACTTGTGTCACTCTGCAGTTCTTAACAGGAATAAAAGCAACACTAATCCCCGGAAGAGGATGGACAAAACAGAGGCAAATTAATAGGCAGACATGAGGAAGGAAATGAATCTGTAATCTTATTTGGAAGTGTTCCAAATAACTTATCATTTGCCATTATCACTTCTCTGAAATCCCAAAGAGGAAGTAATTTGAATGGATAGTTCCTGCCAACTCATTTCCTGTATTCTGATATTTCCTTTTTCGGAAAGCACAGCATAGGCCCACTGGTGCTGACCTGCTGGGATTTAGCTCCCTCAATAACTTGAAAAAAAAAATCACAACACAATTCACCCCAACAACGGAAATCCTGTGGCCACTAATGAGCTAACGTTCAGTGGATGAACTCTCATAATGTCTGTTCTCTGGCATCAAAAACACATTTAATCTTCTAGATTTATTTTTACACAGGGACATTACCGCACATAGAAGCAATGATCTACTTCAAGAATTCAAGAAGGTCCTTAGACTCTAAAAGTGTCTTGTGCACATTTATAATGAATTGTAAACTTTGTGACAGGATAGTAAGTTTCAGTCCTCGAACCATCAGGTAAAACACAAATTACTGAAATGCACTCACATCAGTTTTACTGAAATATATTCAAACTTGTCAAAAGCACAACTTAATCAAAACTGGTAATCCTTGGGTGCTGTGTGGAAAAAATGATTTCAGCCAACTGCGTAGCCTCATATGAGCCTCCCCGAAGCGTTGGTCTTATTTGCTCTGCGTTCTGAGCAACACATTTGGTTTGTCCCTTAATTGGATTTTTGCGGCAAGAATATGGGTTTAATTGATCCTTCAAAGTAATAGCACTCAGTTCTCAGTGCAGCACATCTGGTTTCAGCATACAGCTGCTGGCAGGGACAAAAGTGTTTGATGATTCAATACATTGTGTGTGTTGTTTCATATTGTAAGTGTTTCAGATGAAATATTTTTTATGTACTTGGTGAAATTTTAATGAGTTCTTTTTACATTTAAGCCCTTGTCAACATTACGGACTTAGAACCACAGAGTCGTGTCTTTAGTTACATGAATACAGTAAAACATATATAATATTGATTCAATAATGTTTCCTCTATTAGAGTTTGCAGTGACGAAACACTAAAGATATTAGTTTTTGGAAAGCTTGTGTTGCAATAAACAATGTTTCAATTCTTCATGCTATAGGGAAAACCTTTTTTAAAAAAGAGGAGAGAGACTCCTGAAGTATTAAGTTCCCTGTATCCATCACTTTCAACGAGTTAGGACCTTGGAGTAGCGCCAGCAGCGGCTGTGCTAGCCAGCCGTAACTGACATTGAGTGCATTGTTTGCAGTGGGAGCTCACGGCTGTGGCCTAAAGGTACATTCCTGAGATCAGAATACTGTTTGAAACACAAACAGCCTTTGTGCCCTCACTGCTCTCTTTCCCTGACTCCCTCATCCACATCAGGCCTCAAGAACTAAACTGCCGCCTCTTGCTCATGTGTCAACATGTGGGCTATCATTTTACTCACACCCACACACACTCACAACCACGTACGTATCCACACACATACACACACACACGCACACACACACACACACACACACACACACACACACACACACACACACACACACACACACGTGTCATTTTGATGATGTCCAGGCAGATAACTTTCTAAAGCTATCTAAGATTTTTTGGGGGAAAAAAGCAAGGCCTTTATGACATAAACGGTGTGTATTGTTCTTATGAACCTTTGTGATGATCACAGTAAAGTCATAAAAAATATCAACATTTTGAAATTTCACATTCAGGGCTCCTTAAAACGGTCTGCAGATGTTAAAATTTGGACTTTACAGCATCAGTTTTAGCTGTTCATCCCATCATCTTTTATATATGTTTTGACATTTGCTGATTGATGTTGCTCGTTTTTACCAGAATCAGAAGATGCAAAGGAAACCTTAATCCCAACTTGTCTTGAATCACATGAGAAGTATTGAGAAGTATTGCAGATTAGTCACAGTCACAGATTCATTACATAATTAAATTATTTTAAAACAAAAATGTCCATTTGGTCCAATTCTTGGTCTTGTTTACTAATCTGAATATTAACTAAAAATTGTTTTTGTCATTTTTGGGCTGAGGTTGGTCAGTACCAACAAATATGTAGAAATGTCCTCGCTTTTAACCAGAGATTTGTGTGAGACAAATGCAGGAACTTGGGTGTCTGTGTTTTTTTCACCTAATGCATTAACCCTAATTCTGTAAATTTGTTGTCACTTGTGAAACATAAGACTTTTAACTCCAGAAAAAAAACTTTTAAAATGTAATTTTTCCCCCCATGTAGCTATCACATTACCTTACAGTGAAATGGAAAAAAAAACAAACAAACAAAAAAAAGAGTTATAATTAAAAAGACTAAAGAAGCATGCATGCAACTTTTTGTGTAAATGTTGCTTTTCAGGGCTTGCTTTGTTGTTAGCGGCTGCTCAATTAATAAAAGCATGCATGCAGCTTTTCATAGAAGAAAGGTTTAAACTCTCAAACTCTAAAACCTTTATAGCTGTCTTCAAATTTTGGTCTTCATCCCTCAGAGTTAAGAAGCCACAGACACTCTTGACTCTTATTTGGAGAACCATTAAGTATTTAAGCAATGAAAACTCCATCACAGAGGAAACAGAGGTTTCCAGTTATGCCACAAATATCCACCACTGACCAGACTGCAAGGCTGTGTGAAGATATTTGTTGTGATTTACATGCAAGTAGAAGCACTCACTGAAAAAACTACAGCTTGTGTTTCTGCCTACCCACATCTTGATATCTAATTTAAACTATTAAGCTGTTGAAATAAAGGATATGAATAATCAAAACTTGACACAGTCCTCACTAATGACAGAAAAAAGCACAAAATGATCAAGCTGTAACTTCATCACAAAGTTGAACTGATTGATGAAATATGCCCGAGGTTCACATTAATCAACCAATCAGGTTAAACTGATGTAATTATTCATGTATAACACTGCTAATATAAGAGACAGTCATCTGATTCATCAGCAAAAAGACTGTTATGAGCTAGTGCAATGGCATGAAGAAATTTGTCCATAATGAATGATTAGAGAGAATTATATTCAATGAGGGTCATATTATACCTCAATTAATTTGTACTCAACTGCTCTTCTGAGGGAGAGTTTATAGGATGAAGATGATTAAATCAGTGATGATGCTGCACAGATAATTAGCACTGCGGGCATGGACTTGTTGCATGGCCTATCAATGCTTAGTAGGGGAGTCACGCTGTCATTTCCTCTTATGTGTAGGATATTGTAGCATAAGAAGTTGGGTAAACTGGGACATTATGATGGTCTGGTGTTTGAAGCACATAAAGGATGCTATTATTACAACCTTCTTTCTTTCTTCTCATTTTCAGCCTCTGGTTTTCTTTTGGAAGAAATAATAATAATAAAATAATAATAATAATAATAAAAACCCTTTAGTGAAATATTGAATTAAACAATATTACGACTTAGCAACCACTGTTCAAAATTATTTGAAAGAAGTAAATTAGGTACTTTGGTATTATACAGCTTATCTCTGCTGAAATTTATTATCACTTTACAAAGTAAAAGAAACGACACTCTTTGCCCCCGTCATGTCTTTAAATTGGAATATCTAAATACTGAAAACAGTATTTGTTCAGCATATGTCCAAATCTGTTCTCCTTTTTTAATGATGTATTTTATTTTTCTACATGTCCTAATGGGGGAAAAAAATCATGGGTACCAATATACCGGAAATTTGAAATTAAAAAGACTTTACTAAATCTTCTCTCCAAAGCATCAATCTGAAGTTGTTTCCCAAGACCATCTTCCTCCCACCCTCAGCTCCCGCCCACCGCTACGTAGAAACCCACAAGTGACGAGCCAATGAGAGCCACTTCGCTAATGTATGTTGAGGGGGCTGAATAACCGAAAGACAAATGGTCAAAGGGGAGAGAGTAGAGGACCACTTTGCGACCCACAAGGATTGTTGTTTTCCCCGTGCACTGTTTGTTGGCACTTCCGTGCGCACACGGACTGCTTAAGGACCCGGTGCAGTCCACGTACTCGGGACTTCGCTTGGCTAGTTGGTGGAGATCCGCAAGGGAACGCAACGGGGAATCGCTGAGCCCCGAAACACTGCCATGGAGTGAGACGCTGCAGAAACTCTTATGGACAACTTTTTGCTGTGTATTTTACTTTAAGTAACTGTTTCAGTTTCCATCCCAATCATGTACGGATAACAGATAGTTCGCTCAAGAATCCGGCTCAAGTGGATCAGCACTGACGGGTTTATGGAGCCCGGATTACGCATTGCCAGCCTGTTGAACGCCTACACACGGGCCTATGACACACCATCTGCCTCGGAATAATAACATTATATAATAAAATTATCCAACGAAGACAATATCCATGGAAGTAGTGTAGAAGTTTCACATATGACACGGCTGTGAGTTTTATCGTTTCTTTTTCTTTGCAGCCATAACAATGGCAAACTGGTACAATGGTGCACTGGTACAGAGCGTCTGCAGAACTGTTTGGCCTCTTGGCTGCTTGATTTTGTTTTTTGGCTACTTATCCTTGGCTTCGCCGTCCCATGGTCGGCGACTGATATGCTGGCAAGCCATCATGAACTGCCAAAGCGAGGCTGAATGCAACTACGCGTACGAACACTACATTCGCGCTTGTCAACCAGTGTTGAGTGGGGAGAAGAAGAAGTGTCCCAGCCACTGCATCGCCTCGCTCATCCAGCTCAATCTGACTAAAAGCGGGCCGGCTCTGGAGGACTGCAGCTGCGGCCGCGATTCGATGTGCACAAATACCAAACGGGCCATAGAGCCCTGCTTGCCAAGGACTACCAGCACCGGTTGCACGGAAGCCCGGCACCAGTGCGAGAGAGACCCTCAGTGCAGCTCGGCTATGCACGAGTATTTGAAACACTGCGGGAAACTTTTCAGCGGGGCAGTGTGCACAAACGCATGCCTAAATGTGATCGCGAACATGCGTAAAATACCGAAGGGTCAGCAGCTGGAAACGTGTGTATGTGATGGCACAGAAAGGGCCATCTGTGAGTTTGTCAAGAACAGCATGAAGGCGTTATGCTTCGAAAGGCCCGATAGATATGAGGCTAGTGGGTCCTACGAAGATGACGAAGACGGGTATAAGGATTATACAGAAGAACCAGAGAGCGGAGCCTCTCTCCCAGCTGCCCAGTATGTTTTGACCCTGCTGCCACCCGTTTTAGCTCTTTTACCCCTCTTTTAATCCCCGTTTCACAAACTGCCCCGTCTATTGTCCGGATAAAAGGCAATCTAAACTTTTGTCACTCCTTGACCTGCTTCTATAGTGAAAGTATAGAGCCTCAAAGATTAAAGGGGAGTGCTTTTGGCGCAAGTAAACCTTCTTTGAAACGAGTTTAAGACTCTGAAGGATATCAAATCGGGATATTTCTATGCAAATGAGGCCAGAAAGCTATCTAAACTGTTTCTCTTATCAAACCACACCACTTATGACTCCGCAGTTGTGTTTTGTTTGTGTGATAAGCTAAATAGAAATGCCCACTTTCTCTGTCACAGACTGATAGTAAAGTTGTCACAAAAGAGAAAGAGTTGGCTTGTTTTGGTAACAGTATAATGGTATCAGTATAATCAATATATGCTTTGCACTGCCAATCTTTTTGTGTGCGTGTGTGTGAACATATTTTAGGACAGGCCATTGCCCCTTGGCATCAGGCTGATTCATTTGATTTACACATATTTAATGTTGGAATCCAGTGTAAATAGATTAGGTGTTAAAGTAAAGCTGTAGCCTAATTTATTACATACCACCTAGTTACATCCAAATCACCATCATGTGAATAAACACCGAGAATTCCAGCTTTAAAGGGAAGTTTTTTTGGTTTTTCTTTGACTGAATATAGTGTACATTGTATATATTTGTATAGCCTATATAGATTCCCCCCCCCCCCAGAGAATCTTATATGTTTTAGGCTATGAGATGATTTATTCACTGTTTATAGCCCAGAAAAAAGAAATGTCTAAATCCACTGTATGACTGCCTTAATGACATACCTTTATAGAAGGCATAAAGGAAACTTGAAGATATCATTCTTGACTGTGAGTGTTAATTTTGCAACATTACTTCCTATACGGTATTGTGCCTTAACTCAGATAAAAGTGACATGGAGTCTGATGACCATTATCACACAATTCTTTGATCAGTATCAGATTGAACAGTAACAAAATCCACTATGAAAAGAGAAAAGTATCAGTTCTTTTTTTTAAAAAACAATCCCCAGATGACACCCCTCCACCTTTAAGTTACATCAGTTTGGAGTGACTTGTTTTATACCTACTTTTCTGTAATAAGTAAATAAAATTTTTATTTTGCACAGTGGTATTTTTATTTCTATAAATCCTTTTCACCTTTGCATAATAATAAAGGTTGAAAGGGCACATTTTGATTAGACATTGATCTATAGCTACATACGTTGCTATTAAGAAGCTGTATTCAGTTTATTTAGTATAATAATAAAATGTTAAGTGATTTGGTAAAAAACTCAGGGCTGTGGTTGAGCTGATTCCATTTTTGTTTTAAGATTTTTGTCTCATAATAGTGATCAAACCTTAATAGTTTCATTTTAAAGCCAAATGCAATTGTGAAACAAACCTACATTTCCCAACTTCAGTTTGTGAGATGACGGTAAACTCAACTAAATGCAGGCCAGCTTCTTCTGCTGACTGATAGTCTAATGACCTGCTATGTCTTGATTTAGCTGCCTGTTGTCAAAAGCAACTGTCGCCATAAATCAACAAAACACCCTCTCCCTCCAACAACACCCGAGGGCACTAAACTCAGGTGTCAGAATTTACTGGCTGTTAAAATCACAGTCTATATTCTTTTTTTCTACTAAGGACACTTTACAAACAGTCATATGATTTTTTTTTTAGATTAGCGTTATATTCAAGCCTAAGCATTGCTTAAAACTAACACGTTACCATATCAGAAACATTGACTATTACGCTGTTGTTATTTTTTATTTAAAGTCATGTCATTGTGACATTACTGGCATATTTAAGTCATGTAGCGAAAGCGTATTGACTATTCATTAATTAGCTTCAGTTCCACAAAATTAACAGAAATTATACTTATTGACCTTTTAATTTGAATATCACATGTGTGGGGGTATGCACTGTAAGCTCAATTATCATTAGTAGTAGTACTATTTGCAGAAATATTTTTTGCAAGAGATATTGCAAATCTGCCACGCCTCTCCGGTCAGCTTTGGGTAACTTTGAATCAGTGATTTGCTGCAAAATGTTTTATTAGAGGGGGGACAAGGGTACTCTAGCTGAATGGATGGAGGAGAAGTCGAGTGGCATCTTTGTCATGGAAATGTTAAGCACATAATAGTTGGGTAGCACAATGGGGAGGCACTTCATTCTTTCAGGCTGGCTTGACACCTCTGGAGAGCCGAACGACGGGGAAGCATGTGGGAACGATCTGCTGCCGCTTGGGTCTCAAACCTCCACTGTAAGAAGAACAGCAGAAGAAGAAAACACATGACAAGCCTAGTGAGGGGTGTTTTATATTGAATATGCATGTAATGTGCCCTGTGTATTTTTGAAGATGTTTTTTAATTTTATTTTTTACCTGCTTTGTTTACTTTGATACCTAAGCTTTAAGTAAATTACAAGAATACAGCATTAATGCAAGAAAAGATTACTTGCAATCTTTTAGATATTGCAGAAGAAAATTGACATTAGGCAGAAAAAATATGCTGTCTATATATTTGCTGCTTGCAAAGAGTTCCCCAGATCCCGTAGCGCCTAAACGAAATACCTTGTCAGTTTCTTGCAGTGCCGGTAATGTGATCCACCGTGCATGAAGCTTTCCAGGCAGGAGAATAGCTCTGTAGCCCAGCCTGTCCTCCCCTCCTCCTCCTCCTTGTCTTTCTTTTGCCTCTCGCATTTGTTCAGGCAGTTTCAGCACTTAGAAAAGGCGCAGCATGCGTTGATTAGGCTATAATAATGTGCAGTGTGTGTGAATGGATGAATGAAGTGCAAAAAATCTCACGAAAGTTGCCTGCTTGTCAGAAAATGGAAGTGATGTACGACAAGGGCTTGAATATATTTCATAGTGTTTAGCTCACAAGCCAAAGTTTATTTATTTTTTCTGTGGTTTTAAAGGATTATTGTAGTTAAACTAAATAAATTAACCAGCCACAAAAAGTGCCTCAGAAATGGAGAGTTATCACAGCTGATTCTGTCGTTAAACACTCCTCTCTTGCTCTCTGTCGTCCTCAGCATACATAGAGCACTGTCTGTGTGTGTGTGTGTGTGTGTGTGTGTGTGTGTGTGTGTGTGTGTGTGTGTGTGTGTGTGTGTGTGTGTGTTGGGTGTGGGGTGGTGGTGGTTTTGGGTTTAATTTACAAACTGTGGCTGTTTGTGTTCCAGCTCTTTGAGAATGTGTAAGGTATCTCTGCCATCAACTTTGCTTCAGTGAGCTCAGTTCACTTCCAAGCTCTGTTTCTTTGGCCTCTTGAACAAAACGGCCCACACTACACCCCATGCAGATCACTTCGCCCCTTCACCTCATGCTTATCACAGCACAATGTTTACAAGGAGCAAACCTCTCAATCACTGATGCTGGAGATTTGATGTTTGGCTGCCTTTAATAGAACTGATAATAATTCTTACAAATATAAATATATATATATATATATATATATATATATATATATATATATATATATATATATATATATATATACTGTTATGTTGTTTTTCGTCCTATTTTTTTTCCACATTGAATTAAAAGAAGTCTTTATAACTCTTAGGGATATACACACACACACACACACACACACACACACACACACACACACACACACACACATATATATATATATATATATATATATATATATATATATATATATATATATACACACATGACCTTAAGTCAACTTTTCCTAGCAGTGTTTTCAGTTGATTCTTGGCACCGGTTGTGTTTTTTCATGGAGAGATAAATGGAAAACCTGCATGCAGCCTGTTTAGTTTCACCTTTAATAACCCTAAGTCAAAAACACGATGTGTCAGTGTGTTTTTTTAACAATTCTTTCGGTCTTTCTAAAAAGGTTTGGAAGGGCTAAAGTGTATCCTTCCTTCTTTTCTTTTTATTTTTTTCAACACTGACTGTATTCCAACAAATTGCCGGTAGTTAAAATCCATAAAAGTGCCGGTACTTGTAAAAGTCCTAGTGCCTGATTTTAACATCAATTAAAAACAATTGCTTAATGCCTTTTAAAACCTTGAAGCGGGGTCTTCCCTCTGGACGTTCCCTCACCATTTTTCTCAGAGGCATTTGGTTTGGCCTTGGCTCCATACAGGTTTGTGCAAAAAGTGATGTAAAAACGACTGGACAGTTGGAATGGCTGAGACAGAGGAGGAGGCACTGAGATGGAAAGTTCATTTGAAAGGATTTGGAAATAATCCCTTGAAGTTACCAAAGGGTATCTGATGGAGTGGACTCCACCTTGACTTCCCTCTGTGCTGCAGCCAAAGCTTAGGCATTTGCTAAAAAGATGGTTTAAAATAGGTGTTAGTTGTTCCCTTTTCATCCTTACTTGGAATTTGTTTTTGTGTTGTAAGTTATTTCAGCTCTCCTGGTTATGCTCTCCTCTTTGCCTTTGGTTGGGGATTCTCTGAATTGAAGTTCTTTTCAGGAGACGCCAGTCACATAGCATAGCAAAGATCATTGATTTTGCATCTCTCTCATTAGCTGTGTTGCTGATGCCAGGAGACTTTTAGGAAACCCTTGTTATTTTTCTCTGTTCTATATCAGCTGCCACTTTGATTTCATCATGCAAGACCTCTGCTGAGTTCACAACCCTTTGAAATGAGAAAAAGGCCTGTAATCCAGTTACTCAAGCTGCCGCGCAGCTCCTTGGGTCCTGAGAGAAAACCTGCAGCACTAATCCCACTGTCACCAAGAGAACGCCTTGCTACCTGACTGTTTGTGGCAGCCATTTGATATATTCACTGTTTAATATGTTGCTGTTGAGGGTCTCTAAAAGAAGGTCACAAAGTGTTTCACACTGGTTTTGTTAGTTGCACTGCAGGCTGGTGTAGTGTTGGAAAAATCTAAAAGATGATGCAAAAGAAAAAAAACACCCTTAGTGGTTTAGCTGCAAAAGAAAAGAAAGCCACTGGATGGTTTCAGTGTGTTTTTAAGGCTTGAAGTGCACACAACTTACATCCACTGAGTATGCAATGAATAAAAAAAATCCCAATACCTATGTATTCAACAGGACTGATAAGATTTTGGAGGCATCCTACAATGTCTTGGAATCAACATTTGATTACAATGAAACAATGAAATGTTCATGGTTTTTGTAGAGGAAGTGAGTCACTGTCAAAGTAAAGTCATAAAGCAGCATAGAGTGAGTATACCAATGTTGTTACTTTGTAAAAAAAAAACCTGCTTTGGATATGGTATTACTACTAAGTTTAAACATAACGTGAGTAAACATTAGTGTTTGGACACTGACAAAACAAAATAAAATATTCGAAAAGTAGTCTCTTGCCACACGTATAGTCAGAAAGTCCTCACAAGAAATCAGCAGCTGTTATTTCAACATTTATTTGCAAATGAAAAAGCTCTAAAAATAATATCAAGTATCTCAGAAGAAAAGTCCATGCATGGTTATAGGACGTATGCAATCGAGAACCCTTGGGAAGATAAAATTTAAGTCAGTGCTGGACTGTCCAAACCTGTAGTTCCCTGAATAGCCACTTGAGGCTGGCTTCAAATCTCCCAAATATTTGGGGGGTTTGCCACTTTGGGTGACAAGTTGGTGCAGACACAAGTGGCCGAAGCCGATAGGTGCACCTCAGCTAGCTCAAATCAATGAACTTCACCACTTTACTGAGCTTGTGGCCTATTGGAGGAATCATCTTAGACTTAACATGATTGGTTGTCTGTGCAGTGCATCTGTATACTTTGTGGATGTGCCTTAGTAATCTAGGTCAGCAGTCTCCAACCTTTTTTGCGCCACGAACCGGTTTATGCCCGACATTATTTTCACAGACCGGCCTTTAAAGTGTCGCGGATTAATACAACAAAATAAAACTAGTACTGGTACCGAAAAAAAGAAGATTTATTCATAACACACGTGAAAAGACCCAGGAAAACCGAGTTAACGATAAAAGCGATAACAAAATAACGCTGAAAACCAATAAAAACCCTGAAAACCATACATTTCACACCTGAACCTCAACTCTCGCGGACCGGTACCAAACGACTCACGGACCGGTACCGGTCCGAGGCCCGGGGGTTGGGGACCGCTGATCTAGGTTACCCCCATTATCTATAACTTAGCCCTTCTCACATCCAAATATGGTTCCTTTGGGTTATCAAATACACAAGCTACTGGTATCCATGAAGATAAAGCTGGGTCTTCAAAATCAGAGTGCAGTGGGTGATGTCAAGATGGTTACATCCACCTTTTATATGCTGTGTATTGGAACACATTCAAGTGCATTGTAGCCAAGCCTTATAGAGTTGTTAATAAAACTAAATCTGTTTTTCTTTTCTGCCTATCTGGACAGGCTTCTGTGTCTAACTGTGTCTGGAAAGCAGCTTCAAGCAATGTTGATTTATTGTTTATTTTGGGCATTCTTTTGTTATCTGAACAGTTCTGGAAACAAATGATCATCCACTGTCCTCAAATATACCGTGATTTGTGGAGTTAATTACTCAGTAATAGTCCTCTAGTTGACACATTTAACAGTTTACTACTATCTGTTTGTATGGCTCCAGTGGCCCTTCAGCTTTCTTCAGCTAGCGGGTCCAGCTGCTCTGCAGGCTAGGGGGACGTTCCTTGCTTGTTCACACATCACTGGAGGAGCTGAAGTGTTTGCCTTTCACTTTGACCACAACACAAACAACTTGACCCACAAATAAACATAACACAAGGCAGAGGCCACAAGTGCAGCAGGACACAGTCCAAGAAGCACTGAGACAACGAGTCAGCGCTGGCTCTGTTTGCCTGCTTGTCTTTTTGTTTACACACGTGTAGGTGGGGTGTGTATGCAGATAATTTCATTAGCAACCAACAGTGTGTCTCATAGTGGAAGTATGCTGGAGGAAATCATAATCTTCACTTTCCTAGTTAAATAGAGAGGTTTTTCATATTTTTTTCCTTGCATGATTATCCATTCCTCCAAACACACCCTCAAGCTATGCACTTTTTAGGGGCCTCCACAATTTACGGAAGAAGCGGAGACAGGGAGAGGAAAGGGGGGATGGGCGGGGACTAGAGTGGAAAATACAAAACTTGCTGACACAGGGCATAACTTAATTTCCACGGTAGGGGGACAGCTGTGCAGTGTAATCTGCCATGGCAGCCCATTCAGACTTCAATGGCAGGCTTGACCCGCCAAGGAAAACTCAAACTGCAGCTAGCCCCTTCAGAATGAAGGAGGTGGTGACCGGGCCACCATTTATGGGCTTGTCTTAAAGAAACATACCCTTCTCATTTGTTATTGATAACACCCCATATACTCTCACGGCACACACGCGCGCACGCGCAAACACACATACATAAGTTGGTGGGATTCTTATCTCTAGCAACATCTTAGAAGGCATGACATGTGAAGATTTAGGAATGCAACAGTGTCTGAAGTTGTTTTCCTGCAGAGAAATCGCTGCTTCCTATGTATCCACACTTGTAGTAGAAGTGTATTCATTTTTTTCCTTATTGCCACAAGCTTTTTGTGCATGGTGTTGTGGGTATGTCTGAATGAGGCTGTGAGGAATTTTAGTGTAAAAAATTATGCGAAGTTTGTCTGACAGACAGATATTTAAGAGACTGATGAAACCATCACTGAAAAGGTCTTTTGACCCATTTCCCTTTCAAAGTCCCATCTACATAGTCCTATCCAATGTAGTGGATGTCTGAAGCAGAGTGGAGTTCTGACTTGAGCTTTACTTTTTTTCCAAAAGAAGTAGTGCTATATTAAATCTTATGTTCTACCAGGATGTTAGGGGACTCTGGCCACCAAAGTGTTTTTCGCCAGCTGAAAACACGAAGAAAATGTCCTGCTGAGAGCACTTTAGTGCTTTGGAGCCACACATGTTTTTCAGCTGAGACATGTTTGCTGCTGTGATGCTGAGTATCAGCGAAGGTAATGTAATGTCAGAGGCTGACTGACAAGAAAATAACAAGTGTGGGGAGCTTAGCACGGGCAAGAATCTTATCACATTAACAAAGCTTCCATTGCAATCCACTCTTTGCTTGAAAGATATAGGCCAAGCAATTAATCAGGACATTCTAATAATACAGTAAGTATCAGTTACACCCGTAAGACACCCATCAGTGACAGTAGACTTTGGAAGTATTTTTTTAATGCAATTAAAATAGACAGATATGGACTTTATTTAAGAAAATTTACTATATCAGACATAATCAATTTTAGTGAGAAATACCATCATCTTGACTGTGAAGCAGTTGTTTTCAGTGATTTGACTTCAGTGGGACAGTTTGTGTGACCATAGTTGTTCAAACCCACAGTGATGTGCCAAAAAACTGATTTTTATACCAATTCTTATGGTTTCAAAGCCAATATATGGTCCTACTCTGGAAAATGATGCCTCTGCTAACAAAACACAAATATACATCACAGAATATATAAACAGGAAATCTGCTTTCACACTGAAATGAATAATGAGGCTGTTGCTTGGGAGTTGTGAGGAGTTAATAGTTTGGCAGTGGAAGTCAATAGGGGCTGGGGTCTCACTCCATTAAGCTGACCCCTAGGGCCACGTATTCATCCCTCACACATTCATTTCCTCTTTTATACTCCCCCTCTTTTCACAGAGGGGTGAAGGCGGCGGTGTGAGCGCATGCAGAACAACCTCGGTACAGACTGTAGGTCATAAATATATTGTTCAGAGTGAGTTGATGTGGTTTTGT